>NW_020799113.1:12421296-12537530 GCF_003259725.1 Athene cunicularia
GACAGCCCTCGTTAGCATATTGAGGGGTGTCAACTTTAATATGCATTTCGTGGATAATGAAGCAAAGTTCGTTCACTGGACACATGGCCCTTGAAATCTGCCCAGGTGCCCCAGGGCAGAGCCGTCCCATCTCCACAGGGCTCTCTCCCCCAGATACATCGGGCAGCCTTATCAGCTTCGGCCTCCACAGAAAGCACCCTGTGACTCATAGTTTTGTCTTGCGAGTGTTTGAGGCAAATCTTCAATCAGCCTCAACTTTTGCTTTCCCAGGCTGTTTGTCTTAGTTTTTCACAGGCCTGGTTGCTCGGCTCTCACACACGGTCCCACCTCTCACTCCTGCCCAGGTCCCTCTGGATGGCACATCCCTTCCCTCCAGCGTGTCGACCGCACCACACAGCTTGGTGTCGTTGGCAAACTTGCTGAGGGTGCCTCAATCCCACTGTCCGTGTCACCAAGATGTTAAACAGTGCTGGTTCCAGCTCCTGAGGTATGCCACAATCCCTCTTATTGTCATTGACTATAGAGTAAATTAAAGCTGTTAATTTCACATGCACTGAGCCCTACGAAAAAGAGATGAAATTAATTCCTTGTCAGCTAAATACTACTCTACCTGATTCAAGGCCATAGATCTTTCTCTAGATCTAGTGCTATGGTAAAAGTTTTAATCATCATGTTCTGTGGTCTGCTAGGGTGAGCCTATGAAACTGTGCATAGGTTGTTTAAGCTCGTTTCGAGCCTGCGCTAACAGAACACTGCAAAATAAGGGCCAACTTTTGTCTAAACTGTAGGATATCTTAGCTTATGTTAGAGGGAAACAAGATTTTTGAAAGAAGGATAATAACTATTGTTCATTCATTTTGGGATTTCCGTTAATTAAATTCCAGAAACAGATTCTATATTCTTCTATAAACTGAACAAATGTACAGCCCCACGAGGAGGTGTTGACCTCCAAAATCTTTAAGAATTGGAGATTTCCTATGAAAAAAATGGCTGTTTAAATAATGGTTCTCTGGTAGCTGGCTCTGTTTTCTTAATGTGTCTGTAAAATTGAATCATATGGTCATCTTTTTTAGCAACATGGGTATTTTAGAGAGAAATTAAAAGGACTTTGTAATTTTGGTTTTTTCTGTGGTGCAAATAGTGACAACAATTTATTATAATCTTCTTTTTAACCTACCTTTAAAGAAATTATGTCCTTAAATTATTTTTTCCCCCCAAGCTGATAGTGTCAGTCCATTTTCCACAGAAATGCCAAAACTGATAGATGGATGAATTCGTTTAAAAACCTTTCATATGACAGTTAGAAACTAGTGTATATCCCTGGGTTCTGAAATCTCTTTCAGTTTATGTAGAATTTTGGTTATGTATTAACTGAAGGAAATTATTAATTGATGTTTGACGATGAATATTTTGGTGTAATAGTGTTCCAGCTTGCATGTTTTTTTCAAAGGATTTTGGTGTGGGTTAGAGCTAGTCCTGATGTCCTTTAGAGCCTATTACAGTTTTGTTTTGCTCAAGGCCCATGGTCTGACTTCTCACTTCACTTCTACTTTTAAAAAACCAAATCATCTGTAGGAAGCAAATAGGATTCCCAACTATGAACCCCCAGATAATGTACCTCTTTTCCCAAACAGCAGTATTAGGATTAAGACGAGGACAGTGAAGAATGTTTACAGCTATGCCATCTTTGGCATGTAGTGGGAAATGGACTGGCCAAATCTCAGAGAGAGAGTAGAAATGTCTTAGGAGTTTCAGGAAAAGGAAGATGTCCTTCATTTGAGGTTCAGGTGATGGAAACAAGCTCTGTTAATATGCTGAGCAATTCTTTTACTATTCCAAATACTGAGGTGATCTGGTGGTAGTCCCCACACCTAGAATCAGACCTGACGGCTCAGTGTTTCCGCTCTTTTTTCAGATAATAAACATGTTCTTACCCTAAACGTTTTCTTGGAGTATTCCTGACACCTGACTCTTTAAACAAACACTTGGAGAACAAAATCTCTTTTATAAAATAAGAAAGTATATCTTAGAATAAGACCTATAAATGTGATATTGTAGATGGACTTACTATAAGATTAACTAAATTCTTAGGAACACAGATCATCTAACCATGAAAAGATTGTCCTGGGTATTCATTTCTGTTCAACATCACACAGAAATAGAGGCTTGTTCTTGAACAATCCATAGGTGAGGGCAGAGTTTTTAAAAGACCTCTGTGAGAATTTGAATGTCAGGACCTGTGTCCCAGTTCATTCAGAGACATCTGTTTCAGTGTTCGTTTTTCTAGTGATCACTGCCAGTAGGAATCAGTTGTGACTAGTAAAGTGCTGGCTCCAGAGTCTGGACAGTTGGTGGGTTCTTCAAAGTGTGAAAACAACAAGTTTCTGTCATCACAAGCGTGAAAATAATATTGCAAGTGCATATGATATTATTTCTAGATTTCAGGGAGATAATGTTTCGATGGATAAAGAATTATGGCTAGTGGGTTGCTTGCAGATAAAGTTTAAACCTATGAGATTATAAACATGCTCACTGTTTGTTTTCTTTCAAAAGTGGGAAACTATTCATTAGGAATATTTGTAGCTTTCCAGTATATGATGACTTTTTTTTTTTTTTCTTCACAGAAACACAAACCAGTGTCTTTCAGCTATGTAGAAGTTTTTAGAGACTTGTTTGTGATATCAAGAAATCGTTGAGTGTGAGATTCTAGTGTATACATGGTCATCCACTTCATCTATATAAAAATAATGTTTGTGCTTGTGATGAAACTTCTTTGTATGTTGAGTGGATAAACATTTTAACAGAAGTCGTTATTTAAAAAGGCATAACAGTGCAAATGTACAAACCTGAGGAGGTTTGTGTCACAATCTGTTATCTTGAAACCTTACCAAGACAAACTTACTTCAGGGGAGTCTGTTTTATTTTGCTGCTGGCAGCAAAATGATTAGTTGCAGAATAATCTAATAAAGAGCTGGTTGCTGATTAAAAAAAAAAAAATAAACTGCTCTCTATGTCATACTTTCAGAGGAATCTTCCTCACATGTTTTAATTTTTGAGGAACAGCTAATGTATTCATGCATTATTTTTAAATAATCATTACATTTTAAATTACTAATTTAGCTATTTATAGCTATTTAGGGATCCATCATCTCTTCAGTTTGGGTTGACTTTTTTGCAATAAATAGATGTATGAATGAAACAAACTGGCTACCTATCAGAAAATAGAAGACTATATATAATCTCTGGAATATTTCCAGAGCAGCAGAGGAATAATTGGTAACTGGGTTACTAGAAAGAAAATGACCCTTAAAATACTGAGGATTTTGAAAGCAATAACATTTCTGGTTCAAATTATATTAAGTACTTAAACATTTCATTTCTTAGGTGCTTGGTTGAACTGTAGCCCCTATTTCATTTTACCTCAACCTTTACAGTTTAAATAAATTTATCAAAGTACAGCCAATTCAGAAGGCATTTTAAGGCGAGACTAGTCCCAGCAGTCAGAGGCAGCATCTTGCCTTAAAGCTGTGTTAAATAATTCAAGCAAATTTAGTGAACAAAACAAAATTTATATGTAAATTAAAATAAATATAGAAAATATTTTCTGCACAAGAAAGAAACGAATACAGATGACAGTAGTTCTTAACGATTTTTTCAAGTGAGATCTTTGTCATCCTCCAAATGATAGCAAATTAAAATGTGTTCATGAAAGGAGCTGACCTTCCTGAAAATACTTTTTGTCCTCAGATGAAGGAGGTTTGTTTATCATCTAGTTACCACAGGTCACTAAAATACCTGGCTTGGAAAGAAGAAGCATTCGTGTTTGTTTAAACTTTATTTTGTTTCAATTCAGTTGGCTTGCAGTCAAATTGGAAGGAATCTTCACATTTTAACCAAAAAAATAAATCTTCAAATAATAGAAATATATAAATATTGCACCACTGTAACAGAAGTTTTGTGAAGCTGTGATTAAGACTATTTGGATTTTAGTCCCTGTGCTGTACCTTATGGTGTATGATAATGTTTGTGGTTTACGTCTTATTGCGTTAACTGGCAGCATTATAAGTTGTATTAATTTTTTGTGTTCCCCTATGTGTCATGATTTAGTACTGATTTTTTTTTTCTACAGTATTTCTTTTCATCTCAAAGTATATTGTTGGGGTTTTATTTAAAACCATAACTGTTACGTTATATGCCAAAACATTTCAAGCACTGCTTAAATATGGAGGAAATACGAAATGTTTTCACATAACTCTGTAACATGATATAAACAGATTTAACACTAATTTAATACAAACGTAATAAAAACTACTTCCTCTAAATTTGTCTCTTTAGAACATGTATTATTCTTATTTAGACTTAAAACAACTACCATCTTTTCTGTGTTGCTAAACTGTTCTTTTCTGTTTCCGAATCCTTATATAGATTTATTTATTTATTTATTTATTTATTTATTTATTTATTTATTTATTTATTTAATGAAACCTTAGTTATTGTCTCTCCTTTAATTCATTCTTTCTGTATCATTGTCTCAGATTGTGTGTGCCTGGAAGGGTCTGTGAGCTGCTTGGGGTGGATACCCAAGTCTGCCTTTTTTTTTTTTAGGTTGCTCTATACCATTATGTGCCTATTAATTTGCACCGTTTTGTCTGTGTGTAAAAAACACAATGCAGAAAGTACTTTAGATGTGCAGTGTGCATAAACACAATGCATAACCAGGGCCGAAGAAGGTGATCTATAATATGCCACTTGCTGAGCAGGATGTTGTCTAACTTGGAACAATTTTGTGATTTTTGTCATGCTCTGGAGTGTAGGTTTCTCTTTCTCTTACAAGTTCCTGGGTCATGAACAAATGTGCACATCTAGTGAGTCCGTCAAAAATGAAGGGAGCGGAGAAATAAAGAGCAAGCAGAAAAGTTGGGTCAGTGGTAGTAGAAGAAGAATGCTTAGAGGTCCTAAACTTGCAAATAGTTTACATTTGGACAAAAATACACCTTTGTGGTTCCAGGTCGATATTGCCCTTTGAATTTATCAACTTCCATTTCCTAATTTTCAGTGACTGTGTACCATAGAAGTTTGTGGACTTATATACTGGTACTTATATACCCTAAGAGCTTCTGGGCAGTTGCCAGCCTCTGGATATTTTGAATAACTTAATCAGTGCAATGAAGCAATGCAGAGAAGCTGGTATTGGCTGTTTCAGTGGTGCAGGCACATCCAGATACATTCTCTGAGTGAAAAAATGTTCACTGCTGAAGTCCCTTGTGGCCAGTGTCATCTTCTAAAAGACTTCTCGGGAGAAGCATATTCTTACCAAGGTCCCTTTGGCGACATGAGCAATTTTTTTCTGCTATATTTTGTGGTTCATCATTTGAATCATCCTGTAAGGATATGCTCTGGGCTGAAATCCTGTTTGCACTATTAACTTTTATTCTGTAGTAACTCATTTAAGAACGTCAGATAGTCTCCAAATAGACATTTTATTAATGTTTTGTTCAAAAATAATAAATTATGTTCCTGTTAAAACAGAACTTTGCAGCCTCTGCAATGTAACCTTGAAATTTCAAAACTCTTTTAAAGACCTTGCAGAGCCTTCCTGATAGATTGAAGAGTTTATTGTTTTATCAAAGGATACACTCAGAGGAATTGCTGATTTTTTTTTTTTTTCAAATGTTAATGTCGTAACTCTACTTGAACCTCAGATTTGAGTTATATATAAATGTATAATAAATATATAGTATATACAACAATACTTATATTCTTCAGGAACATAAATGGCTCACAAAATCTAATTAGCTTTTTCTTTGAATTCTTCCTGGTTATTTTCAGTTATTTGGTTTTGAATCCAGGATTGAAGTCTAATGTATTTTGTCTGAATAAGCATTACATTTGGAAGTGGGAGGTCATTGATGCTTCTTAGTCAGGTCCTACACAAACATAGCTGAGAGAAAGGACATATTCATGTGTACCTGAAAGCAACCGGAGGAGACTGTGGGCTTCTCGTTCTGCTGCCCAGCAGAGCACATGCTCTATTTTGTGTGAGAGTGATGGAGGAGAGGCTGTCATCAGTAGTGCTGCTGCCTCCAGACCTGTTAATGGCTAATGTTTTTATCTTCTCTGTTATTACAGAAAATTTAAAGGGCTTCCATACATACTGAATGAGGATTTCCAAGAACTAAGCAGAAACTCTAATCTTACTCCTTAAAATACTCTTGAATTTCAGCTTTTGTCTAGAAAATACAAGTTTTTGGTCCAGATTGGAAAGAAAAATGCAAACTTATTTTCTGTATGCATCCAAGATAGTGAAAAGTTGATGAGAGCACCTACAATCTTATGAGAATAGTTCAAATGAAATTATGTTCGCATATATGAACTTGAATGTTAGTCCATGGACAGCATCAGTCCTTCAGCTCAATATTCGTTTAATCCAGACAGAAATCATAGTGCCTCTGGAGTTACGTAAGGAGGAAGGCTTTTCCTTATTTCACTTTTGTCTAGGTATATGTAAAGCATTCCTAACTTTGCTACCAAACAAAAATTTAGCTTGTTATAACGCCTTCCTTGAGCAGCCATGACATCTCACTGAAATATATCTTCTGACCTGAGGCTTAACACTGTGTTTCTACTGTTGTAACCAACATGTTGCTATGAAAACTGGGGAGTACTCATCCGGAATTATGGAAGGACTTGACCTTCTTCTGTGAAGTATTAGCCACATTATTGAGTTCTTTTTTAATAGTGTTTTTGTTATCTCTGCCCTTGTAAATCCAAATGTTCTTCCAAATGTTATAGCTTATTAGTTTATATGCTATTTTCATTGTAATTATAGCTAGTACAGGGATGTTTTGTTACCTTTTTAATACATTGTCACCATGCATCATTTTTAGATCCTCATTGCTCCTTATTAGAGGTTATTTAAGCTCTCAGCTCTAACTGGATAATGAAGCATGCTTATGACACAAACTAGCAAAAGCTTATGTAAAGATTTTGTTGCATTGGTGACTGTCTGTGGTGTTTTATTTGGGGATTTTTGTGTGTGTGACATCTCTTAGGTTAGCTAAATGTAAAAGAAATGTACATAAATGTCAGACAGCTGATACAGCCTCTGCTAGAATTACTTCACTAGTGTGCCAAAATATGCAAGATTACTGCATGGTGCCGACTTCTTGTCGTCTGTTTTTTTTTTTCCACGGACAGATCAAATACAATAAGATGCAATGTGTTGCTTTGGTTGTCTGAGGAAAACCTTGGGATCCTTAAAATAATAATAATAATAAAAAAAAGCTATTGGAAGATCAAGTGAAGCAGATTAAAATTACTGATGTGGTCCTGAGAAGATTATGCTAAAGAAAATGGTGTGATTTCCCTTCTTTATTTCAGTTATCATTTTGCTTATGTTTTGTTTGGTGGTTGTGTGGCCTCAGTGTGTATTACCCAAGCATGTCACAATTTGGAGTGCACTTACTACTTCTCACAACATCCTTGCAACATAAGGAAGTATTACTGTTATTAATTTTTATCTTCATTAGTTGTAGAGGCTTGAGGCACACAGCCAGCAGACTACAGAGATACTCCAACCAGTAAAGGCCATGAGAACAGCACATCAGTGGTGACACAATGCTGTGCCTGAGTAGCTAAGCCGTGTCTCTCGAGAGTGCCTGTGAATGCACATGAAGCACCACACAAGCCTGGTATTGCCTGAGGAGTGCTTATTGGATAGACCTTGCATCCTGCACAGTTGGTGCTGTGTACTGCACCATGTAGAAGTATTACTTTAAAGCATCATCAGCATAAAATTTTGTGTTCTGTGGTGTCTGAGTCATTGAAACAACATTTTGAAAGTGAATCCCTGTCTCCTGAGTCCTACATTAATGTTCTAGATCATTCTTTTAATCTCTACATGTAAGCTAATTTTGGTTTGGTTTTCATCTGTCAGGGATTTATAAACTTTTACGGCCCCTGATCAAACTCTTTCCTTTCTCTAATTACGGGGATTTCTTATCCTGCATATTTTAGGAATTTACTCTTCCACTGCAGAATTAGAGGGTGAATACTGTACTGCTTCCTAAACAAACTCAGCACTGAAGTGAAGTGTGTTGGCAGAACAGAAACCTACTCCTTGAAGGACCAGCCTCTGATTAGTTTGTTTCAGAACTTTATCTCCTACTAGTAAACCAGAAATAGCCGTTACATTTTTGAGTGGAGGATAATGCCATGGCTGAGACAGGGAACTGTGTGTTGAGGGTTTGCTGTGCATTAATCCACACGATGTTAGGGTCTAATCCCAGAGAGTGGTACCCTTTTGGCCTTTAAAAGCTAGGGGGATCCACAAATTGTTCCTGCCCACTTATTATTAATTCATAATTAGTGTTCTTCCTCTCTGTATTTGGAAGGAAGTTTCTGCTACAGATATTTACTATATCACATGATTGCTGGCTTTTTTTTTTTTTTTTCTGAAGGGAAATTGCAGAATTAACTGGGACTGAAGCACTGCAATTTCAAAAGGTTTTACTAAAAATGTCCCAAGTAAAGCATGGAAATTAACTGATAGTTCTTACCTGCTATGAAGGAGGTGGATGGAGCAGTCACATTTAATAAGGTCAACTGGCCAGAGGGTATACCAGCTGATACAAAATATGGGCAAGTAAACGTGTATAGAGGTAGTCATGTGGCTTCAAAGGGTGCATCTGAGAGAAGGACATGTGGATTAAAATTACATACTCAAACATTGCAAGAGACAGAGAGGCCAGAGTATATGGTTTCAGAGCACTCCAGAGCAATCTGTAATAGAAAATAATCTTTGTATAATAATACATAGTATTTAATTTTTTAAGAATGCTATAGTGGTAGTTTTCTTTACATTTTAAGTCAGTTAGTATGTTTTTGAAATATTATAACATTTAAATCTTAAAGTATTTCCAATAAAAGTTGATTAATATCACTCTGAATCAATTCTGTCTGATTTTCCTGAAAAATAGTGACTATAGGCCAGGCTATACTTTTTCTGTCGTTGTCAGAGATGTCAGTGGATTTCCTGGTGTATAACTAAAAGCAAAATGTGGCCATTTCATATAAAAATAGTGAACTCTGGAGAGTATGTATTTGAAGTATGAGTAGTTGATTTTTCTTTTAAATTGGGTTTATAGACTGTTGTTAGTAGTACTGTTTCCTTTTTCATTGCATCCTCGAGAGCGGGTGTTTACGGATGCACTATTACTAAAGCTACTTATTGTAATATCCTTTCTGAGCAGTCAGGCAGCCTGTGCTAATTGCTGTACAGAGACACTCCGCGATGTAATATATCCTGTCACTTAAGCCTGTTCATAAAGACCTGAGTTTTCAAATGTTCAGTGAATTACAATAAGTTCTGGGTTGGGCTAAATTGCACTATTGATTTTTTTGTAATTAGGTTTTAATGAATTGTATTCACTGAGTTGTACATTTGTCAAGAGACTTCAAGTATTGGATTGTGATCATTTTATCCACTTTATTTATTTATTTTTATTATGTCTTAACAGTTGATAGCTCCTGGAAAGCTTTCCTTGCTAACTTTGATTTTTCTGTTAGCGTTTTTAAAGTCCAGCATCTGCTTTTCTGTAGTAAAATATTAATAAAATTTATAAGTGTAGGAATTTGGCTTGCCTAAAAACTGTTGAAGTAATCCAGCTCTTAGAAATTTCTGTTTTCTTACTGTTTTCTCCCTTGGACCATTTGGGTTAAGCCACTTGACTGAAATTGGTCAATAAGGGATTTGTTGGACTTTTGCACCTTTATGACTGCTTATATTTGTATTAATCTGTATCAGTGAGCACTAAAAAACTGATTTTCATTGATGCTTAATCAAATATCATGGCAGCAGAAAATCCCCTGTTCTGATTTAGTAACATGCACCATGATCTCTTCCATCAACTTTTCTTATAGTATTTTTATTAAATTATGCGCTTTAGAAGGCGAAACACATGTTGTCCCCCAGCCCCAAAATGCTGATTAAATGGTGCTTTTAGAGTTTAATTTATCTTGAAGGGCTGGGGTACCTGCTGTAACTTGGTAATTATGACTACATTTCACTCTTCTAATGGAAAAATCACATCTTTTCTGGAATAGTTAAAAAATCCTTATTGTTAGTTACTGATTTCTGAGTCTATGTGTAAACTTTTCCTTTCTCATCACCTTTGCTAATATATTGGACTTTCCACTGTGCTGGACAGCAGTCATGAATAATTTTTGCTGAGCGAGTCCTGGGTCAGCATGGATTTCTTGTGAGCTGGAGGGCGCCTTGGTCAGTAACCCCTTCAAGGCAGGACAACAATCGCCTTCCACAGAGTCTGCTCTTGATCACTCAGTTGTCTTTTGTCGGGGAGGTGCTGAACACTTCACTGCACTTGAGTGGGCCTTATCTTTCTTAATGCGATTACAGCTAATCCTAACAGCAGATTAATTTGTTCTTCCAACTGTAGCAGTCCTCCGGGTTTCTTCCTCTGTGAGATACCAGCTCTTAATGAACACACGTATGCTTAGATACGGGGCTGTGTGCCATCTCAAAGCAGTGGTGGGGCTCTGTTGAGAGTCTTTCCAGACCAGAAGCAGCCTAGCGGTGTTAGACAGGCATGACCAAAGCTAACGCTGCCCAGAGAGACGTGACGTATTAGCTTGATTTAGCTCCGTAGCTTTTGGATCGGAATTTTTGGATGTAAAACTGGTTTGTATTACGGAGAAACAGATGTACAACTGCTTGCACGTGGCTGGATAGAGGTACCTTCATGTTTTCTTTGAGGCTGACCTACTACATGACCTTGAGTAAATAAGTGACTGAATCTTTCTCTGCTTTTGTTCTTCCTACATATCATTATTCTAACCTTTATATTCAATCTGTAATATTTCAGCCTTTCATATCAAAACAGCAAATCTTTCCTAATATATTTTACCTTTTTTGGCATTGAATATCGCTAAAAAAGATTCTATCATGTTTTATTCTGGATAATTTGTGCTTGCTTAGGTAAGAATCAGTCAACTCAGACACGAAAGCATGCACAATAATTCTAACTTGCCGTATTTTAGCATTTAATTTCAATAAACATATTCATCTAGAGGATTTGTATCTTTCAAACAAAATATTAAATATAACTTTAGTTCTTTGTTCGATTAAACTAGCAGCCTGCTGAATTTATGCTGCTCCCCTTAGCTGCGAATCTGTTGTCTCTTCCAGAACTGTTTTGGCATAGGGGCCTGTATTGGGCAATTATAAAAGACAGAGCTATTACAACTGTGCCTAAATACTACTAAATTTGTGCACAGCCATTTCCACATAGAAATGTGCACTTTGCACATGTGGCTGTGCAGTCCAGTGTCATCAATTTAGGTTCATGGTATGAATGCACCTGCATGTAAGACTTTATTTTCAAATTTGGTCATGCAGAACTTTGCTTTTTAATTAGGTTTTCTTTTTTTCTCTTTGACAAAAATTTGCATATGCATATATTTGCACATTTTATGTGTATTTTTAGAAGGGGCCACTGTAAATTGAACTTACAGAATGGTAAAACACAGCTTGGGTATACCTAAGTATGTAACTTTATATAAATATAAACAAGGATATGTATCCCCAAGTGAAAAACTCAGGTCTGGCTAAAATGTAGAAAATCTTTTTTCTCTTTGGCTAATAAGAAAAGAAATTTTAATCACAAGAATGTGTTCTTCATCTTTCCTCATGTTTTCCTCTGAAAAACTTATTATTTTATTTAAATTACAGCTGATTTTGTTATAACTATCAGAATATTTAATACTGATATTCATTTTCTCTCTGGCTATGAAATAGTTTACTAATAGTGTTGGTTGTAACCATAGTCTAAGAGGGTTCTGTGCAAAATAGTGACAGGTTTTTTATTTGCTGAGATATTTCTAGCTGTTTACAAACAGTGTTGGTGGCAGTGACTTTTTTTCTTTAGAGCATTTTAGTACAATATTAGAAATACTATGTACGAGTGTCTGGGGGAAGACAGAGAGAGAAGAGGAAATATTTGGAGGCAAAAGTAGATATTTCCAGATGAGCAGCTTCCTTCTTGTTTCCTCTTAGAAATATATCTTACCTTTGTCATAAATTTCATTTACAGATTCCGTTCCTTGTGACAGCCTCCTTTGGTTTAAATCCATACAGTCTAGCAGGATAATACCAATTAGCTAAAGTAAGGTGAATGGGATATTTAGTGGAATAAATAAATATTACACATAAGCAACTCATTTTGCTCAGTTGCACTGAATTAATTTCCAAACAGGCTAAGCTTGAGTTTATATACACATACTTTTTAACTCCCTCCCGAAAACTGTCTCACTCTGATGTCTTCCAATGAAGTGAAACATGTCAGAATGAAATTTAAGAGAGGATGAAAGTGGTAGGAAACCAATGCAACAACAAGTAAACATAAACCATCATTCCCCTGCAAATACAAAATTAGAATTTTTAGAATTTAAAATGTTCTAAATCAACAAGATTTACTTACATCATTATCTTGTCTGTCCCGGTGTCAATATAGTTCTTTTCAGCAAGAGTTTAATCCATTTTAAAGTACTTTAGATAACAGGGTTTCACAGACACCCTTAGAAGATTATTCCATGGTCAGATACATCTAGCTATTAGCATTTATATTCCAAGTTCAGCCTTTGCTCAGTTTCATCCTATTAATCCTACCCCTTGGGCCACATTAAATAGTTTTTTCCTATTCTTGGTATGTATGTCCTTCAGACACTTAAGGATACTTATCATTGATCCCTCAGTTTAGAAATAGTTAATGAGAAAAAGCTGCTTCAGTGGAACAATATGCAGGGGATACGTCATTTTTTAACTGCTGGATATAGCTTTCTTAAACTGTACTGCAGGGGTTTTTTTTGCAAAATCTAAGAGGAATTAAAATGTGATTGTGTTTTCCCCTTTAATTCTTGAGTATAAAGTGGATTTTTTTTAATTGATTTGATCATTTCAATTAACTTGTCTTACAATGGTTGGATCCGACTGGGAACTTTAAATCATCCAAAATGTAAAACTTGTCCTGCTTGGGAAGTTAAATACACTCTTAAACTCCTTACTTATTCCTGCTTGATCCAGTCTCACCAGGGGACCAGGTCCACCCAATTTCCAAGTAGCAGATACTGAAATGATTTCTACACAAAGTATTGCACTTATTTACAGCATACATACACTGCTTTGTTGAGGGTATCATTGTTTAATACCATCAGCAATTTTTCTCTTTTTCTATCTTCTAGTTAACAGTGTTGCTTTTTGTCTTGGAACTGCAGATTTTCCATAAAAGAAAGCCTGGTTTTGTCAAGGTAAGTGAGAAAAGTCATATTAGATTGTAAACATTCATGTGGAAAGAAGATTGCTTTTATCTTTGACAGTTCGTGGTGCTGCTGTTTGCTTTGTATGCTTCATGGTGAGCACCCGTACCTGAGGAATTATTAAGCTAAAGAGTGAACAAGACAACTAACAATGCTGGTTGCCTATAAAACTAGCTCAATAAAGGAAATGTATCAGAGCTATCGGCAAATATTTCTCCAAGATCTCACAAACTAAACATTCAGATAAATATAATTTGAATAGCTTCCCGAAACAATGTTAGATAATATAATAACTGGCACAATAGCCAAACAGTGGTGACTTTATGTATAAACTATGTTAAAGACATATCTTATTCATTTCTCATAGCCCCTTCTAATTCTAAATGTTCCTGTTTGCTCGTAGAACATTATCTTTCATTCTTCTTTATGTCATGAAACGGAATGACATCATACTGTCAAAGTACAGATTAGTAATAAAGTATTCAAGTTATCTGAATAAGGCTAAACAAATGACAACCTTTCTGTGATTAGCGGGTTAGTTTATGTTTCTGAATATCTTTTTGATGAATTCTATTGCGTGTGTTCTCTATCCGTATAGCTATTAATACAGAACATGTGATACCCACCATTAAATATGCAACTGTATTCATTTGCTGCCCTGAACTTGCTAAAATTGGTTTGTACCAATAGAAAGGGTCAAATGGTGCCAGGACCTCAAGGAGCTCTTTCCACCTCTTAGTTCCTACCAGCTGTGTTTCCAGTGTAGTGGCATGGCTACCTCTCAGTTCCCTAAACCCGGCATGGAGACTTGAGGAACTGGAGAAGTTGCAGTGCTGTTACTGTAGTATGACTAATGCTAATTCTATGGAATAGCAGGAGAAGAGGCTGAAGCGTACTCAGGGGTCTATCTCCTGAAGCATACACATCTACAGAATGAGGGTACAGAAAAGTACTACAATGGACAGTTAAAGGGAAGTCTGGATAATAAGGCCCATCAGACAATTTCCAGACACTGCTGGTAGGAATGACAGACTTTACACCTGAGAATGTATCAGGAGGATATTTTAATCAGTTGGCCCTGGAAAAAACAGTGTCTTGACAGAAGCAAGTGATCATGGTGAAATAATAAAGACTGAGAATAATAAATGATGAATAATAAAACAGGGAGAGGAGAGAAAAGAAGGAAATAGGGGATTGAGAGGCTATGACATAAAACTGGTCGATAGATTTTAACCGACACAAACAGTGAACTTGAAGAGATCTCCTGTAGCTGACTACTATCCTAAACTTACTACTAGTAGTGCTTTTTTTTTTTTTTTTTTTCCTATCTGAGAGAAAATAATTGGTCACTGTTTTGGTGAGACTTCTTGACTCCTGAAATAAGTAAATCTGTAACAGTAAACAGTTCTTCAGTAAGAAAGAACCAATTTCCTTTTTGATATTATTGTATGATTATTACATGATCCTATCTTGCAATCACAAGAAGGAGTTAAGGAAACCACTGAAGCTTTTTAGAGAAAAGAACCTAACAGTATAGAATATTGAGAAAAATGTAATCAGAGGGAGTCACATAAATATTACTGCCATTATATCTGGAAACATAAAGCAATTTAGGAATTACTGCCCCAGCATGGCTTAGATTTAATATATTAATTGTATTTGCATACATCAGGTATATAAATGGAGACCTCAAAGTCATCTCTGTCAGATTTCATGAATCTGTGAGTCAGGTAAACATCTGCAGCCAGTACAAAAAGTGCGCTTAGTCAAGCAATTTATCAGCACCACGCAAAAACTGCTTCTCACAAGCCTTCCCTGTTAATTGAGCCAGGACATAAAATAGCATCTGCAAATGTTTGACTCTTGATCCCAAAGCAAGGAATCATCGCGAAGCTGTTTGCAGAGCATACGCTGAATGTTGTATGTCCAGAAAAGCAGTACAGCAGACAACTAAATACAACGGTCTTAAATAGCTGGGATAAGGCTGACTGACAGAAGTCTGCATTAAAGTTATTGTTGTCAAATCCAGCTTTATCCTTGGTAAAATATATATATGACTGTTGCAGAAAACATTGTTGTCCTGGCAATAAAAATCAGTGTCTGTCCAACACTACTGCAAAAGATCTTTTCAATGCTGACTGGTTTTTATCTTGATAAAATTAATGGTGATTGTTAATGATCTGCATAGTCAGTACTATAAAGCAGAGCTAAAGCCGTAAAGAAGATAGGGAAGTTTGTAAAAATAAATATAATTTCAGACGGTCTTCACATGAGCCTAAGCACAATCTTCATTTTTTTTAATTGTTCAAATGCAGTTGGGGGTGCAGTCACAGTTTGCCATTTGCCAGCTACCTCTCTGAACAGGGCAGCACAGCACTAGAAACCCTCTGTAGTTACAGGAAGCCATAGAGATCTGAGCAGGCAAAATATAGTATAGTGTCTTTTTCATTCAGATGTTTGAGACTTTAAAAATCGTTTTAAACAACCACCTGAAATATTCTGGTGCTAAAAACTGAACATTGTCAGAATGAAAGTTTTGCCTAAACAACATGCATTTCTAGTAACATATTCTAAGAAGCTGTTTACTGCGTAGGAAAGATTGGTGTGGGCAAATAATTTGAACGCCATGCTGAATAAAAGTTGCTCTTATTTTGCTAGATCCTTAAACAAACTAATGTGAATGGCTTGTAGGTTTGCTAGGTTTTCCCCAGTAGACACAAGGACAGTAATCTCAAGACAGTATATTCATAACATAATTAAAACATCCATTTCAGGGATCACCCAAGTCCCAACTGGAGTATCATTATCACTTGAACTAACTTTGCTATTTAATATATTTTACGTGAAGAGGTCATGGTCATGTGCATGTCGAATTGGCTGAACACCTCTAAGTGTTTCATATGAAAATGGTCTTGAAGTTATTCATGGAATGTATGTAACTAACAAACAGTAAACCTTTAATGGGAATCAGTCATGGTAACTAAAGAAAAGGGTTTAAAGAATTATTTTTGTAAATACAGAATATAGATGATGGTGAAAGCATCTATTTTTGCAGATTAAAACAAGTCTGGAGATAAGTAGTAAGATCATCTAGTTTATCTTCTTTGCACTGTCTTTTGTTCGTCAGTTGAGTTTTTGCTTTATAGGCAAAACAGGCACAGAAAATATGTGACAATTAGGTATTCTAGAAGTAAGGTACTGTCCTTAAATTTTAATGAATCTTAGTTTTAAACACTTTATTTGTCACTGTTAGGACAAAAAAAAAGGGCAATAAATAGTTCGTCTGGATCAACATTTTAGGCTTTCTTTTTGAGAAAAAAAAATCTAACATGAGATGTGTAGACAATGAGACAATGGGTAGCCAGAATTTTTTAACATGAGTGGTATATATGAGCTTTACATCCTTCTACCGAGTGAAGTGATACTGAAGATGACAGACTTACAGCAGTTGTGAAAGGAATAAAAATATTCCCAAATAGTTTTACTTTATCATATATACTAGATTGTTTTGAAAATATATTTCAAAATTCCAAAAAGAGCATTTACGGCAAAATAAAATTCACTTTTTATGGTACAAAAAAAATCTCATGGAGAAACATAGAAAATCCAAGTACATTTCAGAAGTAACTATCTCTAACCTATAAATATTGCTTTCTTAAAACTGGAGACACTTCCATTTCACTCCAGCTAGATGGGGCTCTACATGAACGTCTGGAACTGTCATTTGTGTTTTCTTTCCATAAAACCAGTTAAATGTTACCAATTGATAGTAGTTCTGAAAGTGATATTTTGTTTTCCTGTTTCCATAATATTTACAAAAATAAAAGCACTGGTAATATTACTGAAGAGGAATAATACAGAAATTCTTAATTGTGTAACTGAAATTTATGCTTATATTTTTAGAGGAACTTAGTGAATGAGGAATTTACTTTTTTGTGTGTGTCACAAATATGTATCTTTCTGCTTTTGACTTTGTGATGTTTTTTTAAAAAATTGCCACTTGAAAAAGCTCTGTTTTAAATCAAAAAATTCACTTAAGAGGGTAAAAAATGCAGAATCAGAGCCTCACTAAAATTAGTGTACATGACCTTGGGCTTTAGCTGAAGCTCATGTAGTACTTATATTTGGGATGCATTGGTTTACTCTATCCGAAAGGAAAATGTTTAAGATATGTCAGAGAGATTATCCTCTAGAAATGTCCATTTCTTTCCATTGACTGTAAGGGGATCCTGGGCAGCTGCATCAGATACAGATGTCTGTGTAGATACAGACACTTAGCAGACAAGTGGAAATCCCCCTCCCCCTTTCCTGCCACCCTTCCTATGTCTTTCTCTTGACTTCGAGGGCTGAGCTCTAACCTTTTACCCTCAATTAATGCAGGAATGAAAGGATAATTTTAATTTCCATTCCACTTCTATTTTAAGAAAGGAAGCGATGGTTTTGAGGGAAATCTGGAGTTGGTTTATGTTAGTGCTTAATTATGCATTATTTAGACAAGAGTAAATATTAGGATTTGAGAATCCAGATTTTGATTTCTTTAAGGAAAACAGCCTATTTGCTTTACTGCCAAGCATTGACTGTTTCAATATGTTCAAGCCTAGAAGGCTGAAAACAGCAACACAGATGTGATTCACATAGGGCTCACCAGCATGGTGCTTCAGTGTTCTGGCTTGTTGGAAGGCTTCCAGGGGATTTAGGAAAAGAACATACTGAAGAAATGCAAACCATTATTTAGCCAATTAGTTGGGAAAATGTGTTTTTTCAGCATGATCAGAATTAGCTTTGTTAATTTTTATTTGCTCTCATCAAAATTTCTCCACACAGAACAAAATATTTAGTCACAGAGCTGTTATCTAGAATTAAACGATTATGTACAATCCAAAGAAGTTTTATGATACCCTGTTTATTAAAGGGCTTACATGTCTCCTAGGTGACTGTAGAAACAAAGTGGAAGCATACTGCATAACAAGAAGGTGTATCCATTCTTGGTTTAGTAGTGTACTATTGGAGCCTAGATCAGGCTTTATACATGGAATTTATTTGACTATTTTAAACTTGTAAATCCTGATGGCAATACTGTATGTATTACATTCTTCTTTCCTGGAACATGATTGTCAATGTATTGGGTTTGGGGGGAGGTGGAAGAGACTGTAGGAAATGCTACTCTGTGATGCTGTTCTCCTTGTATGATGTCCCTAAGAACTGGTACAACTGAAAGACAGACCAGTGTGGAGGCATTTTAAAAAGTGTCATTAAGTCATCTTCTTTTATGTAAGATTAAGATGTATGTAAGGTTTTCTCAGTATTTAGATGAATCTACTGCAAATGCAAAAATTTGCAGATCAAAATCAGAAGTGGCTTTCCAGGGAGGACCTTCCAGGCTTTCCACATAGTAATGAAATATGATACAAAGCAGCACTGTGTCAATAAATCTACAGGATAAAGGTCAGGTTTACATCGATGGACAGAGCTGGCAAATACATTTGTTCCTGCAATGTCTGTGTTTTAAATGCCACCCTCTGATGAACCTAGTGCAGAAATACACTTTTGGGTTTGATGAGATGTCAGTTTTGTTCAGTGCTGATCAAATAAGATGAATGAAAGTGAAACAAGAACAAAAATATTACTTCTGTCATTTATTTCTTATGCATTACAGGAACTGGGTCAGTCGGGGAGATTTCCCTTAAACAAATAGCAATCACTGCACAATATCACCCATTGATCTATTTCACAGCAGGCGATAGCCTTTTTGTCAGAAAGGACATACAATTCAAATACCACAGAATACGCAGAAATGCCCATGACAGGTTTAAAAAGTATCTTCCCCTCCTTTTACTTGCCAAGCCATCCTTCTCCACATATCAATCTAGGCTACAGAGCCAGGCATTGCAAAAACACTTCCAGATCTAGAGAGAAAAAAAAAAAAAAAAAAAGTAACGTAATTATTGTCTAACGCAAAAGAAATTTAACATTCAGCAAAAATAATTTGTTTTCTATGCTATAAACATTTAAAAAAAACCCTGGTAAATTGGCAGTTGCATGAGCCAAACCATCATTTTGCCTAACTAGAAATTTGATGGCTCTATGCTTAGGCTGAGTGATGTATCCTATCACTAATTCGTTTTCTTCAGAAAATGCCATCAAATACTAGAGTCCGTGTTCTGAAAATGTGATGCTTCCTTTGCACTTAATTTGTTTGTGAAATTATTTTAAAGCGTTTAAAGGCAATATCTTGCTTTTAATTATTCTACGCAACTTTCATGTGTCTGGAATGAGGCAACTAAATTCAAATATAAACATCTAAATGAGTGGCTGGTGTTCCTGAGCATTTATAACCTGTGTGGAGGTAAATGTTATTTCCAGTTTATCACCTGTATGTCAGCACAGCTAAAAAGCATACAAGAATTTCTCTAATAGTCAAATATGGAATGTCTTCTTTATATGAGTTATTTAGTCAACTAACTGAATCGCTTCACTTTGCTTGACAAGTTGTCTTGGTTGATCATAAAATTCACAGATTATATCTTCTGAAGATATGTATTTTAATGCTATGGCACCCATAAGCAGAGCTGTTTTGATTTAATCTGACAGACTTTTGTCTATTGCTTTAGATTATTATTTATGGAGGTCAAATAAAAAAACCTGTAAATCACGAGTGTCTGAAATAAACATTCCTCTAGTAATGAACTGAGATGTGTGAGAACTACTGAGAAACTCACCTCTAAAATCTGAGTTTACAAGTAGCCCATAATCTTCATTTTATCATTTTCATTTATAGAGGCAAGAATAAACCTCCTTTTCATCTTCAGAAGTGAGGAGGAAAATAACAGCACTCATGAAAGGGAAAGCTGGTTATAGGAGCAAGTTAAAATGAGGAGACCTACATTCATGTGGCTGTTCCTGCTCTGTCCACTTGTTGGATTATATACAAATATTTAAGTATTTACCATTCAATATAAAAAGACTGCAGATCTTAACCATGGTAACCATTGTATCACTTGCTATTTAGTACACCTGTCTTGTAATGCCGAGAAATGCCATTAAAAGAAAAGCATGTGTTCAAGGCTTCAAAACTGTTGATTATATTGTTAAAGGTTTTCAGGAAAAAAAAAAAAAATCTATCTATAATACAGTTTATATTCTCAACAGTTCTCCAGCTTTTCAGATTCTTTTTAAAATATGAAGAGACTATAACAAGGGAAAATCTGAGAATGACTCTCACAGCATGGCAAATCTAGAGCTTACGAAAATTACTTCTTTTTTCTTCTACTCTCTCTCCACTGTATTGTAAGAACCCATTATATTTTGTCTTAAATCCTATAATCTATAAAAATTAAGTAATATTGGGATTTAGGGATTTTAGCTGTGCTTCCCATTATGAGCACTCTTAGGCAATACCATACGCTATGTTTACCAAAGTGACATAGCAATATGAAATGGAATTATTAATGAAAATAAATACATAACATTTTAGGGAAATATTATAAATTATGTGTTATCTTCTGGAGGAGGGAAAATTGTAATTTTTTTTCCTATTTGGTGAGCTATAAGGCCCTCTGGGAACTCAGGAAGTAAACCATGCATATTGCACATAAATAACTCAGTAATTTGACTATACCTAGTTTCAGATCAACTTTTCTACAGCTGCAGCCTGGGTGGAGATCTTCCAGACTGATACACACCTCACATCCTAATGTGATATCCTTCAGGTGAAAGGAGGATCAGCTACATTTTCCCCCTCCGAAACAGTCCACTGACTCCCTTATTTTTCACCCCTCAGATCTCTGTTAGATCGTTGCTCTGTCTAAAGCACCTTCCTTCCCATCGTTACAGTATATAATTGACCTTTTTAGTAGTGACAGAGGACAGAGAACAGAGAGGGAGCATTAAAGGAACTTCGTATATGCACGCAGCGGGACTTTTGGATGTGTCCTCTTTTACCCTTGCAAAGAAAGCAGCTGACAGTGTTCCAGTGACAATGAACTTAGTGGCTGTCTTCAAGGCATATCAATATTTTTGAATATTTTGAAGACAGGAAACATTTGACAAGCGTGCAGTGAGATATCCCATGGAATTGTTCTTGCAGTGGCAAATAATTTGACTCGCCTTTGCTGACCAAGCAGTTGTTCTTATATATAGTTTCCAGTTGTACTTTATAAATGACTTTAATTTACAGTGCATTACACAGCTATGCCTCTAAATCCCCATGCAATAATTTGTATTCTCTCCCTTGATAGTTTAATTGTTTGTAATTTTTTTAAGGTAACTTCTTGATAATCCAATCCGACAACTTCTTTCTCTTGCTTCTGAATAATAAATCTTTAGGTACTGTTTATTCAAATTATCCTAGGTAGTTATTTTATAACTTTTTAATCTGGGTAAGAAACAGTATTATTCTTATACTTCCTTGGGGAACAAAAAAAAAAAAGTACCACAAAAACTTATTTCTTTACATAAATACAAACCAGAACATTTAATTAGATTTGCTAGTGTAGTTGACAAATGGCATACATGTACTATAAATGGAATACATATATCATGTATATATCATTGCACTTTAGTTGGAACTTCACAGTATCTTAATACTGTATAAGCAGCAGTGTAAAGAAAGGTTTTAGTTCAAAAAAATAAAGCTTCATCTTAATCAAATCTTTACAGGAGCTTCTAGTATTCTGAACTCCACAATATGATCCCTGGGACTTTAAATTCAGGAGAGAATACTTGTGTAAATAATATTATGTGAAAAAAGCCCAGAAGGAATACATGTCTAAATAAATCTGGCCTAAAGTCCTTCCATCTTTTTCATGATGGATCACTGAGCGTGTGAAACAATAGCTAAAATTTCCTTGCTTGTCAATGGGATAGGAAAGAGAACTTTAGGAAGATGGTCATTTGTGAGACAGTGAGGTTTGCATTTCAAGCAAAAGGTTAGAAAAGGATTACAAACACTATGATGGTTTAAGAGTTTTCATATGTTGTTCCTGGTCCTTTAGAGGCAGATTTTTTTTTTTTTTTTTTAATTTTCCCCAAAAGCCTGGCATTTCATGTAAGGCCTCTCGATTCTCTGAATAATTAGCATTTTTCCAGTTTTACTCTTCTTTTCAGATTCAGATTTTAGAATGTGAGATAGGTAGACCTGTTACAATAAGCAGTAAGTAGCAACTTTTGTGACCTTGGCTTTTGTAGATTGTGAACAGTAAAAAATTCAAAAGTAAATACTAGAAAATTTGATTCATCATTTATATTCCCTATATGCCCAGTCATCATAAATAAGTAGAGAGGGAAGAAAAATATGGAGAAAGTCAACTAAAACCTCACTGTGTTGGAATAAAATTTAATCATAAAGAAATCTATTTAAAACAAATTCTTAGGGTAGAAGTGTTTTTTAAATTTCCATCAATACGCTTTTCTGATTTTCCCCCTCTAATCCTTTGCTGTCCCCTCATCTTTGATAACATTTCCTTATGTGCCTTTTAATTTATTCTTACTTTCTTAAAAAACAGTCCTGACTTATCATAATTGGATATAGTCCATGGGTGAAAATTGAAAATCGGCAAGGTTTGATGTTTGACCAATTAGCCCCCCTCACTTTGTTTGGATGGCTTTACTCTATCCTTCAGAAAGGACACAGGACCTTGCTGCTGTAGTCAAAGTTGTGCAAACAGACATTGCAACAGCTTTTCGCATTTCTAATGTTTTTTTATATTCCTCACATTAAATACAGTTACACCTAGGCATATATGCCTGCAGGAATGAGTCTTACTGAGATGTAATAAACAAGGGAAAATTCTTGCTCAGGTAGGATTTGTGTTTAGTGATGTCACATCGCTTTAAACTAGGTTAGTGACACTGGGAATAGGAAAGAAAAGTTCGGTATGTGTCTGCTTTCTCTTCTGAGTCTACTGAAAGTGCACTCCCAGCAATGTGGGTATTCTCTCTGGTCAGCTCACCAGAAGTAGCTGAGTCAGATATCATAAAATAACTAACCCACATTCACTTGCTAAAAGCTTAGGCACATCATACTCATTGTTTAATTAGTTTAATAGTTACAGGTTTATTGTAGCAATAAAATATGCTATAGCTGTAGCATGTCAGTTCAAAACCACTATTCCTTCTTTCATAAGGAGGATGTCCAGAGAATATCAAACTATGTTCGAGAAATTAGATTACTCTGTTGTTGTCGTCAACATGGAGAGTATTCATCTACAGTTGCAGAAATTGTCCTGGAGAAAACTGTGATTCAGAAAGCTGATTGTATGTATCTGCATTAAATTAAAACTGAAGGAGTTCAGGCTCTACTGAGTTTCACTGAATTACTGTTTGAACAAATATAGCTGATGTCAATAGTGGTTTTTGAACACTGTTGAAGCTAAAGGAGGGGCAAGAGCTTAGTGTTAAGTGGGAAGCTTAAGGCAACCCTCATGGGCATAGCTGAGAATGTTAGCAGAGAAGAATTGGATCAAGAAAGAAAACGGTTCTCAAAGTATTTACAGTTGCTGAGGACAGAAATTAAGTGCAAAGAAAAAGCTAAATAAACGAATTTGAAACTGGTCATACAAAATCAAGAGACCAGGCCAGAATTAGAAGATGACAACAAAGATTGTAGTAGCTCAGGAGAGATGTCTGAGTAAGAATCTTATTGATAGTGGATTTTACATTGCCAACTAAGGTTATTAAATCAGCAACTAGAGAAATCCTGAGAGAAGAAAAGTGATTGATGTGAGTGAAAATACTCTGAAGAAGACAAAATGTTGTTAACTAATATTGATTGTGCAGGTGAAATAAACCATATCTTTGAAAATCTGAAGTAATGTCTCCCACTGAAAGGGTCAAAAATAAACCTTTCAAAAGTGATTTATATGCTAGGAGAGTTTAAAATGTTTTGGGATGCAGGGAGGAAAACTGGACAGTGACATACAGATTGGGTGAGATTGACAATAGTGCGAAGGAGGAGTGGCTGCAGGGAACGTACAAATTACCCCACAATTTCTGTAGTGTTGCATATCAGAATGATAAAAGGCCTCTGTAAAGGATTTAAAAGAAAACCAAGTGAATAGTGGGGCAAGGTGTAAAAGGCTCTTAAGTGAGCGGATGGCACATGACCATGCTTAATAACACTGTGAGAATTTGGGCAACTGCCTTGCTGCTCTCAGAGATACTTGTGGAAAAAATTAAGTGTGAGTTTATGAAGAAGGTGGTGAAGATGAGACCTCTGCCAGAAAAAGACATTAAAGAGTAGTTCGGTTATCACAAATCAGAAGCCATTAATAAATCTGCTTGAGTGAATTGTCAAACAGATGAGTGGTGGGTTTTGAAAATATTTTAAGATTATAAGTCTGTGCCTAGGGAAGGCAATCCTTCACTAGTCCTAGAGAAAGAGGTCTAGAGAGGGCAAATATGTATGGAAAAGAGAAAGAGGAGAAAAGTTGCAAAGAACCTGGTTAAAGGCAGAGAGTATTAGAGAGAAATAAGAATCAAAAAGAAATAAGAATCAAAAACGTTATATTATAAACATTTTGGGGAAAATGAGTTATTAATGAGGATGATAATGACGTTCATGGATAAATTCTTAGCAACAATCCAACTTCTCCAAAATTAGCAAAAAATTCAGAAGATAATATAGTGGAGTAACTGTTGTGGTATACAGGCATGCCATGGGGAATGCTTCATGGTAAATAGTCAGTATTACTGGTCAGAATGTTAATATTTTCCAAGGCAGAACATTTTTAACAGGTGCAAGAGATAGACTGTGGACTCAACTTCCCCGGAAAACTCCTTAAATTTGGCAAGATTTCTGTTAATTTTGATTATTTTATTTTTAATATGAAACTAAAAGAATAATTTAAAATGCAATTTATAAAAAAAAAAATGGTCTAAAACTTTAAACAGAGTAGAAAATCAGAGTAAAAAATAGCTTCATTTGTGAATGAAAAATATACGTTCATCTTGTTTGCTGTTAAAAATGTATTCATGGCAAAACTCCAAGTTGTCTGTCATTTTAGTCTGGCTTTGTATAAATAAAGTATCTCTGTTTAGAGAGAACTGTGGGCTCTGTTATTCATCATCCTGTTTACTTTGTGTTTTACACTCTTTGTCATGACCTTTTGTTTGTTTTTCGCTTTTAAAACGTGCTTATCCAAGAAAAGCTTGCCTATGTGTTTGTGTTTGGTGTGCAACCATTGCCAGGGATGCATATTGTAGGAAAGATTTACGAATATATTTGACCTGAAAGCTTTAGCTACATACATCTCTATGTAGACATTCTTACAGACAGAAGTATGCATGCTTTTGAGGAAAAATTGCATCTCTTGTGTTCAAAGGAAATGTGTATGAAATCTGATAGGTGGAATGCTGACCCCATGATTTCAAACAGACCAGTATTTGGCCTTGTAGAACACAGTTTCTGCAAGAGTGAAGATGTGTATTTCAGTGGAATACAGGGAATCTACTTCAGCTTAGGATAAAGGTATTTTATTTACTTTATAAAGGTATTTTAATGCCAGAGGTATTTTTTTGTTGCTGGATGGAGGGGTAAGAGGCTGCTCTATTTCTTGCTTTCTTTGGAAGGAGTTAATTTCATTCAATGGTACCATAAAAGGAAAAACAAAAAATATTCCAGGGCTACTGAATTGTCTTCTGTCCCAGCCTAAGAACACAATCTGAATTTGGTTCCGATAGCTAAATATTTTTGAAGAAGCAAAAAAACCTGAACATCTTGTATCTGTTCTTCAAACCTACCTAAATGCTTTAGAAGCCATAGTAACCTTATCTTGCATTGAAATACAAGTCTTTAAGTGTACGTATTCTTTCTGAAAATGGGATTACAGTGCTTTTGAAAGACTTCCCTGCTCATTTACTTTAATTTGGATGGAATTGATCAAGGTAAGTTTGCTTAGTGTTTAAGGAGATTACCTTAGCAACTTCCAGATTTAGATATGTGTTCAGAAAAATACAGTTAATTTTCTGTTTACCAAAACAGAATGTATTATGTCTCCTTGTGGATTGCAATTTTGCATTAATGAACTGACAAAAAGCCCCAGGGTATATAACAAAAGAGGTATTTATTCTTTCCTCTATCTATTTAAATTAAATATTCTACTAATTGTTTCAGAATTACTTCACCACTGCAAATAGTTCTCATGAAGCTTTTACATCCTTGCCCCTTTCACAGAGTGAACAAAGCAGAAGTGCTGGCTGCTAGATCTGTATGTTAACTGACACACAAGGAAATGGGTGGCCAGTTCTGGTAGGTTACAGTACTGGTATGGTCAAACTCTTAATTCAAGTCCCACTAAATTCCATTTAAATTTAATGTAACTGCTATGAAACTGAGACAGATTGTATAAACAAGATCAGAATCAAGCCTAATCCCTGAAGTTAATTTAAACATATTATTGACCTTTATTTTTCTCCCACGTAGTTTCTCTTATCACTCCTCAAAATTACTTGGTTTTCCTTAACATTAATAACCTAGCTATACCTCACCTTGCTATTAGGAGATGCACAACACCGCTTTTAAGATTTTTGAAAATGAATTTCTGTTCTGTATTGGAATCAAACTATACTTTTTTGCATATATTAGCAAAGCAGAACGAATATGTAACACTTGTTTTAAAACTGAAAACTGAATTAATCTTTTTCAGTACCTACTCTCACAAAAGCCTTGAAAGACCCTCATCAATAAAAAAAAAAATAAAATTCTGTCAATATAGCCTTTAGTTGCAGATATTCAAGACCACTTTCAGTACTACTTCAGTAATTTCTCCTTTACATTCTTTGTTAATCTTTCCCAAATGACACTTTCTCAATCTAAGTCTTTACCCTAAATATCACTCCATCTTTTCCGTACTTTTCACAACCACACAACCCCACACTCTTTCTTTTCAGCCACATATTACCTTCTAATCTCACAACATTTCATTTTCATCAAGCGCTTGACGTTCCCAAGCCCCCACCATTCCCTGCTTCTTTGGGACCCACTGTATGATACCAAGCAGAGAAGGGAGTGGAAGGAAAGAGCCTCAGTCCTTTGAGTGGTACAGCTCTGCTCCTACATGGATGAGTTTTTCTTAGCGGTTGTTTTCAGGAAATTCTAATAGATTAAAAGATCAAAGGACAGTGATACCTGATAGTTTGTTGTATGCCAGTTCTCCAGTGCTGTACTGAATTCTGGAGTACAGTTCCAGTACTGTACTGCCATGGAGAAGACTACAGCCATACAAGATGACAATATTTGTGTGTCTGGTACCTTCCCCAAATCTGTTTTTTAATGTTTTGTGCCACGTTTCTGATTGAAATGCTGAGTTTACATTTAGCACAGCATGTTTGGCCAGCAATGCTTGTTTTTCAAGATTTTCCAAAACCCACGTTTTCAGTTTTGCTGTGAAATGTAACAGAACATATGTTCCACAGCTGAATCTGTCTGTGACGGTGTGCTGTGTGGGACTGTGCATGATAGCAAGCAGGCAGAGCTCATGTCAGGGCTCCTATCTGGTGAAGGAAGGAGTTACTGGCTGATCTCAGGTCTTGTCCATGAGCCATATCCTGGTAGATGGCTACAGAATGGCTCTCTGTGCAGCTATGAGCTTCTGCTTTCTTGTGTAGGTTCACATCTGCACGGAGTGTGCTCAGCAGGACCTATTTTGTTGTGACATACAAATGACATTTTCCCTGTGATACACGTTTAAATGGAGAGAGCCCAGTTCTGTAAAATAGAGCAATTGTACTGGAATAGACCTGCCTAGCCATCCATCTGGCATTGGAGAGCTAGTGCCCTGCTTAGGGAAGAATAGTGATGACTATATGCTTTAGCATAATCATTTTTATTTGGTAGATTTAAAAATTATTTGTGTTTCTTCTCCATCTAATTTCCCCAGTTGCTCATACTGCACATTTGATGACCTTTTGGATTTATTCCATGACCACAGCTCCTTTCCATCTCAAATATACTTTATTCCTTTCATACATTCTTCCTTGTTATTCTGTGAAAAATGCTACCAATATATACATTTTTTAAGCTCTGTTATTGCGTTCCTGGCTATATCTGAACTTCTGTAAAATTCAGTTTACTAATCACTAATTAGTGGCCACACAGAGACCTCAAAGGAAATGACAAAAAAGCAGAAAAAATTGGAATTTATTGGAATTTATTTATTATGGAATTTATGTCAGCTGCCATAAACTAGGAGATGCCTAACTACACAAGCGCTAGGAAGCTTCAGCATTTTGTGAAACTGGACTATAAAAAAACCTTCTTTTGCTAAAGTTTTGAATTGCTAATGCATATCTTTAGAGTTAGTAGTTGTTGTGGTGGTTTTTATTTGTTGGTTTGTTTGGGGTTTTTAAAATTTGGTTTCTAAATAGATGAAGAAGAACCAAAATACTGTAAGAAATCTTTTCCTGTAAGATTTCAATCCTAGTCTTGAAAATGAAGTATTTTATCATTTGTTATAAATTTAATGCACCTCTTAGTTCAACCCTCTCTTTTTAAGCATGTTTTCCCTGACTTTCACTATTAACTTGCATTTCATTCTACTTTATAGAGGATCTGCGCAAAAACTTGTCTCAACCAGATTCTGATGCCCTGGGCCCATAAATTCCGAGAACTTTTTAGAAGGCTAATTCCTTCATTTCTCCCGTGCCATAATTGCTTTGCTCATTAAAAGATTGCTGCATTAAATTTATATTTGTATTTTTTTACATCTTATATTTGAAAACATGAATGTATAATGTCTCCCTGGGACTCTGCACCATTATGATAAAAGATACAAGTGAAGTCTAAGACGGACATGTTTAATTAGTGGGCAAACTTGACATTTTCAGTGTTTAGACTAGACAGGGAAAAGCCAAGAGCAAACTAGTGTTTTGGGGTGGGGTTTTTTTAGGCTGCAGACAGAAATAATTGATTTAACACAAATCAAAATGAAACTTCTCTACATTTGTAGTGGATAAAAGGCCATTAGAGTTAGGATTCAATGCTTAATCAGAAATCTAAATATTCTAAACATGTAAGTAGGAGCAAAGATGTCATTTTTGAGTGATAACCATTCAAATTCTGTAAGCAGCAATGGAAGACCTACATCTTCACTAATAAGATATTTATTTCAGAATCAACCTCTAAACAAATCCAGAATTAACTTTTCTTCTTTTAATCAAAATATGTTGCTAATATAATTCTTTCTTTGCTCTGTGATAGCGCAAACTTTACAGCACTATGTAAAGCTGTTAACACAAGGCAGGAATGGAAGTATTCAGCCATTTAATTAATTTCACTTAAGTCATTTGGGACTATCTTTTAGTCAGTTTTGAATTGTTCACCTTCAGCTTCACACAATTTGGCTTGGTGTCATGGTTTAACCCCAGCCAGAAACTAAGCACCACACAGCCACTCGCTCACTCCCCCCACAGCACTATAGGGGAGGGAAACAGAAAATTGAGACAACTCATGGATTTAGGCAAAGACAGTTTAACAGGTAAAACAAAAGCCACACACACAAGCAAAGCAAAACAAGGAATTCATTCACCATTTCCCATCTGCAGAGACGAGCTCGGCCATCTCTGGGAAAGCAGGGCTCTGTCACGTGGAACAGCCACTTGGGAAGACAAACTCCATCACTTTGAACTTCCCCCCCCACTTCCTTCTTCTTCCCCCAGCTGTATGTGCTGAGCATGACACCCTACGGTATGGGATATCCCTCTGGTCTGCTGGGGTCACCTGTCCCAGCTGTGTCCCCTCCCAACTTTTTGTGCACCCCCAGCCTCCTCATTGGCAGGGCGGTGTGAGAAGCAGAAAAGGCCTCAACTCTGTGTAAGCACTGCTCAGCAATAGTGAAAACATCTCTGTGTTATCAATACTATTTTCAGCACAAATCCAAAACATAGTCCCATAGTAGCTACTATGAAGAAAATTATCTCAGCCAAAACTAGCACACTTGGCTATATCCTTTTAAATATAAGGACTAAAAATCTTGATTTTTTTTTTTAATTGATCGCTTTTTATAGAAATGTTATCCCAATCTCAATCAACAGAAGTATAAAGTGAGAATATTCTTTCATTTCAGGTTCTAAGAAATTCTTGCCCTAAATATACATGCCTGGATTTTTCATTCAGAGCAGAAAAAGCTGATCTTGGCTATATTCTCCATGGCATGTAAAAAGAAGAAAAAAAAAAAGTCTCTACCCCACAATAAACATCAGTGGAATTAGCTCTGCAACATATTGGGAAAGATTTTTTTGGTGAGGTCTGAAGTCAGCATAAAGCATTTACTTGACATTTAGCAACCTGCTGAAATAGAAAATGTAACATGGAAAACCATCAGATTCCTAGCAGTGGTATATTACTTATTCAATAAAGTTGGCACACTGTGTTATGATATAGCATAAATCAATGAGATATTGGTTGAACATTTTGTATAGAACTATTTTCAAGCTAGTAAATCTGCACGGTGACATTGTTTGATCAAATTCAAAGAATCAGACTTTTGTTAAAACCAAAGAAATCTGGAAAAAACATTAAAGCTATTAGTATGTAGATCTGTTGGCAACCCCTTTCTTCTTCTCAGAAGCTGCCCGATTTCAAAGCAGTGCAGTCCTTAAATTATAACTAGTATTTTGACCTCTGCTTCCAGGGCACCTGTTTGAATCTGGTCAACCTTAGTTGGGTGCAGTCATCAGTATTCGAAATTTGCTTAGACACAGTGTGTTAATCTCATTTTCTGTTTAATGGGGCAAATCACCAGATCTCAAATACAATCAGTGTAATTGTTTCTGATGTTATTCACTGGTTATCAGTAGAGAAGATGAGAACTAAACGAGTAGCAATGTAATTTATTACTAGTGATAATTAAGGTATGCGAGGCTTTGTTATCTTAGGCCTGTTTTTCCTAATTTTACATATGCTTAGTCTAAGATTTGTTTAAATATTTCTAATTTGTCACAAAACCTATCAAAATATACAAAATAGTTGCTGTTTAGAATGAAAGCTTTGTCTTCTGAATTTCTCTTGATAACTGAGTCATCTTTCTTCCCCTTCTCTCAGTCCAGAAGGTTCATAATCTTCATGCCTTCTTTGCTGCATTAAAGTCTTCCACCTTGGAGTTGATCTATACCACCACCGAATGTTACAGAATCAGATCCACAGGACATTATGCTCCCTTCACTGTTGTGAATGACTGAGTGACATAGAAGGTGGCCAGTCATTGGGCTGGCAGATTGAATCTCTTCATCTGCATCTACTCCTACTTTGTTCTATATAATAGTACTTAGTAGATCATTAAGGTGGGTGGTCAGGCTTTGGTTTCAACTGCTAGGGACATCTTTTTCTCAGCTGGCAGTAGAATTTTCATTCTTTGGAAGTCTGTTATTCTTTGATGGGTAATGAGTGATTCAGTAGAAAGAAGCAGGAATAGTTCAATTTCACATACCCTTCGAATTCAGGGTTAGAGGATGAAACAGAAGAACCTACAGAATCTGAGAGCTAGGGCCCTTAGGATTTCGCTAAGGCCAACTTTCTCATCTGTGAAGTTGTGTTTTTCATTATATCTGACATTTTTTGAGGGTGAGTTTTGTTACAGATTATTAGCCTATGGCACTGGGCTGGGAAGATGAGAATTCACTGAGATACAGAACACAAAAAAAGAGTGAACAATTGAAATTACAGGGTTATTGGTATCTTGTTGTCAAGGTAGCTTGAGGTTGGTTTTGCACTGAGAGGAATTCAGCTTGCTTTTATGTGTGATACTATGAAATTAATTCAGTGCCCAGTGTGCCCCAACACTAATTATAAAACTTTCTAAAAACAAAGAACAAAACCAAAACAATTCTTTCTAGCTTTGTTTCACTGTTTAACTCTTATCATGCATCTCTGGAACCACTGTATTGATTTACACAGTTGAGGGCTTTACATGTGATTGATATGTATGATTTTGCATCAGATCATTACCTCAGGGATGTTGCTTAAGACATTTAAGAGTCAAGTTCCTGAATTCCTTGCTATTAACTTTGAAGGGAGTAAGTCCATCTCAGCAAGGCACTAATAGCTTCCTGGGTAGCTGCTGTGCAGTGAATCAGGTAACAAACATATGACAGTCATCAAACATTACTAACTTATTAAATAAATGGGCATCTAAGAAAGGAATCCTCTAGGAGAATTTAGGGAGAACCATCTGAGCAGACTTGAGACATCTTTTTTCAGCCTTCCTTGATAAATGCAGGGGATTAAGCCAGTGAGTAGATGCCCGCTGTCTGGAGGAGGTCTACAGTCAACAGACAGAGGAAAGATTTCAGAATTATCTTGGTAAATATTGTTTGGAGAAAAAATGGAATGTAGTCCAGCATGTATATATATAGTCAAGGTACTGTGTTTAGGAAGGATTACAAAATGGGAATAAATGTCTGGGTGGTAGTTTGCATCCGAAAGCTGTAAATTTAATGTGAGTTATCAGAAGTATTATCATGAGTGCAGCAGGTGTTCTACGACATGTATCAGCAGATGCATAACCAGGACTCAGAAAACAGGGTTTTTTACTGTGTTTGTAGCTGTTAAGAACTCACCTACAGTACTACGTCTAGTTTTAGTTCCTGCACGTTAAATAAAAAAGTATGGGTCGCTAGAAGAATTTTTACATATTTAAAGATCAGTCTCAAACATCTTTAGCTTGCTTTCTTTAAAGCTGAATGACTCAGTTCTCTCAGCCCACTCATAGTTGTGTTTACTGGACTTCTAATCTGTTTTTATCCTCTGAACTAAGTCTTTAAATATGTTTTTTTTAAAAGATCTATAAGAGGAAGGAAACAATCTATTCTCTGTATCAAGGGCAATTGAACAAACAGTACTGGATTTATACTGCAACAAGGAAAATTCAGATTAGTTACTAGAAAAAAAAACCTTTTAAAGGTACTGATAGTGATGCATTGAAATAAACTGCCTAGAGAGATTTTTGGAATCCCCATAATCAGTTTTTAAAAAGACAGTCTAGAAAAACATCTGTCAAGATTGCTGTTTGATCTTGCCTTGGGAGAGAGGATGGATGAAATGACCTCTTGAGTTGCCTTCCAGCCCTGTTATGAATCTATAAAATAATGTTTAAGCTCTCAGGGTAGAAAAGAACTATCCAAGCACAAAGAATCTGCTACAAATGACCTTTGATATTTTCATTAACAAAGATTTGGAAGCAGTCTCAGTGTCTAGCTAGTAATGATGAGATAAAATTATCCAAAATAACATTAATCTGCAGTTTCTTCAATCGGAATCCTATATATAAACACAGTTCTGGTTTAACTCTGTATACACTGTGACTTAAATTAAGGCTCCTTGTAGGAAATAAACTTAAGATTCTGTGTTAATAGAATGAGAGTCTTAATTTGAAAAATTAAATTTTTGTTATGTCATTGCTACAGAATTGCTCTTGGTCTCTCCAAGACAAACTTGTTAAGAGACTATACTGATAAACTTGACTCAGTCTGGAAAATGATCTTCTGCGGAAGACCATCTGACTTGTTTGGGAAAAGATCAGTGTCCTTACTTCATGTCTGGAATCTGACTTTGAAAAGAGTTTGCTTATAAGCGTCTGCTCACTAAAGTAACTTGTTTCTTTCTGGACTTCTTAAAGAGCAATAGTTTTCAACCTTTTGCAATTTTAACACCCTTAAAAAAATCTTTGGAAGATGTTGACTCTAGAATAATGACTGTGAGGTTATTAACCAAGTCTGGTATTAAGGAATAAATAATGGTATTAAGGAATAAATAATGGAATAAAAAAGCAGCCTGAGGTCACAGATGTCTGCATCACAGATCAAAAACACCTACCGTAGAGATGTAATGTACACGGAGGTGAAATTGTCTATAACTAGCCATAGGAAAAGAGCAAGATCTTCTGACAACAACCTTAAAGACCATTTTATCTACCTTGTAGATGAGTCTTCTATGGGAAACATTGTTGAAATATAAGACAAAAGTGAAGAGTTTTTGTAGAATCACAAGCTATTTCAGCTCCGGAGACCCCTGGTGATCTCTAATCCAGCCTCCTTATCAAAGGACTGTTAGCTATGATGAAGTCAGACTAGGTTTCCATGGACTTTACCCAAATGGTTCTTCAAAACCTCCAAGGACAGAAGACTGCACAACCTCTCTGGGCAACCTCTTCCATCACTTGACTCTCCTATTTTTTTGTGAGTCTTTATATCTTTAGACACAGCCCCCACCCCCATTTTCAAGGGTGAAGGAAGAGGGGTTTTTTAGTAATGACAGTGTCTGTGCAACACCAACAATTGAAGATCTTGATATACTCTGGTAACATTAATCTTTGTTAACAAATGGTTGTGACTTTACTATTTCAACTGCCTTACCCTTGTCTGTAAAAATAAATTATAATTCTTACTGGCATTTTTGAGAACCTTTGGTGAAAACTGTATTTATGTTAATTGTTTTTTCTACAAATAGGGATATTTTACTCTTGCATAAACAAAAAAAAAATACTATCCCTTTTTACATTTTAAATATTCAAAACTGACAAAGTATTAGCTCAAGGATTAATTTAATAAGAAAATGCAACTACCATTATCTCTTACTCAATTAAAGGACATTGAGACTATCAAAAAGATTAATCTACTATGTTGAAAAAAGCCTTATACATTCATCCCATTGAAAAGAATTGTGCTATTGATTTCATTGCTTTCAAATAAGTTGGTTCTGGAAATACAATTAGGTATCAGGATGTAGGAAAAAAATAGCTTGTTTTGTGTCATCAGAATGGAAAAACAACAAAGAATTGAGTATATTCCTCATACATGTGAAAAGCTTTTTCTAAACAACTAAATTAATTCATGTCTACAAGAAAGCAACGGAGATAAATAGTTCCTCTATCTTCAAAGAAGACAACTTTGCAAGAGCTAATATTCTTGAAAGAAAATTGACTATAGTTCTTTTTCAAAGAGTATACTATAATTTTGGAGAACATTCCTTCTTCTGAGTCATTTACATAAAATATTAATTTCAAGCAAATTAATAAGAGAATCTCTCTTAAATTCTGATTCAATGTTCTTATCAGTCAATAGTTGAAATGAAGACGCTATGAATAAACACATGCAAATCATATACATTCTACAGAACAACAAAAGTGTTATAGAATGGTATAGTGAGGGAGGTGTAGTATAAAGTAGATATCTAGCCTAGTACAAGTGTAAGATGATGCCTGGTGCTCAAGTCTGCTTTGTATACTATCCTTACAACTATATGGTACCACAGAAAAACACAAAATGCAAAATTTAATAGATGCCAACCTGCTGAGCTTTGTCCACACATCCACCATTCACAACAAAAGGAGCTTTGCTGTTTAAGAATCAAGCCTGAAAAATAGCATGAAAGGAAACCTATCATGTATTATAGCTCACTGGTAGGTATCAGGCAAACTATTCTGAGGTCTTCATTTCGTCTAGGAATCAAAATCCCTCACTGAAGATGATTAAGGCTTTTAACTGCAGACATACCTGGCCTGATGAGTGACTTCTCCAAACTGTTCAGGTTGTGTTATAGATATTTTCAGATTTGGAAGAATTCTTCAAATTTGTTGTAAATTGCTCAAGTCTGCCTGAACTTGTGTCTTCCTATAACAAATATTGGGAGAGATGTCCTGTGTGCTGCCAATTCAGCACTGGCAGTGTGCTCACTGCTGCACAAATGGTAGAGGACATTTGACCTTATTTATTCATTAGCAACAGTTTGAAACAAAACTGTAAGCCCCTTGGGACACTTGACAGGATTTTTCCATCACATAAATCATGTTCTGAAAGTAGCAAAATGTTTTCTTGCCAGCTGAAATACCTTTAACATGATGCTCTTGATTTGTTGTGCCCTAATTCTCCACTTAAACCATCTAAAATTTGCTACTTTTGATAGCAGTCTCACATGGTTTGTTAAAAATAGCTTAGAATGTGATTCAACACTAGAATCACAGAACGGTTTGGGTTGGAAGGGACCTTAAAGATCCTCTAGCTCCACCCCCCTGCCCTGGGCAGGGACACCTTCCACCAGCCCAGGCTGCCCAAAGCCCCGTCCAGCCTGGCCTTGAACCCTGCCAGGGAGGGGGCAGCCACAGCTGCTCTGGGAAACCTCTGCCAGTATCTCACCACCCTCACAGGGAAGAATTTCTTCCTTAGATCTAACCTAAATCTACTCTCTTTCACCTTGAAACTGCTACCCCTTGACCTATCTCTGCACCCCCTGACCAAGACTCCCTCCCCACCTTTCCTGCAGCCCCTTTCCGTACTGGGAGGCCGCTCTAAGGTCTCCCTGGAGCTTCTCTTCTCCAGGCTGAACACCCCCAACTCTCTCAGCCTGTCCTCACAGGGGAGCTGCTCCAGCACCTGAGCATCTTTGTGGCCTCCTCTGGACCCGCTCCAACAGGTCCATGTCCTTTGTCTGTTGGTGCCCCCAGAGCTGGACACAGCACTGCAGGGGGGGTCTGATGAGAGCAGAGTAGAGGGGGGAGAATCCCCTCCCTCTCCCTGCTGCCCACACTGCTCTTGCTGCAGCCCAGGACACGGTTGGCTTTCTGGGCTGCAAGTGCACATTGGGTCCTGCTGAGCTTCTCATCAACTAACACCCCCAAGTCCTTCTCCTCAGGGCTGCTCTCAATCCACTTGTATTTCCCTCTCTGTTATTTTTGCTTATGTCCTTAGGCTGAGTGTGAGAAAATGGCCAGTCTTCAGAAGCCCTGAGAGCTTCTCCCATCTGATAAACAGACAAAAAAATGGGCAACCACTCTTACATCTTGCAATTCTTTGGCTTTACACAATTATATTTTTTAACATCTGTAAATAAGCTTTGTGTGTCTCCTCACTTTTTTTCCTCCTCTGCTTCTCCAGCAATTTGGAACCAGGGAAACTTATTTGTAGAATATAATAGGATAAAAGGGTATCAAACATAGTAGTATCAATGAGTATCAATGAGCATTAGTAGATTGCAGTTGAATGAGGCTGCTGATCAGGATAGTAGTCCATAACTGATTTCATAATTAACAGAAAAAGAAGTTCAAGGAGGTAAAGAGTCTTTGTTTCTTCTCTTTTGCTTGAAGTGAACTGTTGCTCTAGTCATGCATGGTAGACAAAATACCAAAACAACCCTCACTCAGGATCTCTGTTCGTCTGACAAAGGCTGGTGTATGTAAGGTTAGGATTTCCTCCCCTGTGACGTTTCTAGGAGTGCAAAACACAAGAGATAAGCTCCATGAGCTAAGACAGCTTTTGCAATCAAAGTTTGATGGATACATGGCATTTAGGTCTATTAATCAATGACACAATAAGAAGGAGAAAAGGCATTAAGATACTTTGGTGTCAAAGCTATAGAGGGCTTTCATTTTTCCTTCTGATAGCAATATTTAAGGGGAAAATTTCTAGAGTGTAATGGAAAAGTTGTTTGTAAAGATACAGCTTATTTTTAAAAAAAAAAAAAAACACAAAAAACCCCCAACATTTTCCCTCTTGAGTTGCTCCAAAAAAAGTTTTAAAAACTTTTAAAATGCCAGCAACCTGAAATGTCAATACTGAGTCAGGTTGAGGAAAAAACCTGCTTCCTGACAACACTTCATATTTGTTGCTGAAGAGCACGTGTGCTACCTGCATTTAGGAACGTAGGCATACCTGTTAGCTGGGGTAGATATTTTGGTCGTGTGCCATAAATTATGAAACGTTGTTTGCAAAGTTAACCTAGAGCTGTCTAGACCCCAAGTATCAATTAGCGTACACTGAGACGTACATCTGGAGCACTTGTTTGTCACAGAGAATAGCTGAGCACTTATTGTTACACAGAGGGTATAACAGTCTTTAAAAAAAGGATTTTCTTTCTAGCGTGTATGTACGCTATAATCTCTCTATATATTGCTATATGTTTCTGCATCCTGGCAGGAACATCCTTAAGGGTTTAAGTTGTATGCATGTCATTCTCTTATCATTCCCAGGAAATCAGAGAGAGGAACAAAACGAGGGATATTTTATGAGCTTTTTCACTGTTTTTTGGCCGGCGTAGATGAGCAACCAAAATGAATGAAACTTCTTTCTCTCACCAGCCTAGAACACTGATGTTTTCTTCTCTCTTTATCAAACTTGAAACCTTTTCTTCACTTTATAAAGTGTGTGTAACAAGAAATTTTTATTATAGAACTATATGTGTTATAGTAGCCCTTCATATTAGTGGCTAGTTTACCTGCTGTATCTTAGAGCTGCATAGGTGTGACAATACATTTAGAACTGTCCAAATGTCCACAGTTGGGGATTTTCTTTTCTGTCTGTAGGTAATTTCTGTAATTAACTCAAAGGAGAAGTTAAGTTCTTCTTATAACTTCAGGTGAATTAGAAAAAGATTGCCATGTTCTAAAGTTTGCAGCCAACATAGTAATGAAACTTGATATAGAAATATTCCTTGAAGAAGACCAGTTCTTTTGCTTAGTTAGAAAAATTTAAAAAAAATTGAAGGCATTTTTTTGTGTTTTGTAGTGGCTGCAAGAAAATAGCTCCTAAAATAAACATGCACATCTTTCACATGCACTGGAAATCTTGGCACTTCCCAGCTAAAATTAGAGTTCTACTTCGTTTGTCGTTTATTTACTTGTTTATTAAAAGAAAATTCAACATCACTGTAAACCTAGGTGCCTTGGCAGAAAACAGAGGTTTGAGAGTATCACAAGTACTAAAAGACAGCAGTCATTTCTCTTCCAGGCCTTTGCTAAGCGTATCACATCCTGTGCGTGGCATTCTCAGATTGCTATTCGGTAGAGAAAATGACATTTATATGGTTTAACCATCTGATAGGTGCCCACTGCCACCTGTAGTTGTGTTTCTACTCCTGACTCCTGGAATTTGAAATGAATTCACCCTAGTCATCTTCATGGGCAGCTTCCCCCTCCCCATCTCATCCATACTTGGAGGGTCACAGTAGTACCTGAACACATGAAACTGGGGCTAAATTTTCTTTCATGCAAAGAGAAAAAACAATCAAAGGGAAAATTGGGACATTCCTATTTATATAAAATAAACTGAATAAACCAAGACAACGTGGAAGATTTTGGTGAAAGGAGCAATTTCAAATAGTTGTCTAATTTCAGCACTTGCACCTTTCAGCCTCCACCCGCACTCATTGCACACTGTTCTAGTACTTCACTGGAAGTGGGTAGGGATTGTGGCACTGGAGAGCCTGGCACAGTGAACCAGCACAGCACAACTGCTGCCTGTATTGAGACTGCACTGGCAAACCTGCACTGCTGCTGATTTTGGTGGAGACTTCTCAGGCTTCCCTGCAAAACCCCGTGTGCATACCGCCAATCTGACAGACACATCCTGCACAAGGACGGGGACTGCAGAAAAGCAGCATCCTTACTTAAGACTTCCGTTTCTTGAGAAACAGTCCCTTAGGGCAATAAGCCCTTTCATTTTGGCTGAACTTTAGTTGTATTCCTAAACCAGTCTGACACTGGAACAATGAGGGCTATCCATTTCCTTCCAGATGTATTCAGCATAATTATTGTGCTGTATACAGCACTGTAATGTTGTTTGTTGATTCAGTGTGGGGAAAAAATATAAACAATTCAGTAGGTAGGATAATTGTTACTCTGCATTAACATATGACAACAATATTTCCTGGATTTGACCATCAAGGAATAGAATTCTCTGTTCCCTGTCTTTTGACCCTGGAGTTATATGTGGTCAAGAAATCAGTAGTAGTTTACTAAACAATAATTAAGATTAGGTAACTCTACAACTCAGAACATGAGAGAAACAGGTCCGGTTTTCTCATCATTAATTATAGCCCATTTTTTGATCATACAAGAAATTCTGACATACAGAGTATAATTTCTGTACACCTGAGAAATTATACATTAATTGGATTTAGAAGAAAGTCTCTGAAATTGTTTTATTTGCTATCCCAAAGAATGTGAAATAAATAGCGATGTTTTTTGCTTTTTAGTCCAGAACAGGTAATAGGAAAATCTTTAAACATAACTGTCTGCTGCAGGTCTGAAATACTATATGTACATGAGTATACAAACACACACATGAAACCATGGCAATGATGAATGCACAGCCTTGCACTACCTTGAAGCCCAGAAAAGGAAAAATGTACTTATTGAATCAAAAGATTACAGTGTTAGCATCAGCCACACATAGCAATCAATTAAAAAAAAAAAAAAAAAAGAAAAAAAAAAGAATGTTTTACTATTACATAAGTTCTTTTTTCCTTTGTCACATAAAGGAATAAACTTTGGTTTATTGTAATTACATTTTTAATTGAAAATATACTGAAGAGTTTAAAGCTCTGTGCAGCTTCCATTTGAAGTAGATCATATAACATGCTAAATATGTTGGAATTATATACCAAACATAAAATAAGGCTAAATTCTAATGCTTATTGTAATCCACAAATGCTACTCTGTAATTATTTCACCACATTCCTAAGGATAAATTTAGTGACATGTATGTGCATCCTAAACATGTATATCCAATCTTAGACTGCTCCACATCAAAGATGCAACTTAATTACTAGGGAAATATTGTAATCTTACTCCTTTTAAACAGTAACTTAACTCTCTACCATACAGTTTCCTGTCCTTCTATTAGCTTTGACCATTTTCTTGTTAGTAGACCATGTTTGCCACAGTGCTGACCCTGAAGTGCCAAAGACAAGGGGATGCCTGTGTATTGCTTGAGGGAAGACTCTAAACTCATGTTGTTCAGGAACTGCACCTTTATCCTAGCTCATTTGGGAAATCTGCAGAAAAGATTCAGGTGAGAAATGAATGTACTGCTGACAGACTCTAGAACTGCTAGTTGTGGAGAATAGCTTGCTCGCGTCCTGCTTTATTGAAGGAATCTTAATGCAAATAGAAATTTTTTCATTTCAAAATACTTCTTAATATAATATTCTTAATATTTTCAAAATATTATTTCTCTAGTTCATTGTTCATGTAACAAATCTCGTGCAGAATTGTGCAATCTTGCAGATGTTTACTCAGTGTGGAAAATAATCTTTCTGTGCATTGTATGTACATGTGTTGATATTTTCTAAGAAACGAATTCAAACTACAGTAACTCAGCATCTCACTTCTAAAGGTTCAATGTTCTCTTCTGCACTCCCTTTGGAGCATATGACTCCTGGAACAATAATGACTGTGTGTCTACAAATCACACAACAGTGTCAGAACTGTAAAGGACTGCAGATGATGAAAAACTAGAATTCCCATTTTGTGATTCAGCCTGTGTCCCATTTCATCTTTTTATCTGACCTTGCTTGAATAATTAATGTGGGACTGACAAGGAGATATCTAAGGAAGCACATTCAACATAATGCAATTATGGAAAAATCATTATTAAAACATAATATGTTTTCTATACAAAACATGAAATAATTGGCAGTGTGGTGCTAACCTCACCTAATTGGTCAAGATGATGGACCTGTGGACATTACCTCCTTCTGTTTTTTTGGTGTGAGGGGATTTTTCGTTTTTTAATCAAATAATGAGAAATTTCTCCAGTTGGCTAGGAAGTTGTTAATGCATTCTGTAGTTCCAGAGTTAACACAGAAATTAGTAAACGTGGGGCTGAGTAGTCTGTTATCTTCAGCTGACTTAAGAGTGTGATTGGCTCGAGGACCAACAGACTTGTATTCTCATATCCAAGGAGCACTGTTCAGAGAGCAGGGCAGACAGAGAGCCCACAACACACAAAGATTACCTTCTGGAGGAACGCATATAAATGGTTGTTGTGAGAGCTATGCTATAAAAAGGCTGAGTGAAATATGGCATCGCTAAAATGCATAGCAAAACTCAGTGTGATTTCCATACTGCCAGAATTTTCATTCTAATTCAGCAGAAGTTTCTAGAATGAGAGAAAAGGTCAGATACACAAACCTGCATAGAGCATGTATATTATATATTTTAATCAAAGCTTACTTTTATTGACCTGATACTTCCTAAATTTTAATGTGGACATAACTCTTGTCCTTGTAGTCAGAAAATATCATTTGAAATAACATTTAGAAAGTGTTGATGCCTTTCTATATCTAATCAGAAAAACATTCCAAATATGTGGAAAATTAAGCTGAAAACTTTATAAAACGACTTTGAAATGTTTCTAAATGAATGCCTAAAGTTGGAGGCAAAATTGTTACTTTGAGAGCAGCAGTCCTGATCTTCTGAATTAAATGGAGGTAACCAAAAAAATCCCTTAAATATACATTGCCACAAGTCATTTTACTACTTCTAGCACACGGTATGAGATTGAACACTCAAGGAACAGGTAGCTACCAGATTAATTACATCTAATATTTACTTTTTCATAAATGTATCTCTGCATTAAAGTCTGTTTTAAGAGTTTGCTAAGATGAGCCTGATGTTATTGAGAAGATTGTAGTTGGTTTATCATTGTTCCCTTTCCAATCAGAGCGAGAAAAATAGAAAATAAAAGTTTGTCTCTTGCTTTAAAAGAGATGTCATTGTTATGGAATATAGTGCAGTGTTTTTAAAAATGTTGTTTGGTTCTTTTTCCTATCTACTAATAGCTAAAAAAATTGAAATAATCTTGAAAATCATTCATTTGGCAGTAGAATAAAATACCATTACTATTGCAGGCACTACAATACTCCTAGGGTCTTACTAGAAATTTATGGGACCATTCCAGGACTTTGCATCTTCAAGACTCTTTCAGATGTATCTGCACACAGAGTTTATGTTGGTTGGTTCCACTGGCATTTGTGTAATCTTGTAGTACTGCTGCAACAAACTTCAAGCTACAGTACAAGCCCTTCAGAACACAGAAGACTCTTGCTTGTGTGGTTCTTGCCAGTTTTTTGGAGTGAATACTTGTGATCATAAACCCAAATGGTCCCATCAGGCATACCGTTATAAGCGTGTCTAAAATGATTCTTGCAAATGATTGCAAGAGCACGTCAGTGACTGACTTGCCCATAGGAAAGTCAAAGTCAAATTGTTCCTGAGACGGAATCCAACAGAGCTGAAGGAATTGAAATGTTCAGAGTGAGAGTTACAAATCCCCATTTCATTTTCATGAGTATTATGAAGTTTTGTTTGACCCTTACTGAAGTATTTCCTGAGAGTATTTTATACTGCAGAACACTTTCTATGTCTCATCTGCTCTGATGTACAGAGAACACTGAAAAGAACTGGTCTTCATAAGTCTTAGACTGTTCTGTAGCTGTATCTTACTAAACACTTGTTTTCCTGCCAGAAGGAACACCACCACATATTAGTTACCCTTTTGCATAGGTATTTATCCTGCCAGTTTTTTTCCTGTCTGTTCATAATTCAGGTTTATGTAAAGTAAGAAGAAAATATGTCAGCAAACTTGAACATGTATTTCTAAAAATTACCGAATTCTTAAAAATTATCCCAATCTTTTACTCAGCAGGTGACTTCCAAACTTGCTTGTCTCTTCCTTGAGATTTGCTTACTGAAGCCCTGCCAGAGTCCATGTGGGATCTTCCTGTAAGAGGCATTCTCTTTTGTACATAAAAGAAGAAAAATTTCGCACTTTTCTTACTCATTTTCTGATAACTACCACCATCACCAAAAAAAAACCCAAGAGGATACAATTACGGATTTCTAGAAGTACATCTTCCAATAGTGTAGAGATAGTAGTGATGATAGTGAGAACAGAGAAGGGAACAGTCACCAGGTTCAAAAGAAAGAAAATACACAAATTAATCACTTGTAGTTGTAAACTCACATGGAGCAATGCAGGAGGTACTGAATATCCCTCTCTCTTTCTCTCTTTGTTTTTTCCCCCTAAATCCATTGTAAAACACAACTGATGACTACTGGGAATTCCTGTTCCACATGATGGTTTCCAAATAATACTTGAATTTAGATCTCAGAGTCTTAAATTTTATGGAATAGAATATTGCTGCTGTTTTCTACTCACAAAGTAGCAAAACATGCCAGAATTTTAAAAGAATTTAGATTTAAAGCATTTAATCAGTTGGAATGGAGTAAGAACAGGCTTTGTTTACTGAAATTTTCTTAGAAGCAAACGCTAATGACAGAAATAAAGTAACTTCCAGCCTCTCATTCTAATCTAATCTTCACATTTATTTGATCACTATTGCCATGGTATCTGAGAAACCACCACAAATCAAAAAGCAGAATACTCTAGTAACTGCCCCTCTTCTGACCTTTCCAGCATTTGTGTTGCTTAATTAAATTTCTGAAGAGTTTTTTGGGAGGAGTGACAAAGGCCATACTGAGAGAAAGGCAAATTGTAGGGGAAATCTTGCACCTAGTTCTTAGTTTAAGTGTTCTCACCTCCAAAGAGCTCCTAGTTTGATTTTTGCAATAAGTAAGAGGTGTGTCCTTTAGATCCTCACTTCTTAAGAAACAACATTTTGTTGCTACAGCTGTACTCTGTTTTATTCAGCTGGAGTGTGTAAAGAAATGCAACATTTCCCTCCCTTGCTGTTGTTACCTGTATATTTAGTACAGAGCTTCCTGCACGGCTCTCTTTGAGTTCCTAAATTGCACCATTCCTTCTTTATTAACACTTACCTACACTAATTTACAGCTTCAAACTATAAGGGTTATTATGAAAGACTGCAAACAGTAAGGGCTCTCTACAGATGATAAAATCTTTGTTCTTCACATAAGCTGATATATAAACACCGCTGCAAAAATCCTCTCCAGGCTCCATGATGTTCTAGTACTTCACATCTCACTTGAACGTGGACTGGAAGTAGGTCAGGTTTTTGTAATCTCATTTCTTCCGATTGGGTTTGATCACAACAGAATTTCACAAGAGGAGGGTCTCTGCAGGAGCAAGGCAAGTTTTAATGAAGAGACGCGTAGCTGAGAGAACTTAGGTTTTGCCAGTTGATTTTATATAAAATGCTTTGTACGCAGGGACTTCAGGACTCCTGTGCTGCTATACAAGTCGAACTCACTTGTTTCTGCAGAGGTTGGCATGTGTTGGCAATATCTGTAAATTATTTGGATAAATTATTTGAACAGGGCACTGTCTGGGGCCTCTTACATATGAGGCGCTGATGATTGTGTCCACATTCTTGAGCTTCAACACTTGTATTACACTTTTCCTCTGAAAACACCTTGGGTTTGGTTACACTAGTTGTGCCAAATTACCATCACGGGTCTCACTTCATAGACAAGAAAACCAACTCAGTGAAGCATGTTTTGTCTGATACCACAAGATCTGTAAGAAGGTGGCTCTACTGAAAAGCAAACAGGGTGATAGTTCATTAACTTTAAGCAAGTGATGTCAGTTCGGAGAAGACAGAACAGACTTGCTTTTTGTTAGGATCAGCAAAAAAATCAGTAGCAGGGCCAAATAAAGCTGGATGAATTACCGCCTCTTCTAAGATACAGATCGAGGATTTACTGGCTGATACGCTGGCATGAATTGCCCTTCGTTCTGTTACCAGTGCAGACCATAATGATCTACGGACACTACACATGCATTTGCAGAACAAATTCATGTAGTACCTTGCAGCATCTCAAGAAACAGTCAACATTCCAGCTGTCTTGCAGAAGACTGACACAAACCGTTGTCCTAGTGTTACCAAAGAAGACAAGCAGAAGGTGAAATCAAAAAGGAAGAAATGTGGAGTGGTTTGAGTTGGTTTATTTTCTCTGCTAATCAAAGATGACATCACCATAAGTTAAGGCACGATTTTAAGCCAGTTTGTGTAACTGATGCTGGTGATATTACACTGTGCATCACCTGAATGGGAAGGTTTTCATTTCATGCTCCTCCATACTTCCAGCAGCTTTATGAGACTATAATCTGTTAAGGCTAAACTCTGTTTTATTGCTTTCCTTTCACAATCAAATGATTTTATGGAGCAATTAAGGTCTTTTGAAAAATCATAAACATTAGCATATTGCTAATTTTAAAAACGACTACTAAATAAATGCCTATCATGCAGTGCACGTGTTCCACTATGCACTTTGCTTATGTTGATATTGCTGTTTCCATTATTATTTCAGCTGAGTAAGTCTACCCAAAAATTTGCTTTCTAATCAATTAGACGGGCAAGGATATTTAGGCACATAAGTTGCAACACTGATTAAGGCATGCAATACAACTACAATCCCTTTTACTGTGTGGGTTTCCTGATCACTGCACATATGAAGACCTACAGACCTAACTAGCTGTTCACATTCAGAGAAAACTAATTTTCATGCACAACCATCGGTGTGTTTGAAGGGAATGTGTTGCATCCGAGGCTTTGAGAAGTGTGGCCCTTTAAGAAATAATTTCAGATTTTAGGGTTTATGTTTTTAAAGCTAATTGGGGGATTTTAATGCCAAATTCTCATTTAAATCCATTTACTTCTTTTGAAAAAACTCATCTTCAGCAACCATTGACTTTACAGCTGAAATCAAAGCAGAACAGCTACTCTAATTTTCATGAAAGTTATGTCGACAAACATGTTTTCTATAGAAATAGAACAATATTGCTGTGACAAATCACTGGTATTTGACTTGCTATAGCTAGAAATAATCTTATCTATCAGAGCTCTGTTACCCAAATTGTCATATTTTACTGCTTATTTTCCCGTGTAGGTTAGCACTTTAAGATAGACACTGCTAACATTAAAGCTAATATCATGACTAATATTATTTCAAAGATCCCTGGTTACACGATAACAACCTGTGGCCTTGCTGACCTCTGTGATAAATAAGACTCCTGAGCATCTCTTTTATTTTCATGTATTGAAAGGTAGACTCTCAAGTTAAATAGGGCAAAATTATTTAAAAAATCCTTCAGAAATGTTAAAAGTAACAGAATAAAAGTAAATTTTAGGATCAGTTGAGTTTTACTATTGGAATAAAGTCTGCATAATAATGTGTAAGCCTAGGGAAAACCTGTATGCATGTCTTTTGTTGGACAGACCTCAGGCTGGGCCTTGAATTCTCCACTGTGATTATTTTGATTCCACAAAAAAAAAAAAAAAAAAAGGGTACCAATTCTAATGTAATTCTTTACATTATTCTTTTAATTGCTAAAAAAAATTAGATTGTCAGTTTTTTAGGGAAGTTATACGTTACTAATGCAGATCTCGATGCTTATTGAAGATATTTTTTTTTTTTTAGTTATTCCTTTATGTCTAAAAGCATGCAGGTTTTATTAAACGTAAAATACTGAAAGGAACACAGAACCTATATTACATGGCATGTCCTGCTGTGGCCTTACTTTACCAAAGAAATGTAGCGAAAATGTGCTAGTAATATCCTTTGTCTTCATTATAAGAATCTGTGTTACTACATTCTTTCTGATGTAAGGCCATTTACCTTGACTCCCAACTACATTTAATCTCATTACATTCGCTGTCATTATAGCAACATCTTTATTCCACTTGAAAGACTTTAAAGCTCTGGAGGATGATATTACAGTAAGGGCAGAATATGCTTTATTGAATAGGGTCCTGTGTAAATTCCAGATATGATCATGCCATCCATTTTTATGAGTCTGCTCACATGATTCTGGGTTAATACAGCAATTGTGATTATTCCAGTTAAATATGGGGATGGGAAATCAGACCATGAATAAGCATCTTAAATATTTTGATATTGAAAGGACCAAAAAAGATGTATTAAAAGATCTTAATATAGATCTTGACTTAAAAAATAACCTCTGTACTTCTTCTGAAAAAGATTCTACAAAATGAAAATATGTATAAATACAAATGCTAATGTTAGAAGTAAGAGTAAATTAATTCCAAGACAGGAAATGACATCACTATAACTTACCCTCAGTATAGACCTCAGCATTTCAAGGATCATATTGGATTTTATAATATTAATAAAAAAATCTACAGTCCTGAGTTGAATAAGCTTTACTCCTGGAAATAAAAAAATCTAGTTAAGGCTGCTTGTCCAGGGATCGGCATTAGAGTAGAAATATTCATAGACAAAATGCTTCAGAAAACTAAAAAGCCAGAGAGGCAGGGTTAGGATTTTCAAGTCTTGCACAGCTCAGGAACAGGCTGTGGGGCTGTTAACAGTGTCCCAGACAGTCCTGAGAGGCAGTGGGACTCCCAGCAAGGTGGTAAACCACAAGAATCTATTCTCATCTTCTCTATCTGTCTGGCTCTCTTAAGCCTATAAAGTACATTTCTGAAAATATGTCTTGTGTTGGATTACCTCTTTCATCTCCTATATTCTTGCAGGTCGTTGTGTAGGTTAGTGAGTATAAGGTGCATTCAAAATTTCTTTGGGATCAGTTCAACTGTTTTATTCATGACTTGCCCTAGATAGTAAAAAAAATAGCTATGTGAAATTAATGGGTCGTAAGATCTTTGTGAAAAGACAGTAAAAATTTCTTAGTGCGTGTCTGAATAAAGCATTCTTGAAGTACTCAGCATGACCATGCTGATAAATAGACTTACCCAATGTCTGAAGGGCAAGTTATTGGTTCTTGCCTTTGGTCAGTGATAACGTTGTATGATCTTGTCATTTATTATGGTAGATTTTATTAGGTGTGTTATTATAGGCTACCCATAAAATTTTATGTACTAGTAGAAAATAAAATTATAGTTTATCAGATTATTTCTTTGCCTCTAACTATCCCAGATAGGTGAAAACAGAGATTTGCAAGGTATAGAACTTCTTAATGAATACAGACCTAGAGTAGGATGATATTAAAGATGATTCTGTCTGCTCTTTAGCCTTTGAGGCTGCAGCATCCAGTCAGGGCTGATGCAGGGACTGACCCAAGGGAAGGGTAACAGTAAAGACTGTTAGTTTCATTGAGGTGATTACTGAAGATTTGATTTCATCTTGAGAATGGCTACACAATGTAAAGATTGGGTATGTCAGGCCAATATATGCAGAATATCTTTTTTTTCAAGGGCAGGCTTTCTGCTGTATTAGCTTAAGTAAATATTCATGTTGCTAATTGGTTCAGATAATTTAGGTAAATGATGTTTTTTTGAAGATGACTTAAGGTGTAAGATTAGTCCTGTGAACAGAAATAATTGCCTATCTAGCCATTTCAGGAACCTCTGCTGTTCTTTCCTTTTTATCTCACTTTACAAAGCAACTTCATCAGGCCATAATAAGAGTTACTCACACAGAGCCTGTAAGTCTTGCTTTAAAGGAGCATATAAATGATGAAAGAAGAGACAAGACAGGCAGGAAATAGAATTCAGTGAAGTCATAGATTCTTGCAGATTTTTCTTCCAAACTGTTATTCAGTAAAAAGATTTCCCTTTCCCTCATGCCACAGAACTGCACTTCCGTGCTCTGTTCCTGGCTGATCCGTGACACGGTATCTTCATCATTTCTATTGCACTTGGGAGACATAAGATCAGGCTGACACAGGGCTTCCTCACAAAAAGATTCATTGGTTTTTCCACTGTACAGAGATCTCATTACTGAGGAACACAATCTAATTTCCACTTATACAATGGATGGGTCCCATAGTTCACAAAAATATATGGAGGAAAAAGGTGTCTTACAAACCTATCACTCCATCTTTGGTCTCTCAGAGTTTATCCCCAAATGAGTTCAACAGAATGACATTTGTATTTCTTTTTCATGTGTAATTCCATATAGGCATGTCTAGAAGGGACATTTGACCCAGGGTGCACAGTTAAATGTTTGTACAAGACTGTATTCCTGATGCAGTAACAGGACTCTCTGGAATCTCCTCAGTATGATGGCTTCCTCTCCTATTACTATGCATTTTCATGGTCCTGAAAAATCTTTTCTGAATCACTGTTTTCAGTAGAGTTTATGTGCATTAGTATTACATTTCAGATTTGCTAGTTATTTCATTAAAGAGCTTTGCTCCATAATTAAGCTAATGATTTCATTGCTTTTCTCCTTTCTGATCAATCAGGAAAACAATTTCTTCTTGTATTCCCACCCAGAAAAATTCTGCTTTTATCTAATGATTAAGAGATCTGATCCCATCTTTCTTCTATTCTTTATTAATCAGATCTGGTTTAATATTGAGAGATATCAAATAATCTCTGTTTAGCACATTTTGTGTTCCAGAAGTGCTGCTTTCATCACTCTACTAGCTATCAAATAGCAACAGGTTGGCTGGTTTTGCCACTAGCTCTCCATCATGCTGGGAAGCGTTCCTGCTGCAAAAGAATCCTGTAAAGTCTGTTGCTTTTGTAGTTCTAAAACTCACACAGCTAAAAACAAATGGTTGCTAGAATTTGCTCTTTTGGGAAGTGCAAACCTAAAAATGTCAGGTGTACAAACCTGTAGCAGAATCCTAGCAACAGTTAAATCTACACAAAAAGTTTGGCCTAACCTTGTTTTTCTCAGACTGCATGTGAATTTAATTATGTAGAAGTTGAAAAAGGAGACATGCTAGACACTCCTAGTAGACATGCTTTGACCTACCCTGACTGCTTTAGAGGATTCCCAAATTCATAATTTTGAAGGAGCATTTTTCTTTGGAAAAAGAAAAAAAAAAAAGGTAGATAAAACATTCTTCAGAGAAAACGTTTGTAGAATTGGATTCTGAATTACTTGCTGACACACACTTGTTCTCACTCCTCCTCCCAATTGGATTTTAATTCAGCAATCTGAGAGATTTTACAAAACTAATCATTTGCTTTGATCCTGTGAATACATTCCCCTTGAATAAAGACAAAATCAATAGGAGAAAACAATTGATGAGAGGAAGAAAAACCATTTTCCTATGCTGTAAAAATGTAGTTGTCCATTGACAAATGGTAGCATGTTCTACAATTAGCTTATAGCATATCTCAATGAGAAAGTTGCAGAAAAGACTTATGAGGGTCTCTCAGTGGAACACATCCATATCTGGTGTTGGGGATGATTCAAGTTCACTTTGTCCTCCAACACCTTGTCATCAATTTTCTTAACTTTCGCTAGCTGCTGGAAACAGTTTTCTGTTTGCCATTGGTATGTGCAAGATAATCAATACCGTTAATCTACATTCCAGATATCTGGAAAGTGTGTTCCCTACTACTAATACCACTTGGAAACCTACAGACTGGTGCATGTATGATCTTATCTATTATTACTGTCTGATTGATTATAACAAATTGACTTTATGTTATATAGGACTTGCTTGGGCTTTTCATAAAGGAAAAGCATTGTTTAATTCTGCAACTACCTTGGGCTTAATCTGATCGAGATGTTTTCCTAGAATTTCCACAGGCATACCTGTATTCCCCACAGAACTGTGTTCTAATCCATTTACAAGCTTTCAGTAAAGTCTCAGCAGACATTGTAACCTGAACAATTACAGTGCCGGTACAGGTTCAGGTGAACTTAAAGGTCTTCATTTTAATTTTGCCCACTCATTTGCTAGCAGCTTCTTCTTAGCACCTATAATCCACGGCTTCTGAAAGAGAGCATTGCATCTACAACAGCACCACTGTGGATGTAGCAGTTTTTTGGTTGTTTCATCATAGCTATTTAATTGCTTAATGCTGCATAATATGGTCAGTTCAGTGCGTGGACATAACAGCAATTTGCTGTTGACATTTTTCCCCAAACATACCATTAAGTACTGATAACAGCATCTTTCCTCTGAAAAGCAGTAAATGTTTGGGGCCCACCAAACCAGTGTTTCAGCAGAAGAAAAAACAGGAATATAGAAAGTCTCTTTGTTCTAAATGTGGTTAATGTACACGTGCTCCTGGAATACAGGCGCTAATAAACAGAACTCTTCTACTTTAGAAATCTAAGCCAGCAATAATGTTCAATACCCAGACAGAAGCTGTCTCAAAAACCGAGACCAGGGATGAGACCAAGCTCTCCTGGCACTCCTATGGTTTTTCTCTAACCATCACTACCTCAACAGTGAAACCTCAATGTTAAAGATCATATTCTTTTCAGAACTGGCACCTAAGGAAAATAATTTAGAAAATTCCATCTAGCAGCATCTTTTGGGCACACCTACCAGGCAAATATGTTTGCAGATAAGGTTTATGAAGCATTAAATGGAGGTAAGTACATATAGCCTTTTGCTTGGTCATCCTGCTGTACTATATAGCGTATATATGTATTTTTTTTTACTTTTCATAAATCTTTTGTGGTAAATATGGCATGATGCTGGTCGATAGCACTGATTTCAATAGCTGAACTCTTTGCTTACTTTTTGATTCATCTGTGTTCAGGTATCCTGAACAGTAAGCACAGACCTCATCGATTTGTCTTTAAAGTCCATAAAAAAATTCCATTGGAAATCTGGCTTGAGCCCTGAAACACATTGGAATTTATGAAAATGATTCAGTCTTTCACGAATCATCTCTTATTACTCGATACTCTACCAAATTATTTTTCTTTCAGAATCTGTTTTCATCTTCTAGTTATTTACGTTGTGGGTGCTGTCCCCAGATACAGCGCATCAGGAAAGTCAAGACTTACTAGCCTAAAGGGAAATGACTTGTAGTACAAAAAAGCAGGGAGAAGATTTTGTATCTTTACCCTACTTCCTCACCTCTTCTAATTTACTCACCTTTTATTGAAGCTTAACAGAATGGCTGACAGTGTGCAGCACTTTCTAGTCAGCATTAGCAAGAATGTTAAATTTGTAAGGAAAGAGATTAACTAGGGCAAGTAAGGAACAGAACACAGAAACTGTAAATTTTTTTTTATTGCTTATGTTTCATCAGACTGTTAGTTTTCATTCCCATGTGATGTAATATTATTATTTCCATAATGTATGATGCATTTTTTACATAGTCCTTTCATTAGGTATCTTTCTTGCTTTCTTTACCTGACCCACCATTTTGTCTCTGCTCAGCTCTGTACAGAACTCCTTTCACTCCTCTAGCTTGTAGCTGTTGTCTTTTTGAACCAAGCTCCTGACTGTCCATGGTGGGGCTGTATCTTCCCGCTCCTTCAGGAAGTTGCCTCCGCTGACTGTGCAGAATAGTCCCAGGAGGAAGCGTAACAGTCAAAGCCTTGACAGTGATATGAGGTGCCATGGCTTGTATGTAAGTCAGGTAGTAGGAAGTGTGATCCAGGGCATTGCAAGGTTTTACCGATCTGTGTTGAATCCTGAGTTTAGCGGAGAAGTCTACAGAAAATGAAGACACCCCGCACGTCTCTTGGGAATAACTTAGAAGTCACTTCAGTGATACCTTTCCTGACCTAAACCCTGACAGTATTTTCTAAAAGCAAACAGATGTGTAACAATTTGAGACTGTCATAAAGGATGAAATACCAGTCCTTATATTCCTAATGGTCTGACAAGCTGCAAAAACTTGTGTAAAGCATCTTCAATTGTTTAACCAGAAATCTCTATCCAGGAGAAACTATGTGGCTAAAACTCTCAGTCCTCCAGATAGATATACTCTACCTTTTTCCTTCTCAGAATAAAAAGATTAATTTATCCAATTCTCCAATTCTGTAAAAAAAAAAAAAAAAGAATTTACAAGATTTTTAAAAAATATTTTTCCCTTACTTTTTTTGTTTCTACCAGAATCTTGCTATTCGCAGAAAATCTGCAGATGTTTTTGCTTTCATTGTTATTTCTTGAAGGGGTCACGTGCTGCTTTTAATTACAACCTGATTCCCTACTGAGACCTGTGCAAGTATTAACCAGAGCAACATTTTAGCCACTACATTTAGACTGAGACAAAAGCTAATCTTCTATGTCAGAGGTTTACTGTACTGGATTTATTAACACCTTCACAATCTTCACCAGTACTTTAGAATTCTTCAGGTCAAATTCATCCTAAGTGAAGTTAAGCATAATGAATTCTCAGACTGCTGTCTAATTCTGTGACAGGCAATAAATTCTGTGGTATAACATGAAAACATAGAGCAATGTAACTGCTACAGGAAAAGATAGCTGTTACAAATACTGATGGGCACAATAATTATCCATTAACAATGACTAATGAATAAATCAAGTATAGACTACAAAGAAAGAATCGCAAGGAAAAGGATTCAAAGCAGGCAAAAGACTGTGCTTTGTGTTACACAGTCAAACGTAAATCTGTAATTTTTAGTGAAAATGCTCCAAATGTTTACCTCTTTGTTTCAGTGGAGCTTACTTTTATGTTATATTTCATTAACTCCGTGAAATATGTGTGGAAGTGCTGAGAAATTGATTCCTTTGGTTGTGTTTACATGGTGTCATTGATCTAAGTAGGAACCACATAAAGTGCCATTGATCTGAATGGGGCTCAGGCTGAAACATCCAAGGGAATATGGTATTGTGGTTCCATCGGAGCAAAACACCCACTAGATTAATTCGTTCACAAGCACTTTTCTAAGTGAGTCACAAATTATTCCTGTACGTACTGAGCCTTGAGACTTGCCTGTTTCAACAGCAGGGAGCAGAGACATGCAAGTCTTGTATTTGTCACTGTAATGCACAATAAATTAGCAAAAGCCAATGTAATATTAACCTCCTTTAATTGCAGTCTCCTTGTCTGTTTGTCTACTGTATATACTTAGTCACACAGTCTCTGGGTGCTGTGCTGTTTCTAGTACCATCACAAATAAATAACTGTGCAGTTCATTTTCAGGCATCAGTGATGAATTTTCATCAGCTTAAAGGAGAATTTGACTGTTTCAAAACATTAATGCAAATACTTGAAGTAGTTCATATCTGTTGCTTCCATATAGACACTTTCAGGCACTGATAAGAGGTTAGATTCAGATTACAGATATCTTACAAGATAATATATCATTTAAGCAGGTTACCAATTCCAGAAATGATCAGAGAAGACAATGGAGAGGGCACAGATGAAAATGCAAATGGAAATCTAGGAGTCTGATGAATAGGAAAACGAGTGACTTGGCAGGTGACACTCTACCAATACCCAGGTGAAAGTAGAGAGTACTTTATGACTTAAAGTGGTGAATATTTGATGAAATGAAAATTTAAGGTGCTGAGAGCTACAGTAGGTGTGGAATTCCTTGAGTTTTTTAACATATTCCAAACTAGGTGCTGTGTGTAGGCAACTCATTGCAATAATCAGCACTTAAACCTTGGTCAAATGGCTGTGTAATGCAATTCTGCCTGGACTAATTAATCCTGTAGGCTGATTTATTTCCACATTCTATTGTATAGTACTGCTGTACAAAATTAAATTACTACTGTATTGTGTCTAGAAGAGGGGATAATTTATTTGTGACTGAAAGAATATAGTACCACCATGGCTGATTTTTGTGGGACTTTCATGAAGTAAAATCTATATCACAATCGGTTTTGGCAGAGCCATGACTTTCTGAAAATGCTTTTTACAAATGTAAGGTGTAGAATTACTGTGGAAAGTGATACACACCTAAAATTAATTGCTGTGTAGCAAAGCATTTTTATACTGCTTGGCTGATCTTTAAACAAAAGTTAGCATTTCAAAAACACTTACTGAAACCGTTAGCTTTCTTGCAGTGCATTCCAGTTCAATAACTTTAATGAAGAGGAGTGATATCTTCACATCAAAATTCTAACAAGGACTATTTTCTAGTCATCTCTGACTCCAGAAGTTTGGGGTTTTTTCACTGAGTTGTATTGCTTTGCAGGAAGAAGTATGCATCATTCACATACAACATCCTAACCTAAAAAAGACCTAATTTATATCTATTTCCAAAGGTGTCCCAATCTGGGGACACTGGTGGGAGGTGACTGGAAAACAGGCTCTATTGTATAATACAACGCGTTTTTTAAAGCCACAAAATAGCACAAGATTTGCTTTTGCATATGCATTACTGATTGTTATTGTCTCCGTGGGTAATTATTCTTGCAGTATTCATTTAACCACTTAATACTTGAAGTTATACTGTTCTGGTGCACATTGCACAGTTGGCAGAAGGGGCTACAGCAGCAAGCATGAGAGGTTAACTGACTTTTATTGAAGCAGTTTATAGCTTGCTCTTTTCTTCATCCTTAAGCACTGCTGATCCACTGTAAACTAAGATCTATTGGGACAATATTTTTAAAGATGTTTAGTTTTCCACTAACCTATATTTTATTTGTGTTGTTTCATTTTTTTCCCCAAGATACTCTAGTGATAAAAAGGATAAGGTCATTGTTACTGAGTCTCTTTTTCTTAAGGTGAACATACTAAATTCTCCTGCCCATTAAAGGGCAGATGTTGCATTTTTTTTTCCAGAGAAATTTACATACACTTCAGTTTATGGAACAGAAATTGCAGTAATTCAGGAGGTAGCTACATTTGCTTAGCTTACATAAAGTGCTATAAGGAGATCTGCGGGGAGAAGTCTTAACCTTTTAAGTGATTTTTAAAACATCAAATCTTATTTCAGTTCATTCTAGTGGTTTTCTACTACTAGTATTTTACTGTTATCACCGTTTAGTGTGTTTGAGCTCTATTAAAGATTTAAATTAAAGTTTTAGAACACTTTTTTAGAATTCAGACGATTTTATGGTTTATTATTCATAACATCTGCCACTTACAGAAAAAAAAGCCTTAAAATGCTCCTTTAATATGTATTTAATGCCTGTGATACAATTTTATATTAAGATTTGTTTTATTTTAGTAGTTGTGTTTGTATAGCTGTAGGAAAGATCTGTTTTCACTATAAACCCTTAGGTCTGAGGTTTATATCTTGGCTATTAAAACCTTCGCCACAAGGAAACTTGATATTTCTCAGCATATAAAATGTATGCTTTCTGCAAAATATGGAAGACTGGAAAAAGAATACAAAATCGACATTCTAATATTAATGAATGCTTACTGGTAATGAAAATGGATTAACTAAAGAAGTAATGCAGATCATTTCTGTTTTCCTGCTGTATATTATATAAAACTATATTCTTAAGAAACCAAACTTAGCTATAATATGAGAGAGCCTCAAGAGAGATCTCAGAAGGTATTCTACAGGCAGGCAAATCAAGCTGAAGTCCTTCTTATTTTTAACTTCAGGAAACTCCCATTTTTCAGTGGTGCTTGACATTGAACTGGGCAGGTGTGTCCACATAAGGTGCAACAGGGAGGATTCACATGCTGGCTTGCTGAAGTGACAGAATTGTGCAAAATAACTGCAGTGGTCTGGCAAGCTTCAGGAAGCAGGTGGGTCTGAGGTACCTGACTCCAAAATTACAGTGCTGAAAATGCCTGCTTGCCTGCTGCCTGACCCAGGAGACATCTACACTACACACACACACCCCCGGTATTATTCACCAGGCTCCTCTTCTGTACATCTTGACATGCCTAGGATTGCCCCACTCTTGATGGATCTGGGTGGTATAGTCTATGACTCTGAGAAAATTTAGCATTCAGAAATTCTATGGGTGTATATGTGAATACGATGTACAGTGAATAGTAGAATTTGTATATGCATATCAGGAGGTATTAGTTTACATGCAAGAGATGTTGGTACCGTTTTTTACTGAATACAGACAACATCATTCATTTAGAAGGTTTTCTGAATGTGAGCTGCCAGTGCCCTCTTACCATGAAAAAGACAAATCACAAACTGGGCTACATGATATATATCTGCTCATTTCTGGTGAGGCTGCACCTCAAACACTGCATCTCATTCGTCAGCTAGACCTGACCTGACTCCAGGTCAAGAGGGAAGCTGACAACAGCAGTGGATCCACCAGAGGCTTACCAAGATTGTTAGGGACCTAGAGCAACAGCCCTGAAGCTGAGGGAGATGCACTTGCTTAGTCTGGCAAAGTTGCAAATAACAAGCTACTTGAAGAGGAATTGCAAAGATGATGGAGTCCATCTCTTCTCTAGAGCTGACATAAAAAGGGGCAATTGCCCTGAATTGTGGCTTGGGAGGTTTGAATGAAGCCTTCCTATCAAGATTGCCAACATACGTATAGGTTGTGAGAGTGCTTTTCATACTCCCACATCTCACAATCATTTCTTTTAATATCTTTAACACTTCAACCAATTTCCGTTGCTTTTAACACAGAATGAGTTTAAACCAGGTGAAAATTTCCACAGTCAGTTACTCACTCCCTCAGCTATCTTCTGTCATACCACTCTATTAAAGTCTCTAATGGGAGTATTCAGATTTCCTTTTTTTGCACAGTGGAATGAATTAAAGGTAAAATATCAACCTAGAATTCCCCAGGAAAGGAATTTCAGTCAGCTTTCATAACAGGTTATAAGCAGATTCAAAGAGGGGTTTAGTTATGGAATAATAGCACATGCAGAGCATCCACATTGACCTAGTAGACACTAACAGCTCTGTCTGAGGCATTTAAGTCTGTTGGATTAATGATTAACTGATTAAAAATTCACAGTAGTTTTTGACTTAATAGACTATCATATTCTATCAAGTAAACCATACAAGATTATTTAAAATTGTAACTCAGATTAAGAAGAATTATTTTTCCTAGGCTATAGTGGAGTTACATGGAAAATAAAGCACTAATAGAATTGCCAGAATAATTTAGCATTGCATGACATGAAAGTGTCTTAAATCTCTGCTGGCAGATGAGCACACAAAGTAATGGTTCAAAGTGATCATTACTACTTAATCATGACACGTTCTCCTGGAAGAGGTAGTTATAATTCTCCAAAATGAGGCATTTATATTTCCTCAACTCTTTCTCTTCTTCCTCTTTATGGCATATATCAAGTGATAAAATTCGTATTGAAATGACATTTGTTCAAATCAGTTAGTGAATTAGTATAGAAGAATGACCATGAAATAGTTGTTTAAACTTTACTCAAATAATGAAAAGCATTTCAGATCATAGTAATCACTGTCATCATCGTTTACTTAAAAATCAATAGCATGTAAAATAATTCTTGCTTCTACTCCAATCATTTATATTTTATTTATATCTTTACAGACACAGTCAGGTAGCAGTCTCCAACATGGTGACAGTTCCATATTCTGTTTCTTATGTTTGGTTTCGCTACGCTACATTTGCATTATTTTCTTCTTGTGACATACTGTGGAAAGTAATTTAATTGTTGCTATTTTTAGTTTACCAAATTAACCTTCTTCAGCAAGAACATCTGCAGAAGGAGTACCTGGAAAGTATATGCAAAAATTTTTTAAATGTACATGAATATATTTGTGCCTCTTAATATATGAGAGATAGTTTGAAAGAGTCAGCAATAATCCATAGATGATTAAAACTTATGAACAAGATTTTTAAAATTACTAATATTTCAATTATTTCAATTACTAATATTTTCAAAATTCCTAGTATTTCCAATGCCCCAAAGGGCATTGAAAAAGCAAGCTCTTTCCAGGTGGTCTGAGTATATGCCTATTATATTATGCCTAATATATCTTCATGGAATTATTTTGAATACTGTCATCAAAATGCTTTGCTTTTAATCATGGAAACGATTATTTGGCCAAGCCTGCTTAGACTCTTAACTGGAGAACTGGAGTGCCTACAGCCCAGAGAAATACCATCAAAGCTTTTCAGGATTAGAGAAAGATGACTTGCCTGGATTACTCAGTATCACCCCCATTAGTGAAATCCAATAGACGATGACGGTGTGTAAGTTCATTATAGGCCATTAGACATCTCAGTGTTGGAACTCTTGTTATGTCTACTTAAAGAGCCAGCACTGTCTTCCAGAGCTCTAAAAATAATATTAGATTTTTCTAGGTAATGAAAGGTATTGAGACATTTTCAGCTGATGAAAAGCGCTGGATGATGGATCATTAGGGTATTTAAATGTTAGTCATATGTGAAATTCCAAAACTGTAGAAATGTTTTAAATTTAATTCATTTGGTTCTGTTATTGATTAGTAAAGGCAATTTACAATACATTGTTGAATGGATGGACCACAATATTTTGGTTATAATGGACATTGTCTTGTGTTAAAAGGAGAGGGATGGTAATTAATGACACCTTGCAAAGTATCTTTTGCCATTAAATTCTCTTTCAGTGTATTAATCATTTTGTTACAGTGACTGTTGTAAATTCTGTGCCTCATGATAGTCTTCCTTGTAACAGGACTGAACCATTTCAAACATTGCAATTTCACAACCACACAGGGTTTAAAATATAAATTTCTCCCATATCTCAACAAGATTAGAGAGAACATATGTCAAGTATGTTTGTAAGAGCAGATCACTTCTTGATGTTTCGGTAGAGATTTTTTTTTTTTTGTCTTGAATTGAGCTTTCTTTTCCTTGTTTTCATTGTGTTTTCTTTCTCCCTTTTGAAGTGTCCTTCATTGACACAGTCTCTGCACTGCAATCTCCCTGACTTCGGGTCAGGATGGGGTGACTTTGCTCCGTTCTGCCACGCCTGTTATGTAGCCATTTGTTTGCTAATGTCAGACATCCAATGTGGCACATTAGGTCAAGCTGTAAGAAGTAATATCCAGGCTTCTTTTAATACTGTCAAACACATGGAAAATGCCTGTTCTTTGGGATCGTTATCGCAATTATAGTATTATAACATCTTCCTTCAGATCAAGTGTCTGATATCACATATATAGCTATTAGATCCTCAGTGAAATATTTTTAAATGGCTCTAAACATGAGGTTTTTTGCATACTATTTCTTGCTTATTTTTGCCTGCAAAGACCCTGTCTATATGTCTTAAAGGTACAGAAGTTCTACAAAATGTTCTTGCTCTTGGAATTATAAATTATAATTTCTCAACTGAAATACTGTTCTTTATCACTATAAAAATTAAAAAAAAAGTTGTAAAAAGCTAGTTGTTATATTATAAAGAGGAGCTCTACTAACCTGTGAGATATCAAAGACCAGGCCAGGCAGTCTAAAAAGCTTTTGAATTTTGCCCCAAGTGAGTATTTGTTGAAATACCTTGAAAAATACGCCTTGACTTTAGGTTTTGTAGGATAACACTCTCTCTGAAAATTTTCATATTCAATACTACAGCTGTATGTAGTCAATTAAAGGCAGTAATAACTGGAAACATCTAGAGAATCCATGCTTAAAAAATCAAGGAGCATTCATTTTGTGTCATAAGAGAACTGCAGTGAAAATAAAATGAATTGATATTTTATCCACGGGCAGTGACACTAATTAAAGGACTTATGGAGATCATGTGCTGATTTCACATTTCTGGGAAATATTGGGAGTTGCATTTGAGAGGACATAAGGTGTTATTTTAAAGTCTATACACAAGACGAAAACAGTCAATGTGATGCTTTTAATTCATACAGATGCTTTTTTATAGCTTGACATATAGTAAAGTTAGAATTAATTTACTCAGTCCAAGGATTTAAATGATGTAGAAAAGAATGATTTTGTTCTTTTATAAAAACTACAGAGAAAAAGATTTAGAATTGTAGAACAGAGAAAGACAATTACTCTGGGCAAAATCAATGAGTCTATGCACAAGGGAGAGAGGGATACTCAGCATGAGTTAAGGGTTAGTAGAAATAAGCCTTTAGTGTGAAATTCAATCCTGTGCTAAGTACCAACACAGACATATCACACAAACCAATTAAAGACCATTTAAGATTGATGTACTTGTTCATTAAGTGTCTCCTAAATGTAAAACTTGACTAGGTCCCATCAGTCAAATATTCACTTAAAAGTGACCAATAAAGGTAGTAGAAAAGCTTTTCCTTTAAATTACCCTTTCTTTCGACCAGGAAAAATCTTGCTGAGAAGCTTAAAAACAGTCTATAATAACAGGAGGTTAAAAGGTAGTCTGTGCTTTTACAAGTCCCTAGCTTATTTATAATTAAGAGATGCACTGAATTTTGTTCTGCAAAGCTGCAGTTCCTCACAGAACAGCTTGTGCATTAGTAAGGAAGAGCACTAATTGTTTGCTTGATCATTAATTAGCCATCCCGCGTTTCCATATCGTCATTTAACTCCATTAAGCTTAATGTTTATACATATACCATATTAATGATCTCGCATGCAGATAGCAGTGGAATACATAGTGATTAGTGAAGCAATAATCACATAAAACATTATCAATTTCATCAGTATTAATGTTAATTCCATCAATTTGTAGCATTACAATAGAAACTGGATCACAATTGGAAATGGTTTTTTAGAGATCATAAATTATTACCAGAGGAACAAAACCCCATGTAAATAATGCTGTGTCTTTGTGGGGTATTCTTTAACCAAAAGACCCCACAAAACTCCAAACCAAAACAAACAAACTCCGAACAAAACCCATAACCCAAACAAACAAAAAAAACCACACCCCCAACAACAAAAAAAACCAGAAAAGAGGCTGAGTTTCTAGTGAGATCAGTATAATAACTATAAGTCTTGAAGTTCTCACTTAGTTTAGGTCTTCTTTCATAACATCATGATGATAAATGACAGTGATCCTTCAAAAGCGGTGTTTCTCTTTTCTATAAGAGTTCTTCCAAATTTTGATCAAGAAATAGAGACTGAAATATAGACTGACTATCCATGAAAGCTCATAAAAAGGCAACAATGCTAGTGAGATGTACAGTAAGATTTACCTATAAAGCACTTCAAAGACTATAAATATTCAGAAGGCTTAAATTGATGCTCCTTTGGATCATTTACCAGTTCACACCACTGAGATTCTCATCTAGAGTGGTTTTGTTTGGCAAGAGTAGGAAGCAGTAGGAACACAACACAGTATTCAGAATAGTGATGGGGGCATTTTCGGCATTGCACAGCTCAGTGAAATAAACGCATCATGAAATTAAGGACCGGTGCATTTAGAACAAAGAATAGAAAATATTTTATGCAGAAAATAGTTAGCCCGTGGATTTTTCAATGGCAAAAAGACAGATAATGTGTCTGCATGTAATGGGGCTGGGTAATTTATGTTTGCTAATACTATTTGTAGCTGTGATAACACAGATGATCAAATCTCATGTGTCAGAGAAATATGATGAAAAGGGAACACTTCTTTCTTCTTCTTACTGTCATTTCATAGTCAGTTAGATGTTTTATCGGTATATAAAGCAGAAACATAAAGTACGCGAGGAACAGAAGATGGACCCATTATGACAAATCCTCCACTGCTTGCTCTGTGAATACCCAATCCAGAATGCCCATTGTTGCCAAACTGCAGAAAATATTTCTATTTTAAGAGTTAGTTTGGACAAGCAAAGCTGATAAATGTTAAAGCTAAAATAAAACTATGGAGCAGGGCTAAGTGACCCAATAATATCTTACAACTTTTTTATTCATATGACACCTGATGTATATGGCTGTAGTTCCCACTGATTTAAATGGCTCCTTGTGATCTGCATTGCTGTAAATGACAGTGAGATCAATTCTTGCACAAAACAGCATTCTCAGTGGAGATTTTTCTGTCTCAATGCTATGTTGCATGGGTTCAAGCACTATTTTCTCTTTTGTCACTTTTTGGCCAAGACATATTCTCTGTAAAAGGTTCTGGAAGACTTCTGTCACATTAATACTTTCTAACTGAAGGCATCATTTGCTAGAGCCTATATTCAGTGTCACACTCTTTAAAAGAATTGCTCTTGGCATCACAGCCTAATGGTATTACAAATCCTGTCACAATATCAGTAGTGAAGTGGTAAGAGAGTTAGAAATATTAGAATGGTGCTCCATAGTCGTATAGCTTGGCAAAGAATAATCGGACTCTTCTCTTGCTCATACCAATGAAATGTTGTCAGTCTCAACTATCCTGATTTACAGTCTGATTGGAAGACCACTGGAATCAATCTTCACCTGTCCAAGGGGAACAAAATATTCCAATTTAAGTGCTCCACAGTGTTCTAAATAAGATGAAACTTGAACTTAGTGTGTAAACAGAGGAGTAGTATCATCACTTCTTTCAGATTTAACAAGGAAGTAAATCACCTTAGTAAAATATTATTTTGGATAAATTGTAAAGCAGCATCACATAATCCTGCAGACTCCATATGGACTTTTGTACATCTAGTACTACCCGTCAAAAAGCCACCTAAGAAAGCATCAAGCAGTGTCAAATTTGACCATATCAGACTACTGGCTGCAGCCTGTCTGTCACACAGCCCCACCAGATAATTGGATAAGTCATGACAGAAAGAAGTATTTGTTTAGTTCTTTCTACACGTTTCTGAAAACTGAGAGAATTTCTAGGACAGCTGTAGTCTAGAAAATTTACAGAATTTCGTAAAATTAAATGGATGCATTCAGGTGGTGTGTATACCACACATGAAAACCTCATAGTATAGTACGACCAAATGTGTTTAGTATAACAAATTCGACTACATTTGCTAGAAGAAATATTAGTGATTTCAATCTATTATTTTATATTATTAGTTGGATTTCAATTTTAAGTCTTAGAAAAGTGTATAAGACCTTTGTGAGAATAATTGTTATTATTCGCTCTGATGCCACCTTGATAGGGTAAGAATTTTTATGCATTGCTGATATAGCAAAAAAACAGTAGGAACGAGTAAACGTAGCTAAAATGGAAGAAACTTGAATATATTCAAACCATTCAATCATTTCTGATTTTTATTATAAGTTTCTTTAAGTAGACTCTTTAAAATGTTTACCAAATAAAAAAACTAAAAGCACTGATGGAAAGAAGTCCTTCTAAAAGAGTTGTATTGTGCAGTTGCAATTAGTTTTCCTTCTGTAAAACCATCAGAAAACTTAGTGTCTCCCTAGAGTATATTTAAATATTCTTTGATGAATTTTCTTGTGTCATGCTTGATTGTGCATGTGCCACACAATTCCAAAGAATGTGTACAGTGGGACCAATCACTTCCTCTGTATAACTGTAATATGGCTTCATATATAACCATGAACCATTTACATAAGTTATATCTATGCAGGAACAACATATTTAATATGGTCCTTCAGTGAAAAGATTCTTGTCAGTCTTCTTGTGGGGAGATTGTTATCTACAAAGCAAGTACTCAGTCTGAATATAAGGCAAGCTAGGTCCTTTGCTTGTTAGTGTAGCTTGCTTAAAGTGAATCAGGAAGCCAGAAAAGAATACAAATATTTTTTTTATTTTTAAAACCCCTTCTTTTTGTGTGTCCATATGTCAATCAGTCACCAGCCGTCTTGTATTGGACTCAAAGAATGTCCCGGCAAATGTTGAGCGATGCAAGTTAGTGTAATCCTTCCTCCGTTCTGCCACTGAGTTACTCGTTACAGTTCACCTCATACCACTGCTTCCACCTTAAAATCAGCCCTTCTCCTTAGAGCCTTCACACGATTTTCACTGTTCTTCTTTCTTTTTTCCCACGTGTTGTGTCAGCATTACAAGCCTGGCTAGTACTGCATAGAGCTGACATTTATGCATCCTCTTGATTTTAGGCACCTGGAAAATAACGGACTTTTAATTTTTCATTAAAGGGTATACAAAGGAAAAGCAAGAATCTTCACTAATTATGATACTTCAGACAATGTTGGTTTTGATCTGTGACCTATATGTATGGAAATACATGATAATTACTTCTTGCTTTAACACTAGTGTTAGGATTCTGGTGAACTTGGGATTTGTTCTTAAGACTGGAGTGCGCGCAGATCATTTCACCCATGCTGCTACACTTGAGTCCCTCTCTCCTGTCTCTACAGTCTTTTTCAGTGTCGATTGCGTCCCACTGGTACCTCCCCTGCCCTTCTCTGCCCTCAGACCAGTCTCATTCTTTTCAGTTGTGCAGGATCCACAGGCATCTCTTGTAGCATCTATCTTCTTGATCACACAGCTTCTCCTTCACTCTACTGCCCATTTCCAGTTTCTCTCAATTCTCTCTTAGGTCTCTTTCCATCAACTTCTCCCAGTTTATGTCCCTAGAAACCTTTTTATCCCTCTACAATCAAATGGGATATCTTGTTCCCTGTTCCTGGAAATGGCTGAACTGCTCTGAAATTTTTCTAAATATTTCTCTTGAAATTTTCTAAAATCAGCCTCAGAACCTTGGAAATTTCCTAGAAACTTTCAATCTAAATAATTCCTGTAAAGCCATGAACAATGGAGGATATGGCTGTATGATGGTAATCATTAAAAAATTTAACAGGAGAAACCTTTTAGTCTTGCCTTTTCAGCTGTGCCCAAAACCATTTTTGACTCATGTTTATGGACATGAACCTTTTGGAGCAGGTCCAGAGGAGGCCACAAAGATGCTCAGGGGCTGGAGCAGCTCCCCTGTGAGGACAGGCTGAGAGAGTTGGGGGTGTTCAGCCTGGAGAAGACAAGGCTCCGGGGAGACCTTAGAGCAGCCTCCCAGTACTGAAAGGGGCTGCAGGAAAGGTGGGGAGGGACTCTTGGTCAGGGGGTGTAAGAACAGGTTGAGGGGTAATAGTTTTAACCGGAAAGAGGGTAGATTTAGGTTAGATCTAAGGAAGAAATTCTTCCCTATGAGGGTGGTGAGACACTGGCAGAGGTTTCCCAGAGCAGCTGTGGCTGCCCCCTCCCTGGCAGGGTTCAAGGCCAGGCTGGACGGGGCTTTGGGCAGCCTGGGCTGGTGGAAGGTGTCCCTGCCCATGGCAGGGGGGTGGGACTGGATCATCTTTATGGTCCGTTCCAACCAAAACCATTCTGTGATTCTATGACTCTATGATTTTGCTTTATTATGTTGTTAATTCAAAAATGTATGATTCCACTGAAATAGCCTGTTCTTGTCACCATGAAAATTAGTGACAACACTGGTCATCACTGCTAGCTCTCTTTTGCTGAGCTTTAGAAATATTCACATAGATCACTGATATCAAAATACAGATGTTGTATATCCAAGTTTAAACTGTCTTGTAGGCAGAGAGAACGTGTAAATGGAGGACTGAGAAGAAATAACACTTTTTATTACTACCAATACATCTTTTTTTTCTTTAAAAACAGGAGGGGGGAAGTAAGTTCTTTGATGCTAATTTTATTTTTAATTAATTTTTAGGGTCATGAATTAACATTACTAGAAAGTGTGAATATTGAAGTTTCACTTTGACGCTGTACATTAAGAATTAATGACCTAGACTTATTTACACCTAAATGAGTTTTTTAATGGTCTAATTAACAAAATGTATCAGTTTGCCTCTTTAAACTAAGCCACTCTGAGGTAGTATCTTTTAGTAATTTCAAATGTTTAATAAAAGATGAAAGTCTTCCATTATTTTAAGTAAGTACTTTTTTAGCAATCTGTTTCATCTTAACATATTACTGCGGCCTCAAAAAATTGAACTTTACATTCAGAATAAGTTTAAATTAGGTTCAATTAAATTCAAATTTCAATTGAGAGTAATTTGAGCATTTTGTGTAGGGGAAAGGTAAAGAAATGTTTAGATCTTGATAAACCGCTGTATGAGAAATTCTAGCTCCCAGGAACTGCTGTTTTCAGAAAAGGGTCCTGCTTATCCTGCTGAAGTGCAAAAGGTCCAGTTTGTGAAATGAGAAGTATGGTCTTCTCAGCGCTGAGTAAATCTTTTTCTCTTGGCTGCTGAGTCAGACTTGATCCGTGGTGGATTACATCCAGTTCTATGAGTTTGGTTTTATTAGGAAATCTAATTATTAAATACTTTTCACTGATTTTTAAGGATTCTTTCCATCTGTGTTAGCTAGAATTCAATTTACATCAGAAGAAGACAATATATTAATTATCTGAACTTTATTATCTTTTGTCTGGAGGCTTTTAAGTACCTGTAGAGGCAAAATTTACCCCCTTTTTTAAAGAGCAGGAAGCTGGGATATAGAATAATTCAGGACTTGCCCAAGATCACAGAGAAAACTGATCAACAGACCTCTTCATTCTTAGCTAATTCTTAATACTGTGACACAGGCTAACATTTCTGACATGCAATAGTAACTTACATAAGTGGCAAACTTCAAGTATGAGAGGACCCTCACCAGTTTCCACGGGGCTGTTTGTACGAATCAAGTTGAGCATTCAGATAAGGTATTTGCAGGATTAAGGTGGTGCAGACTTGAGCTTTATATAAACTTTAAATAGATTCCCAATCCTTTGTGCTTCCCATTGTCCTGTGTTGCCTCTCACTCTGAAATAGGGCATATCAGACAGCCAGGAGAACTGAGCACACAACTGGAAGGGAGAAGGCCGTCTCCTATGAATTAAAAAATCTAAAGGCTGACCCCCCAAATCATACGCTTCAGTTTCAATAACTTCCATGGCTTTGATATCCATCCTGTGATTCTATTTTGGTTTGTCTTCTGATTTTTGAACTCCTGGGGTTGGCTACACTGACATCATCTCTAAATTTGGTGGGGAGAGAGAAAGGCAAGCATTGTTAGGGTGAAGGAGCCTGAACAGCAGCAGCTGCTGATCTGCTCAGTCAACACAGTCTATTTTATCACACAGCTTGAGATTGAAGGTTTCTCAACTATATTTTTAGCACATTAAGTAAAAGCTTATTTGTTTTTTGACTGAGGTGATTATACCCTTGGTGAGGTGCTACTGCTTGTTCTGCAAAATAATACTGTTAATCTTATGATAAACTCAGGGGTTCAAAATGAGCATCACCCAAACCTCCATTATATTATATTCATAGTCAGAATGTTCAGAAAACAGACCTGCATCTCTGAAGTCGTAATGAACTCGGCTTTAATGTGCATTGCATCAGTTGCAAAAGATAAAAACAAGTTACCTGAGTCTCCTCTTAGTTCTGGGGAGCTTTGCAATTTAAGTAAATAATAAAACATAGTAAGACCAGAACAGGAGATATGTCTGTTTATGAGCTCTACCTCAGGAGTATTTTCAGTCTCTATCCTTTAGAGAAAGAATTTGTGGCAACAAATACAGTCTGTTAAGGGAATTCACTGTCACCTAAACAGCCCCTGCACTGGGGGCCATAAAGTGTTGTAGAACACAATTAATCCTTCAGTTTACTATCAGTGGTAGGTCGGTAGTTCTGTGACAGGCTGGTGAATCCAGGCAGCCTGTGAACCCACTACCTGTAACATTTTCCTAGACAGTTCTATAGAAGAACCCCACAGCTTCAACAGAGCTGTGGCTGTGTCTACATGGCACCATGCGAAGTCTCTTAGAAATATCAGTGAGCGAGCACTGAGTGAGCACTAGAAGCCATCTACCAACAACAGCACAGTGCTCTGGTTGGGTTTATTACTCTGATAGGAACAGTATATCAATACTGCAATTCTACTTTTAGTACCAAGCAAATTTGGAAATATCACTGCATAACGCTGCATTATGCTATGCAGACACGTACCGGGTGAAATGGGAACAGAGATGGGAAATCCTGGCTCCCATTAGAGTCAGGAGGAGTTTTCATGTTACTTCAGTTGGTTCAGGATTGCACCCGTATATTTTTTTAATGGCTTGGGGTTTCCCACCTCCGTATGGGTTCATCCCAGAGCCAGTATCATCACAGCCTATTCATTGCAATTGTTATTCTTCATCCAAGTTGTTTTGCAACTGTTATAAACTGAAGAATAAAAGATAAATCTCTGACAACATCTCATCTGTTTAGACAGAAAGGTCTTTAGGAACAAGGACTGCCTTTTACTGTCTGTTGCTATAGTGCCTAGCACAATAGGGTCCTGGGTCTTAGTTGGAGTCAATGCAGTATCTTCATTGTAGTAGTAAGTGTTCCTGAGGAGACAGAAAAATAAAACAGCTACTCTGTAATGCAGTTGTGCACCATAACGGCATAAAATAATTTGACATACCGGCTAGTCTATGTGTGGGATTAAACTTTGCTATGCAAAAACTTCTCAGGTACTAAAGATAATCCTTATGTAGCACTGATGATCTTGCAGTGACACAAATTATTTTGCAGACCCCAAAGCTCTCCTTCATATATATACAGATACCATGCTCTCCAATGTAGCCCTGAACCCCGGGAAATGCAGCTACACAGGTGATGAAGAGCAGAAAATATTTAACAGTCCAAGAGCTGCAGGACAAAATGTGAGCTAAAAAAAATGCACTGTTAATGTTGTGAGGTGGATTTAAATAAGTAGGAAATTATCTGCTGGATGGAATTTGGCAAGAAGACCAAATTTATCATTCCCTTGTGTGATCCAAAATGTGTCATGTCCATCTGAATAATGTCCTCCCAGATGGAAACAGGCAAAAACTTTCCAGTAAGCAGTGCTTCCTTAGAAAATGCTGAGTTACTGAAAACAAAATTATTTCTCAGGAAATTCTCTGGGTCTTTAGGGATTTTGGTTTTTTGGGTTTTTTGTTTTGTTTTGTTTTGTTTTTTTACTTGCCAAAACACAGGCAAGTCTCCATTATTCATTGCTCTGCAGCAGACCTGTGTGGCCTTTCTCTGATTCCAGGGCACCTAGCAGGCTCCCTGCAGCTCAGCTAGGAGATGAACCCAGAGCTCATCTGTCTTCCACGTCTCTCTGGCAGAGCTGGAAACCCTGAATTTCTGAGGTCTCTGACCCAAGTGGGAGCTCCTGCAGCTTTGACTCCTCTCTTTACAACAAAGACTTTGGATACCTTAACTACTGCCCCAACCCCTGGCCTGTGGAGCTGGAAGCCTGGAAGCCCTAGGAAAGCCGACCCAGTAGTGGCTCATTCTTATCCACCCTCAGCATTGTAAATACCAATAATTCTGGTTGAAGTATGGATGTCCATATTTCTGAGGTTGCTATTCTATTGGAAGGTGAGAAACAAACATCCCCAGGACCCCTGAGGCTTTCAGATCTGCTGCTTTCATAATGGGATGTTTCCTAGGTTCATCCAAGATTTGTACAGTTGACTCCATTTGTTTCAGACAAAATAAGCAATACCAAAACTACCTAATTTTTCCAATATAAAATTTGCATCATTTTAATTCCATTGAAAATTTTGAGAATACTCTTTTTTTATTCTCTGCAAACCATAACCGTGGAGCAAAGATCTTGACTTTGAGTGAAAGCACCTCCAAGCACCGTCTGGGGAACTTCTCCGTGCTCACTTCTTGGATGAAGCACTTCAAACTGAATTGCTAACATCACTTCAAGCTTGGCTGCTTGGTGGTTTGCCATCTGAGATTTTTTGGGTTAGTCGTTCTCAGCCTGTGAGATGTGGCATATCCAAAGTGGGAGGTTGATAATGTTTGGCACTTCATTCTTGGTAGTATATTGTTTACTCTGAAGCCATTAAATGTTCTATAACCTTCAGATATCCTGGGTTTTAACCATGACTTTTATAGTGTCAGGATGTGTTGAAGCTTATGTACAGTGTTAAGTCATGGTGTGTGCAGAGTTCAAAGCTTTGTGGATCTGTTACACAAAATCTCCCTGCGCCTTCACAGCTATTATCTTTCCTCTTGACAGAGACATTAAAAATAGCTGTGGACATTAAAGATGCTCCCTGCTACCCATAACAACATTTCACTGCATCAGATTTAATAGCTGTGGAAGGACTGAGCACAACTGACTGGTGCTATGAGATGTCACTACATTTGCATCGAACGGCCTTCTCTCCTGTGCCAACATGGAAGAAAGCTAACAGCACTTTAGATTAACAGTCTCTGATACGCATATAATTAGGATGAAGTTTGCACTTAGTGTGGTAAATAAGAATTATTACAGCTCTCAAAACACACATTTAATAAATATTCAAGAACTGTAATAACTCACCAGCAATCAGTTGTGAGCAAATTTTATTAGAAATCAGGAGATAAATATTGTCTGTATGTGCATATACATGAAAGCAAGGGTGGTCAAAGCTGCAGGTTGGTAACTTGTCCCTCTTTGTGTCCCTCCATGCAGACTAGGTGAAATGGCAACCTTGTGCTCTGGTCATTTGCAGGTCATTTGTAGGAATTTGCCTGGGGTCCTTGGGCCGGGGCACACCTCGCTCTGCAGTACCTGACAATGCACCTGAATTTGGCACTCGCATAGGAAAGAGTACTGACTATCCAATACCCAACATCAGCCTTCTGGCTGTAGTAGGACTACTCCTATGTGGCAAAGTGTTTGCAGAATCAGGACTGGAGAAGGCTTTGGATAGGATTAGAAGCTGGCAGTTCCCAGAATCAGAAAAGATTAGTGAAGGCCTTATTCAAGGCAGTGTGATGAAATTTCCCTACCAACGGTTTTTCAAAAATCATATTAATAAACAGTTAATCTAGGAATTATTCCAGTAGATCATGCACAGGGACATCAAAAAAGAAATGGTGCTGGCATCATTCTATGTATAACGAGTGAGATGTCAACACTATGCAGTGATTTGAGCACAGTGGTGCTTAACAAGAGTGGAAAGGTGTATGCTGGGGGAAAGAGAGAAAAAAGCAAAGTTTGAGACAGTATTTCTTTAAAGAAAGAAATCCATCATATGGCTTTTTTAAATGAGGATAAAACTACTCTCTCCAGCTGCATACAAATGGGAGAGCATCTCATATTAAAATGGAACTGGGACTTTCAAGTACTTCACTCAGTGTGCAGAAAATGATATTGGATGTTGACAGCTTTTCTCCACAAAGAAGACAGCTGTGGGGGTCCTTTTATTAGACAGTATAAAAAAAAATCCTGAAGTGAAGTTTTCCCAAGTAAATAGGCAAATATTCAATAAAACAATCAAGTGCTGTTTTTATTTTGCTGTTCGGTATGGAGTTTGTTACATTTCCTACAAATAATACACAAAACAAATCCCTTTTTAGGACTGTGGGAAGTACTCACATATGACAAATGGTGATTGGTATATAGATGCGCTGAGCTGGTAATGTCTGTGTTCTCCAGAGCCTATGAATCACCTGACAGTGCCAGTGCCATGGTAAAGTAGAACAATATTTTCCTTTTCCATTCTGGAACATCCTGAACTTTCCAGAACCAGGGAGCCTTCCCAATAATTAGAGATGACAACCTGTAAAACCACAGATCCTGTCCCCTTGCAAAATCCTTCTCCAGTTCCATGTGTGGAGTATACATACTGCATGTATGAACAATAGGTATTGCCCTTATTCTTATTCATGAAACCCTAGTAGAGAGCCAAATCCTGAATTCAAACACTCAGAATTACGTGCTAGCTTCTAGCAAAGTTGAAGCTGCATTATCCCTATCTGTCCATGGCTAGAATCAGCCTGGGAGCTACCCCTAAAGGTAAACCCATTGGGTTCAGATGCCAAGTGACTGTTGTGGAAGTACTTTGGCCCAGGAACTGCTTCCTCCATGTTCCTGTCAGCTGATGCTAAAAAAAAAAACCTCATTCAAAAGTTGTTCTTCAGGGATTTTTTGTGTCTTCTTCAAGAACAGAGGGAGATATTTGGGAAAAGAATAGTTTATACTGTTGAAAGTGATCGTTATATCTTTCATTAAATATTTATGATCCTTGTGTGAGCATCTGGGACACAAAACAGTTAATATGCAAACAACAGAGTTAACTGGGATATTACAGAACATTAGCAAACATGTACAGTATAAATTGGACGGGTAATACATAGAGATAAAAATCAGCCTGGCAGCTCTTAATTTCCATTTCCATTCAAAAGATGACTTCCCAGAGATGAAGCACAGCTCCAAGAAACAGCGGCACTTCTCCCATGTTTTACCTCTCTCAGTTTCAAGAAGGGCCTTTGCATTTCAGGGAAAGAATGCTTCTTCCCTAAAACTTCATATATTATCTCTCCTGGTTTTTCCTCTCTTAGACAAACCAGAGGTCTTAGCCTCTTTCAGTCAAACCAGAGGTCTCGTCGTTGTTTGTCTTTCTGTGTTTGCTTGCAGAGCTACAGTTAAACACCAATTACAACTTGGATAGGTGACAATGTAACGTCATTCCTGTAGAACTCTCTTTTTCAGGTCTTGATAATGTATGTCTTAATCACAGTGACTGTTATCACATGGAAAGACAAATGTACCAAACACAGATGCTATTATGCAGTTTTAAATGATTGTCATTTAAGAAAAGTAACAGGATTAAATAGATATACTAAGAGGGTTTTGTAAATCTCTGCAGAGACACAGGAATACATTGTATGGTGCAATGTGAGTTACACCTGCAGCTAGTTCTCATCTGACAATTCTTATGTAGTTCTGAAGATTCATCCCATTTTATCTCTTTAAAATGAGTACTTTGTTCCTCCCTTTCTACAGTGGTAGAAATGAGAGGCTTAAATCATCTTCATGGCTTGACACTTGACAAGTTATTCCACTGGCTCATCCTTTACCTCTTATGAAATACAAGCATCTCTCATTGCCACAAAGACCCTTTGCAGCTTACCACGTTCTCCCTAACTAGCTGACTTTTGTGTCCGACCTCCATGAGCACTTAATCAAGGCATATTTGCTAGCTTAATTAGACAATACCACATTTTCTGTCAAATCTCTCCTAACCTCTTTTACCATGTCTACACAAGGCCCAGATCTTCACCCATACCTCAGCGAGGTGCAAACTACAGTTGCTTTTCCCTAACTCACCACCTTCTATTCCTCTTCTATATCCAGAGCTAACCAAGGTGAGACAATTTATTGCCACTTGACTCTTATGCTGGATTCCCACTGGGATTTCAGTGCCACCTGGGGTTTCTCAGTGCTAATAACATAAATGTTTCATAAAGTAAATACAGAGAAGGAAGGGGAGCAGGTGGGAGTCAGGTTGCCCACAAATGTTGAATAATGGGACTGGTAGAAAAACTGCAAGTCACTGTAAGCTGAACGCTTACATTAACATCTCTATTCTATAATTACATGCTATACTCAACAGTTGTTAGTTTTGGCGGGTGTTGCACAGTGAAGATGCATTAGAGTAATTATATTGTAATGACAGAAGATCATGAGTTAAAGATGTTGTGGAGCCTGTTAGTATACACATCTGAAATTGTTTGGAGCTGATGTGAGAAGTGTATCCACATGGAATTTGATAGCACTGATATTGTAATTAAAGCTGAGGAGATGGGGTTTGTACTTATTTCCTACTGCTGCCTGTGAATATTAATTAGCTCATGTAACCACCTGACCCTAGTAATAATCAGCTCTGTTAGATAGAGCAGGAGGGAAAATGTGAATTGCCCACTAAATATTTATTAAGAAAGCAGAGATGAAAACAGCCCAGTTGTGGTAGCAAATAGAGGCTCCTGGAAGCCCAAGTGCCTCCTCCCTAGTGGAAGGAAGAGCAAAATCTTTCCAGTTCGCTCTGGTCTCTGCTTCATGGAGGACAAGGACATTTCTGGCACCACACAGACAGCAGAAACATGCCTGGTTTGGTACACAAATGAGAAAAAGAATCATGGGTCTGCAGAGATCTCAGATTTCTGAAGACAGCTGAGACTCTTTTCCCTGCCTGCATAGGCTGTAAGGAGGAGAGGTGACTCGAGAAGGCCACAGACAAATCTGAGCTGAAGAGCCGCCCTAAGTCTGGACACCCTGAGTAGACATATGTTACTCTTTTTGAGGGCTTCAGCATCACCCTTAAAGAGAAGGGAAATGATTATTTCACCCCTTGCAAAGATGGGATGAAAAAGTACATGGGGACACTCTACATCTTGTGCTGGGGAAAGACCTAAGAATTAAACAAAACAAATTCTAGCCCCAAGTCCTAGGCTGCCTGGCAATTTTCTCTTGTCTGGCAAAGCAATACTCTTCACCATTCTACTATAGACCATTCTACTAATAGCGTGAGCTTTGGGGACACCCAGAAGATAGGGTTCGGGAGATAAATCTGAATGCATGCTTTTTAAAGATGACAAGTAAAAGCCATGGAGATAATTAAGATTAGTCTATATTTGCAGCATAACAAGGTAGCTCTGTTTCTCTCTTTGTTAGGTCCTAGTCTTGTTTGCTGCAGCAGCAGCCCTCCTAATGGTTTCCTGATAAGAGTCATTATATTTTTGTCCTTCTAACATCTCCCTCATCTCTTCCTATCACAATCCCCTCCACAGTCATAAGGATTCAATCACCTATGATATACAGTCTGTGTGGAGGGAGAGGCTGTGTTAAAAAAATGGTGTGTTCCTAATCACTTTAGGGTTGGCTAGGCAGTAATTCTCAGAAAAGGTGGTAGAGCACGATGCTGCTGTGCACTGGTGTCTGGTTGCTGCTCTGCTGGAGATCCATGAGCAACAATAGCACTGTGAGTCCTCTTTCTTCTTTCCTGACAGCACCACAGTACCTGTATCTTAATCAGTCAGTGTCAGACAGTGTCACAGGCTCTGAACACTCCTCTAAGCAAAGCACAGCACAAATACCTCCCTGCTGCTTGTAGCTTAGGTTACCATTACTAGACTAAGCTGCCTGATGTAACACTTAAATGCTCCAGACAGACTGAAACCTTCAGAAGTGTTGGCACCAACATGCATTCAGACCAAGACACCCCTCAGCCCCGGGCCATGCCATTTCTGTGCCCTCGTGACTCTGGCAGAGGCTGCCACTGCTGCTACCCTGCTAGTCACAGCACAGACAGAAGCCTGAGCTGCTGCCAGAGAGAGGTGACAAAAGGAAAAGATCATTGTTGTGGTCATTGGTATAATTTTAGTCACACGTTACAGAGAATGAGGAATTTATGTATATTTTATATTAAAATATTGCATGCCTCTCAGGCTATCTGATTTATAACTTTTGTGACTGGCATGATTTAAATCAGAAAAGATGAAGGAGGAAACCTACCCAAAATGAAATGGTGACATAAATAACGAGTTTTAGAGGAAACAACAGAATAGCTGACTATAGGGAACAATTATAGCCCCATCAAAGTTAGAGTGGTTTACTGTTCCCAGCAGTGAGTCTAGCATCAAAGGGAATCCTAAAACCTGAAACCCTTGGAAAGAAGTGGGTTATCAGCAGATACAAACTGATTCATGTAGAGAACAAAGAGAACATTTTGCAAGTGGGACAGCCTGGCTTTTCCCAACTCAGTGACAGCACGCTCTTCCCTGAGCACGGAGAGGTTAACTTGGGCTTTTAGTCCTTCCACCATGTTAACACATTTTCCTCAAGGCCCTATACCTTCAAGGTATGAATAAATAAGGTTTTATTTTTTAAAACATTATGTGAGTTACATGTGTTCAGAGGATCCTGCTGGGAATGTTTTCAAGCTCCATAAGTAAGTGAGACCTGTGGTGTTAACACAGGGGTCTGAACCATGTTCACCCATGGGCACCAAATATTTACAGCAGCTTTATTAAACCTTTGGCGTTTAAATACTTTATCAAATAAGGGCCACCAATGATAAACTTCATCAATTTGACAGTGGGATTTGAGAGCACCTCAGCAAGTTTGCTGCTGACACCAAGCTGTGTGGTGCAGAGGCTGGAGGGAAGGGATGTGCCATCCAGAGGGACCTGGGCAGGAGTGAGAGGTGGGACCGTGCAAACCTCATGGGGTTCAACAAGGCCAAGTGCAAGGTCCTGAACGTGGGTCGGGGCAATCCCCAGCACAAATCCAGGCTGGGCAAGGAGTGGATTGAGAGCAGCCCTGCAGAGAAGGATCTGGGGGTATGAGTGGGTGGAAAACTGACTGTGAGGCAGCAATGTGTGCTCACAGCCCAGAAAGCCAACCGTGTCCTGGGCTGCAGCAAGAGCAGTGTGGGCAGCAGGGCGAGGGAGGGGATTCTCCCCCCTCTACTCTACTCTCATCAGACCCCCCCTGCAGTGCTGTTTCCAGCTCTGGAAGCACCAACAGAGAAAGGACATGGACCTGTTGGAGCGGGTCCAGAGGAGGCCACAAAGATGCTCAGGGGCTGGAGCACCCCCCTGTGAGGACAGGCTGAGAGAGTTGGGGGTGTTCAGCCTGGAGAAGAGAAGCTCCAGGGAGACCTTAGAGCGGCCTCCCAGTACGGAAAGGGGCTGCAGGAAAGGTGGGGAGGGACTCTTGGTCAGGGGGTGCAAGGATAGGATGAGGGGTAACGGTTTTAACCGGAAAGAGGGTAGATTTAGGTTAGATCTAAGGAAGAAATTCTTCCCTGTGAGGGTGGCGAGACACTGGCAGAGGTTTCCCAGAGCAGCTGTGGCTGCCCCCTCCCTGGCAGGGTTCAAGGCCAGGCTGGACGGGGCTTTGGGCAGCCTGGGCTGGGGGAAGGTGTCCCTGCCCAGGGCAGGGGGGTGGGACTAGAGGATCTTTAAGGTCCCTTCCAACCCAAACCATTCTGTGATTCTATGACTTTCAGTTTGTTGATTACCACTTTATGGGCAATCTCGATGCTGTATAGGCCTTCGTTGTGTGTGGAAGAAAAATGATTGATTATTTGGAGCTACTCTGCTAGTAACAACACAGACAGGAGGTAGAGCTGCTTCTGTAGAGAGTTGACAAAAAGAAAAGATCATTGTTATGGCCATTGATATAATTTTAGATGCAAATGTTATACAGAATGAAGAAACAAGGTTTAATTAGTGTGGACATGCAGAAGTTACACTAGGTGTTCCAATTTGGCTGGGTCAGTCTTCCTCCAAACAGAGGATCTTCATATGCAGTAGAAGGTATTTGGGGTGTTACTTTTGTCCCAGATTTTCATTGAGAGTATTCCTTGTCCCCCTTTTGAATCAAAAGCATTTCACCTCTGCAGGTTAGGACTGTGCCTCAGTGTAGAGGTGTGTCCTCCACAGCATGGTCCAGCACTCAGGCAGAGGTATCTGTGTCTCCCTGCTATATCATACCCTGGCAAATTTAAGATGTCTCCTTCAAAGAGAGTACACAAATGGATGCAGAAATCAGTGGCTTTTTTTTTTTTTTACAAGCACAAAGCCATCACTCATTTGAGCTACTTTAGGACTGAGACTTTTTTAAAAACAAGATATTCAGGAAAAATAGTATGTTCAATTTTGATTTTTGGTATCTTGTACAGATTGTAAATATTTTGGAAATGAGAAAGAATACGAAGATGCTCAAGTACTGAATATTCAGAGGCCTCAGCTTTAGTAACACATTATGAGTTTATGAGGCTACCTTATAATTCATTTCAGCTGCCCCAGAAGGAAAAAGACAGCGGTGTTTCAGGGGCTGATTGCAGAGGTCATAACCTTCTGCACACAATATATTGAACAATTCCATCATTGCTGCCTTCAAAGTAAATTTAGACTGACATAGCAGAATAGAAGAAAATGCTTAATAAACTAAGGGTTTTATTGCACACACACACAGAGTCTCATAGGTATGCATTCAGCAAAGAGTGGGCATGACTCTATAATAAGTACACTAAAAAAAGCAATCTGTTTGTATTAATATCCCCTTTCACCACCCTGAGTAAAAAAGCCCTTTTCAGTTATTTTGCTCTTTATCCTCATCAGCTTTACATTTGTTTGGCTATAGTATTTACCTTAGTAAAGAAACCTTGTTATGCAAAGTAATAAATATGAAATTTAAGAGAATGAATCTTTTATGGGTAGTAGTAGCTGCAGTGCACTGAGCCAAGCGAGGGATTCAGGAGACATTGCCCTGGCAAGCGCTGCCCTGTGTGTGCGTCCTCTGGCGAGGAGAGAAACTTTCCATCGTGCTGCCCCTCCAGCCATCTCAAGAGCAACAAAGGTAAGGTCTTCCAGGGGCCAACTCATCAGCCATGATGCTGAATCAGCCCAAGAATTTTTAACTACTGAAGAAAAATGGATCACACCAGAGGATTTTCTCCTTGGAGGGAACTTCACTCTGTTCTAATCAGAGATGGAAATTTCTGACGTATTCTGGACTTCTTTAACAGGTCTCAGCAGTTTAGTGCAATAAAAAATGGAAATCATGGTCATGCACTTTTCACCTTAGGCATAAACATTAGTTAACCCCTTGATGGAATAAGATTTGTAAGGAAAATCCCTCAGACTTTCATCCCCTTGAAAAGATTTGTAGTAAAACCATTTCATAAATCATGCCCAGTCTTTAGCACCCTCTCCTTCACAGTACCCCCTATGAGAATCTCTAGTAGCCCTATTTTCCAGATGAGCAGCTGAGCTCTAGGAGACTTAGCCAAAATGTTCCAGGACAACAGAGTGCCTCAAAACATTTGAGACCCTAGGCTCACCTGACCCTCTAGAAACCAGGACAAAAGATGGAAAGCAAAGCCTTAAATGAAGGCCTTCGTGCCTTAAATGTTAATAATGAACACAGCACTATCCTTCTCCTATAGAGAAATTCCACACTGTAAATAATTTTTCATTACCAACACTTTTTTGCTAATTGCTTTTGCTTTGCAGTCTTACTGCTTCGTTATTATGTTGTACAACCACTGGTACCTTAACTTTTCAGCCATATGTTGTCAGTCATATTTTTGCTTCTTGTTGCGTTACTGTCAGGCTCTAAGCTGTTTATGAGTCCCTGAAATGTGAAATTTTGGTCTTGTTCTGTTTTCAGCTAACCCTGCTGCTTAGATGCTGGAATATCACATTTCCCATACAGAGAGATTTATTTAAAAAACAATTGTGAATTACACTAAGGATTCTTCAGTAAACCATGACAATAAATAATGAGAGGATGTTTGCCTGGAGGACTTCTCCCTAATGAGGTTCAGTCTTAGGCAGGCATTCTGTCTAGAAGTCAGATACCTTCTTTCTTGAGATTTTCATGTTTCTCTATCTAGCAGTGATTTCTGTGAGATGTTGTTAATAATTGACCACAGGGTCACTAATGATTACACATAACAGGAAAAGGCATGACCATGTACATACTTGGAGGAAAAATAATTTTATGTACAAATCCAATGTCCAATATTTATTTATTTATTTGTAAACAAAAAATCTTAAGAAGATAGCACAGTTGTTTCGGAAGTAGGCATATCCAAGTGTGCTTAAAAAGAGACTATGGGCAATTGTTAAGTAGAAAATACTATGCTCCACATTTCTTCAGAGAGGGTTTCTGCTGAGGTGCATCTCTGTACAGTTACAGTCTTGTATAGGATCTGTTTACAAATGAACTTTCCCAAATGAACTGCCTTACTTTTGTACCTGTGGCATTTGCATTAGGTCACCCTCCAGAACGCACCTCCCTTTGCGAGTGCTAACCTTGCTGTCCGTTCCTTCCATGATACACAGGTTCTATGCTAACATGGGGTTGAAGCAGCTGCATGGATGAATATTGGTGCCCCCAATATTCCACCAGTTCAAACCGTCATTGCTCTGTAAGATACACAAAGATGATTTTCCAGCATGGTGTTTTGGACACCCTATTATAAGGAGATATATACAATAGCAGTGGAGGTATCTGCATATATACCAGTGGAGGTATATATGATGCATGCCCAGGAAGAAGAAAATATGTAGGGAATGATGTACAGCTTATTATGTTTTAGGCGGATGGGTGCAGTTCTATTGATGCTTGTTGAAACCCCTGACACCTTGTATCACAAGCCTTTATAGTACTTTCACATCTGTTAAAAAAGGTATAGGTAGGTTTACTTAAAGGTTGATGTAAATAAGAGAGTGAAGCACTTTTTAACTTGAACAGTGAGAGTCATGAGTGTAATTACCTGGAGAGCCAGGGTCCCTAGCCAGGTCATTGGGTACAGAGAGTAACTTACTGGATGCTTCTTGGATTCTGCAGAATAAATGGACATTCGGGTAATGGGATAGGAAAGTTACCAGACAAAGATTCCCCGGTGGACAAATCCCCACCAACATTAAAGGGTAGCCAGAACGTACAAATAGCAGGCCACAGTTAGTAAAAAGAAATATGTATGGCAAATAGTTTTGTTTAGATCTTTCCAGATAAATTAACCTGCACCATGATTTTGAGTAACTGTATCCAGGATTAAGTCTTCCTCTCTAGATGAGATATTTCATCTCTGCTCATTAGTAGTTCATTCCCATACTGGGCAGAACTCTCCTTAAAGTAGAGCAAAAGGGAAGAATAATATTGTCAGACTCCTAAATTAATAAAGCTCTCCCCCAGTCTAAAGCAGCCCAACCATTTACTTACTGCAGTGAGCACCACATCCAAAAGTTACAGAGGGACGATAGGAAAGCCTGTCCCCTCTCTGCAGCCACACATCTGACAGCCCTGAGGCAGAAGACAGGTTTGAAAGGCATCTAACCAGTAGCTGTACACAGTCTGGTTCTGCAGGTAGTGCAAGGTTCAGCAGCCAAGTAAAAAAAAAAAAAAATGCATCGCTCCTTTCCTCCTTGCCTCTAGCAACATCTGCTTGTGTGACAAAGCGAAAGCTCAGTAGTTCTGCACTTCAAAAACTAGTTTGATGTCTGACTTATATTCAAAGTGCTCTATAACTCTATGCTTTGCACTTACCTATCTGTTTTAATCTCTCACAGTGCAAGCAACTTGATAATGTAATAATCAAACAAAAGATTGACAGAGGACATAGCAAGCTTAACATATCCCTCTGATTTTCTACCATGGAGTGATAGATACTTCAAGAAGAAAAGAATTCCCTTAGTGCCTTCACTGTTTTCCAGGCATCTTTTTAGATGAACTTTTCCAATAGTAAAATCATTACAAAGTGGAATTGCAATCTCTCTAAGGGCTAACTTGAAAAACCTAGTCTAATATAAGGAGCTATAATGCACTAATGAATACTATAGGCAAAACAGGACTTTTTGTGACCAGCTCTGTAAGATGAGGAAATGGGAGAAAAATTTGCGTTAGGAAAGCCAGAGTGTTATTTTTGACTGCCTTATAATTTGAGATGTTACAAAACGAAGATCTCTTCAAAAGCTAGAGCCCAAACTCTAAAATGAAAAACCTTTGAACTTCTTGAAATGGTGAACTGTCATCTATATTGTATTTTTAAAAATGAAAAGACAGTACTGAGAACACTGGGTATCTCTGATATTCAAATCTCAAACTGTATTAAAATTTTACCTCTCAATGGTAGCTGCAGTATTTTCTGCTTCCATTCCTTCCCAGATTGTTGCAGGATGCATGATTGCCCTGTTACATGATGAAAAAGGATGTGGGTACCTTATGACTACATAAGAAGGTCCCTTCCCACTCACACGGCAGCTACCTCAGGCCCTCTAATGAGCAACAAAATAATGCTTAAACACACCCCCACCAGAGAAAGCAGTGGGAATCCAGGCTGGTATCGTCCACTCTGAGATGGCTTCTGGGGAATTTTCATATGCAAAACCAGAGCAAAATGAAGCCTGTCAGAAAACAAAACTTGCTACTGGGACAGGAAATGATTGAGAAAAAAATCTTAGTCATAAAACCTGAATTTAATTTCTAGCATGACAGAGAGGAACTTGCTAAATTATAGATTTACAGTAAGAGTTCAGCAAACAGACATAAGTCTATACAAAGTACTGAAAATTAAAGACACTTGAAAGAAATATTATTTGCTTTTATCCTTCTTAGGAGAAGAAGCAATTGTAATCAATTATGTTGTAATTTTAGTATTGGCTTCAAACTATTTCTAAGATTACTTTGCATTTAATGATGCAGCTTACCCTAATATGAGATAAAAGCAGTTTGTCTAGTTTGGAAAATAAAACTTAAGAATTGCCTTGTTCAAGCTGGAGCAAATCTAATAGTCAGTGTGTAACAAACCACAGTGATAGTTCAGGACAATGAACCTTTTATCTTTTTTTCCTTTAAGTATGATGAAATTAACATGAAAAAATTAGTTTCTAATTTACTATTGACTCTTTGTATGTACTAAAATTTTTGGATGTCTGAAATTGTAGCATTTCTATTGTCCTCAAACAAGAGCGATTATATGATAACAGGATTCAGTGCCCTGCAATAAACCTAAAGCAAACCCACAACTGCACTTGGCAATTGGACCTAATGACTGTCCAGCAAAGCAATAATCTCTGAGAAAGGCCCATTGTTTTAAGTACTTAAATTATACTAGATGAGCATCAAGGCTCAAGTCCTTGAGTGGAATGTGTGTGTGGTATGACAGTGATTTCCTTTTCAGAAGATTTAATAAAAATAACATTGCATTTTCCTGGGAAAAAAAAAAATAAATCTGGTTTTAATCCAAGAATTATAAACTATAAGAATTTAAGGGTCACTGAAAGAAAAAAAAAAAATCTCTGAATAGTTGACTGGAGACAGCAGAAAGCAGAAGACTGTAACTTTGTTACTAAACCATAATCACTCCCAAACAGCCTTTGTGGGAAAAGTCCAGGTTGCTTTAACAGCCTCAAAGTAGGTAATAAGGCAAGGAAGAATTAAAGGTGTTAGTGAGCCATCGTGTTACCTACAAGCAGGGAGAGCCTGTCTAGCTTCTGTCAGCATCCCTGGATGCAGGAAGGAAGCCGTGTCTCCCCGGTGTACCAGCTAGCCCACCACCTCACTAGGAATGGGTCTCAACGATCTCTTCTCACTCTCAGCCAAATTGCTATTATTATTTCCTTCCTTTTTATTCAATAAATGTTACACTGATAGGAACAATGTGTGTCCTCTTCCGATACCGCAGCAGTCATTATTAGGAAAGAGCATCCTGTTATATATAGATACATATACACACAGGTACATATATATGGATTCATATATTACTTATATTTCAATATTAATACTTCATTATTTGTTTTATATGTTTATAGTATATATATTGTTTTATACAGCAGGTAAATATGTGTATCATCTTATATGTATACTTATATTTTCTATGGTTTGTATATATATATATATATATATATATATATATATAAAAAGCTAACAGGAAGGCTACAGGTGTTTTCCACCTATTTGGGTGTCTGGGGAGAGCAGGATAGGTGTTAGGGGGATTTTTTTGTTTGTTTCTTCAAACCGAGCCAGCGATAGCAGCTGCCTCTGCGGGCCGGGGCTAAGGCCGGTGCCAGGCACGAGCGATGCGGTGTGAAGTGCCCGACCCTGGGGAAGGCACGCAGAGGCAGCCCGACTCGGAAAAGCAAGCTCGTGCTGCTCCACCGGGTTTCATCTGGGTGTTTTAAGCACAGCTCGGCCCTGCCTGCAGCCAGCAGCGTGGGAAATCCGGGTGCAAGGCTCCGGCGGCTGCCGGGGCCCAGGGCAGGGTCCGGATGGGAGCACCGCAGCCACCCCGGCCGCGCCCCGCACAGAGCAGGACCCCCCTCATAAGGAGCAGGCTTCTGATGCTGCAGAATTTCCCATCTGTTCCCAGGATTTATAATTACATGCGACTCACTGTGCACCTTCAGCGATCCGTAATTGGTAGGCATTTGCCTCATTAATCATTCAGGTGCTGTGAGCCGCGCCATGCACAACTGCAGAAGTTACAGCCAAATTTACATATCCTTACTGTGGTTTGTATCATTTACCACGCACAGTTTTTCTGAACTGTGGTTGATTCTGAGGACATTTGCAGTTATTGTCGCTCGGGGGGTTTTCGCTATGCCGGAGTGCCACAAGATGGCACTGATTCCGAGGCACCTCGGCTTACCTGGCCTCTTGCCCCTGCATCGGCTTTGCCATTGCAGAAGGTGCAGTTTGGGCTACTTTGGTCATTTTTTTACTAACTAGCTGGTGGCTCCAACATCACTCAGCTTTTCATGGTTTGGTTTGGTTTAAGCTGTGGCTATGAAATGCTTCGGTTCTGTGACAATAATATGAAGCTCTGAGATTCAGACAGATTTAATTTTCATACTTTATATGGGATGGATATTTGCTTTTTCGTTTTTAAGGCCTGAGCCAGGCCATATAAACAGCATATGAAGACCAGACTGTTGCAAGCCCATCAAGAGCTGATGTTTGTTATTTGTTGCTAAACTAGGTGAGTTCTTACCAAAAGAATAGAAACCAGCAGTCAAGGGTCATTCATGAGAGCAAGATCATCTGCTCAGCTGAAGCATTTACTGAGGAAGTACCTGTAACTCCGCTTGTGCACAACTTGCCTCTGTGGTTGCTTCTTTCCAGAGCCTCTTCCTGCCACCACGCTGGTGAGTCCCACGGCTGCTCACTCTGCAGTGCTCCTCAGGCACCTCCTGCACGTGAGCATTAGACACTGATCTCTAGACTCTCCAGGTATTCCCAGCTGGTTTGTAATGTCTCTTGTCATTTTGCTGGAATAGTAAGATAGTGTTCATTACTTCTGACCAAACTGTGCCTTCTGTGCTGGTTGTAGCATCCTGAATGGTGCTCCAGTAGCTCGTCTGAATGATCAGCTGCAATAACTGCTTTTGAATCTCTTTGTTGTGACACCGGTTTTCAGTTTTACCCATGTATAATAAATAGCCTAACAGACATTGTATTATTTCATTCCTTTATTAAGTCATATATTACACTACAAGTTCTTTAACTGCATCAGAAAAGTTTCTGGAAAAAACAATTTACACTCTTACATGGATTGTTTTTTTCTGTGAAAAGATACACACTGGCTACACGCCGAAATACTACAAAAACTGCATTTCTTTAAAAATAGGCTGAATCCCACACTTTTCCTGAATTTGAATCAAACCCTTAGTCAAGAGAAAATACAGTAATAAGGAATACAGACAGTACAAACACAGAACAGCTGTTTACATTTTAACATATGTCATTCAGCTGTTAAAAAATAATTCAGACACCAACATATCAAAGGCACATTACTGACATATGGTGTCTGACATGCTTCCACAAATGAATATATAGACTGCCTTTGATGACAATCATGCAAACTGTATCCCTTCCACAAGAACAGTTTATGAGGGGAACAGTCAGATTTGTGCCTGTACAGCAACATGTATTTTGGATTTCTTCTGGAGGACAGTAACCATACCGTATGTCCAATCAGGAGACTGCGTCAAATCATTTGCTCCCTCGTTTCCATCCAGACCCAGGGTAAGACTTCAAAGCATGCAAGACCCATCAAGCAGGTCTGCTTAGAAATGAGGCCCAGCTGGCAGCTGTGGTGCACAGCATTGTGTTACAGTTCCTGGAAGCACCCCTCCTTCTGGGACAGCGGCCCAGCCTCCAAAGGGTGGGTCAGGGGAGAGCACCCCCTGAGACAGGGAGGAATACCCTCTGAAACAGCCAGTCAACACAGTGGCAAATTTCAGCCAGCGTCATCAAGTTGGTTTTTCCCTCTGAAGATTTGGCCTGGTTCCTGCAGCCCTTCAGCATCAGTAAGAGTACAATACCCAAGCAGAGTCTCCCATCAACTGTCACAACATAGTCCTCATTTGCTGCAACTGCCAGAACTAGTCCGCACCACGTTACTCATCTCACAGAGGGACCCCAGGAACAGCAGAGCACAACCACTGCTGCTGCTGAGCTGCTCTCCCAGAGGTACACAAGCAGAGTAAATTAGACACAACGGGCTACTCCCAGTGCTATGCTCAAAACTGACGGCTTGATCTCCTTGGCATATGGTTGGCGCTTCCAGCACACAGGAGGTTACTATTCCACCATAGGAGAAATAGGTGTTAAAGCTTATTAATATTATGGGGATTGGGCAGGCTAACATGGGGCTACATGCCAAAGTACTCAAGATCCATCTAGCCTTAAGCATATTTCAGCAGAAAAAAACATCATTTCAGGTGCTGGGAGAGCTCTGCTGGCCAGAATTTGCGGTACCAACTTGGAGGCTCTTGCAGGGCCCCGAGTCCAAGGCAGGGTTAAGGGTACTTTCAAGATTTCAGCTTTAGAATTCACTGACTAAATTTTTGCCTACATTCCTTTCTAGAAACTCATCAGGAGGGTAGTTGCTTTAGTTCAGGGCCTCTGAAAGCAAGAGTAAAATAAGCAAAGGCCATACTGAAGTTTACACAGATACCAGCTGAGGAAGGTCTGGCTATTGAGAGAGACTTTGCTGTGCCTGAATATGTAAATAAGGAGAAAAAAACCACACTTGCTTAAAGTTAAATTAGCCCTATTGTCTTCACTTCCCCAAAACAGCTCCAGCTCCAACCCTGAATGGGTTCATGGGCACTACCCAATTCACATGTCCTAAAAAAATATTTTTCTCTACTACATATTTCTGCATCAGAATATCCTTAAGTCTAGCAGTTGATTCATCATTTCAAACAAACACCATTCAACTGAGGAGGGTTTCCCATGAGTGCACTAAATAAGGAGAAATTCCAAAATGTTACTCCTTCTCTGGCTCTGTTTAGAGCCTAATGGGGTACACTCTCTGGTCCTACTGACGCCTGGACAAGGCTTTCAGCTCATAGCTGGCTCACATCCTGTCACTTCAGAGCACAGAGAGCGAGCTGTCCTCCTTCCCTGGGGACAAGAGTACATCTGTTCCTCAGCCCAAGGTGCTGAAGACAGGCAGCACGCTAACTGGCACTCAGCATAAAAATGCCAAGTGACTTGGGCTAGCCTTAAGTTGCAGATTTGATTGCAAGAGGTCTGCCTTCATGTTTTCTGTACTTCTAGTCCCAAGCTTTCTGCCCTTAAATAAAAATACTGTTAGTGTTTATAGAATTTCCACAGTTTATTTTATCAGCCTCTCCTGTGTGTTCTCTCTGGTATAGAAAAGAAAAAAAAAAAAAGCCATATATTGTCTTCTAGTCACTAGTTGGTCCTCCTTTAAGGACCTTGTAAGACATTTTTTGTGTATTGTTTCCCTGCATATGTGGGCAGCTTTACTACTTCATCCCCCTCAGGACCACTTAACAACATCAGCAAAGCAATTAAGTGTAGTTTTCAGGAAAATGCCAGAGGCATTACACTGTCTGGATGGGAGTCTCAACCCAATTATTTTCAGCTAGTTGTGAACTGTGGAAAGTGGACTTTACTTCATTATAACTTCAGTTCCCACTGATTAAAAGTCTAGTGTGTTACAGACGGTAGGAAAAATGAAACAATTAAACTTTCCATCAATAAAATTGCTGCATATTCTTCAACATAGGGGTTTACTTCTCTCCAGAGAAGTGATTAAAATGAACTGATTGAACTATAATTTGATTGACTGAAGAGCTGCAATCCATTGCACTAAAGCTTAAATTCCATCTTATTGCTCTATTTAACTCTGAATATAAAAAATTACTGGCGGTCTTGCAAACCCCTTATGCAGTCATCCAGCTGAAATTTCTTGCTGCTCAAAGGCTGCGGTAGGTTCTGTTCTTTCTCTGCTGTCTGTGCATGATTCACAATGGATTGATGCTGGAAAAGAAACGATGACACCTAAGAAATTACATTAATATAGCTTTAAAAAAAATTAGAAAAGGCCTGTAACATTATCAGGTATCTGGTACCTATTACATAATCATGTGGGAATTCTAAACTCAACCACAGATAAAGTTAACCCAAGAGACTGGAAAGAATAATTGTCAGGTTATATACAGTTGTTGCAGCAAAAATTAGCATATTCTCCTCACAAAAAAAATGCAGTTGTGATGCACCTTCCTACTGCAGAGCTGTCTTCAGCAAGGCATGAGAGGCACTGGTTTGTAGACATGCGTACGTATGCCTCTTTCCTTCTAGGAGACACTGGGGAGGCACATTTAGTCCAGTCTCAAGTGTAAGCTGAGCTGGCTATGAATCAGGATCCTGGATCCTGGTCCCAAGACTGCTTATTTGGTCTTGGGGCAAGTTTCTAAGGTTTGCTTAGTCTACGAGGCCTTCATCTCCACAGATAAAGTGTGATACCAGAGCCAGGGACTCCTACTGCACAGTGAAGTCTAATGAAAGCCAATTAAGAAACAACGAGCTGCTTACTTCTGCTACTATGATGTTTTGATACAGAAAACACCTAGAATATCATTCCCCCTCTGCAAACGTAATTGAAATGCTGTTTCCTATTATGAGGTTACCACTCTCTTGTATGGTACCTGCTTTCTTTATTCCCACCTTATATTTTGAAATAAAACACAGTATTTGACTTAGAGCTGCACCACAGTAACACTGAGTAAATTGGTAATTAAATGAATTGGGCTGGGTAAGATGTGCAGATAAAGATGGCCAACAGCTAGCTTAAATACTTAAAGCACTTCCTGTAACAGGCAGCTCAAACTCCAAATGAAGTCAACAGATGTTTTTCCATTAACATCACCAAGAACCAGGGCATGTACTCCTTGGGCTATAATATTTACTAGTGAGCTCAGTTTGCTGTTGAGCTTTGCACTTCTGGCTGTGACTGATCTACGAGGCTGGCTTCATAGCTAATCAGGCCATATATGTGATTTGTATCAGCTCCAATCCTTGGACATTGACAATCCCAGTTTTACAGGGATTTCTGACCACAGCCAAGGGTTACTAATTCACTAAGTTCTTTGGTCTTATTGTTTAAGCATAGGGCGTACCACAATTCTTCGTATTTGTTCGCCAAAAACTACCAAGACTGTACTGGAGTCACTTAGGCAGTATTGATCTGATAAAATGCTGCCTCCATCTAATTTAGAAGGAACACCTTTGACAAATTATATTAGGCATTTAATGATAGTCTTGCATTATTGCTCTTTTCTTTTGTTTCCTCTTTCATTTTGATTGCCAGTTATTATAAACCTTATCCTCTACTCCACCTCACCATGTGTAACTTTGAATAAAGATGTGCAGCAACAACAGTACAGTAGCACTTCAAAGGGAGACAAGGGCAAACACAGAAGCACAGACTTGTAGGTGTCTCTGGAGGCTGCAGGATGTTTGCTACAATCCCTGAGCCCAGCTTTATATACACACACCAGAGGCACCTATGGCCCCAAACAGCTTAAATGCCTACATAATGCCTATTTAATCTTTCCGTTCTTAGACAAAGTCTCTCAATTATAACACCATCTTTGTCTGCATAAAAGCTGCAGAAGAAGAAGAAGCAAAAAGACAAACCCCAAATGTGAAACTAGCCTTGAGACTTCTGTAATTCCTAAATGAGAAAGTGGCAGGGATCCTGTGAACCATTGATTCATCTGTCACAGCACTCCTACATCTGTGGCAGCAAGCAGAGCCTCGGAAGGGTTTTTTGTCACGCTGACATAAGTCACAAGAAATCTGGGGAGTGTGCAAACAACGTCAAGAAGAGGGCAGGACCTTCTTCCAAGCCCAGCCTGTGCAGACACATGAAGGAGGAGGAGCAGGCATCTGGTGACCCAAGCAATTGCTTAATGTGGTTCCCCAGAAAAGCATCAGCGACTGTATGGACAGGAACTTGCCAGCAGTTCCACCAGACCATGCTGGACTGGCACATCAGGGAAAGAGTGAAGACAGAGGGAAGCCAGATCAGTTTTCTGTATGTGTGGGTCTCCTGGCAGATGCACAGGAATAACCATACACAACTACCAAAAAGAACATAATTTTGCTATGGATGCTGCAAATCACACAAGTGACTTCTCTATCCCTATCCTGTTAGGAAGTCGCATCCGTATTTTCTGTTTTACAACAGCAAGTTAATTTCAAAATCTCTAATTAAAACTATATAAAAATGTATTAGCCCACAGATCTGTGTTTGAAAAATACAGCACTTTAAAAATTGAGAATTACAGTATCTCTGTAAGAAATGAGATTACTGCAATTTCTTCATTAGGTTATAGTTTCACTATTTAAGAAAACATTATTTAAAAGTCACAGTGTTATCTGTTTATTCCGCACTGTTAAAACCCCAACAAAGCATAAGCATACACTTGAATACTTCCTCCTAGCAACCAAGGTCTTTCATCAGAAAAGCAGCATATTTGCCTTTTTTCTATACCTCGTATTAAGTCAGATTTCTAGTTTGCAACTCCTCCAGCCATTCATGGAATAACCACCAAATTCCTGGAATATAATTTTAGGTGAATGTCTAAGCCAGTGATTAAGCCATCTCTGTTCATTTTCTAAAAAAAACATTAATTGAGGTTTTTTTCAAAAATACCACAAGTAACAAGAGTGTCCTCACCTTTAACATTAGGGGAAAACCATCTCTCAAGCTCCCCCAAATGACTTTGGGCCAAAATTCCACCTTGGATACATCGGAATCCCTATTTGAATGCATGTGTCACCACTATTTACATGTAACACTATGATCACAGGGCCAGATTTCCAGAATTCTTGGATCCCTTACTGTCACTGACAGAAATATCAAGAAATTAATTTTAGGCACTTAGCTTCTTTACATTTAATAACCTGCTGCATGACTTAACTCTTCAAATTACCAGCAGCATTTTACAAAGTGCTGAGTTTCTGCAATTGCTACTGCAGGGAGTACTAAACACAGATACTAGTACTCCCTTGGGACTTAGCTCTGTCTTTAAAGGCTCAGATAGTGGTGATGTTTTTACTGAAGAAACAGGGGGTTTTGGATCTCTTAAGACCTTTGCAGGATGCTTGGGGTTCCAAAAATAAAAACTCAAACCAGAAAATACTTGCACTAACAGTATCCTCTCCCTCTCTACATCTGTTCTTTTCTTACATAAGGGTAGGTTCTCCTTTCTTTCTTTTCTTATCAGAGACAGACCTATGGTCTCCTTGCTAACTCTTCAAGAAAAACAGAGAGGCAACTGGAAAACGTGTCTTCCACAACAGCTAAGTGAGAGGATGTGTCCTTCTCGACAGTTACAGTGTGGTCAAAGAGCCAATTCCCCCTCCCTTTTCCCAAAAGAGTTCGCAGACAACTGTCCAGAAAAGTACACGGTCTCCCCACCAGTTCTGCTAACAGCAGGATATACTGCAGCGCTCTGGACTGCTGCTGCCGTGTCATTTCAGTGCCTCCGAGGTCAGCTGAGTGTATTAAATTAACACTGTTCCCAGGCAAAGCAAAATGTCTGCGAACAGAATGGCGCAGCATAATAATGGGATACAAGGGATAGATACGTGTCTAAATATTAAACGGTTGGAAGGAGTGGGGAGCATTGACGTTATTCTGACTTACGTGACAGTGCCAAATGTATATTATCACACAGATCTCCCAGCAGATCATGGGTCTGTTCACCACCACTTAACATTTTCATACTTATTTCAGTATTTTTGCATTTGCTTCATCCTTAATAATTTATTTATGAGTTTAGGATTATTAACAATTTGAAGCTTCATTACAAACTACCCTGGGGGAATCTCACCTGCCTCGTCCCATTAAATTATTATTCCCAAATATCTAATTTACATTTAATAAGACATCAATTGAACATCAATAAAATAATAATGAATTAATAAACTACAGCTTCCTAGAAATACTAGTAGCTTAAATATGTAAGCAAACACTGTGCACAGTCTGCAGATCAGCCATCAAACCTCTCCAAGAATATTTGCCGGAATCATTTTGTATTTAGAATATGACAATAAGACATAAAAATATTGCTATGGTAATCAACTAATTGCTGTGATAATTGTGAACCATACCAACCTGCGAACCTCTAAGGCAGAGCTGGGAAGTAACCAAGAGTTCTGTGTAAGTAAGAAGGCTGTCGCAGAACACTGTAAATGCCTAAGGAACTCCATGTTTCCATGAAATGAAATGGCAAAAGACCTTTGCTTTGGGTAAATACTTATTTTTTTACTTTGACATGATCTCTTAAACTGAAATGCTTTAGTTTTCTATACAGAAAGTTAAAATGCAACTTTTTTTAAACTGACCTGAACTTCTGCCTAAGAACATTAAAATAGCATAGTTCAACATGGCTGGTTGGATGTTCTGTTTTAACAAAAATACCAACCCAAGGACAAGCTTTGGCAAGTATTTCTATCCAGAAGGAAGTGGCATTATTCCGGTAAAGGCCCTAATCCTATTTCACCCTATGGCTCCACAGTGCTCTTTACCACTAACTGGGAACCACTTCCATGTGCATGTCCTAGGCTCATGCAAAGTCCACATGAGGCTTAAAGGAGGAAGGGGAAGCACAAGAGTCAGAATTTTCATTCTGCATTTTTTTTTCTTCACTTCAAGTTCTTACTATGTACTTTCTTTTGTGGTTCAAATTTTATTGGGGCTTGAAAAAGAGCCTTAGACAGAAAATATGACCATACTGTCAGTAGCATGCTGCTCTGTCCCAGTCCACTAAGAATCACTTATCCAGTTCTTCAAAACGATCCCACTGAAGTCAGTGGAACTCACTCAGCCCCTCACTTCAGTAGGATTTATATGAGGGTTTTAAACGCCCATCTGTGGAACTAAAGCCAAAATACAATATTATCCTTCTATGACAGTCTGATATTTTTTAACATTCACCACTCCTCCTCCTTTTCATCCACATTACATTGCTTTTTTAACTGCTCATGTCAACTGGATATCTCCATTACACAAGGCCAACTGTCCTCAGGTAGGCAACATGGGTTCACACAAACATTACAATTCCATCTGAAACCTTAATGCTGCTTGGGATGCTTACAAGTGCACCAAGATGTGCCACTCAAACCTTAACATAGAGAGGTTTCAGTTTAACATTTTTTAAAATGTTAAGATCTAAAGGGGCCATCAAACATTCTGGTCAGAACTTCTACCGTCAGATTTTTTCTCTGTTACCTCTACATCAATACCCATACTTCCTAGCTGACTAAAACACACCCTCCTGAAATACTTCCAGTCTTAATCTCTAAATGGAAAATCCATCATCTTCTCTCAGCAGTTTACACTAACATTTATTACCTCACACTTAAAAAGCTCATCTCAATTGAGCTTGGCAGGCTGTCACTCCCACTCACTGACTTCTACTTCCCTTTGCTACACAGCGCTTTGGCAGTCCGTTTTCTGGTCCCATGGAGGTGCTGGTACCCTACAACCTGGATGAGCTGGACTCAGAGGTATGAGCAATTCTACCATTCAGAAACATGCAAGCAATCGCACACATACATTCATGCCCTTGGCATGTCTTTTTACCATGAAGGATTCATCAAAGTCCAGAATCAAGGATATCTCCTATGTTGCTCCTGAGAAGATCCAAATACATTCCTCTTTGGGGCACTCTCATAAGGAAACGATGACTAGTTTAACACAGAAAGCACTTGCCCACAGCTTTGAGGGATGGTTCTAATTTTAGGGCAACCCACTTACCAGATTTTCCATTTCCTTCCATTTAACCACACTCAAGTTTTGAAAGAAAAATATCACTCACCTCTCTTTTTAAAAAATTTCCACTATGGACTAGTTTCACTGCCCTCACTCAAACAAACTACTTGCTGACTTGAACAGGTATTTTTCTTGAGTAAGAAAGAATAAAGTCTTCAGTTTCTGCCTTCTTTGCAATGAATCCTGTGAAAATCAAAATAAATAATGTACACCAATTCACCTTAAGTGAGTCCAGAAACAGTCCCCCAGTGTGGTAGCTATCAGTTTGTCTCCAGCGAGACCTCTTCTGTAAACATGACAATGAATAATCATCAGTATCTTACTCCTCTCTAATGTGTGACAAACCCTTGATTGTAGCTACTACATTATGAACCTATTCAGAGAATTCTACATGGCTAAAGCCACGTTCTCCTCTGGACCTCAGAGACAGTATTAAAACCCTGCTTAGGAAAATCCCTCAGAAACATCTGCTGATGTTCTCCCTAACTAAGGAATGCTCTGTTCTAGAGAGAGCACAGGCATCCTGCAAAAGTTGATACACCACTGAAAAGGAAAATATTTCACCTGAAAAGTCCACCTCTCATTAAGGTCTGAAAAACTATTCAGATTTCTCTTACCTTAGCCACCTCTAGGATCCTGCAAAGTTCATCCATCCTTAGTTAGTTCCTGACCACTGAGGCTGACAGAACAATGCTAACACAGGATCACAAATTATGACTGTGTAACAGAAAAATGAACTAGAAACCACCCACTAAGGCACTGTACCACCAGCATCTATTACTGCACCACAAGCAGAGCTGTAACATTTTAATTTTGTATGTATAGCATTTATGGGCACCCTTTGGGGATAAATATAACTCTACATGCTTCTGCAGTCAGCTAGGAAGAATGTCTATGGAGGTACCCCAAGAAGGGAACAACAGGGCAGATCCAGGTTTGTGCCAAGCAATGAATGACTCTTTACGTGTAGGTAACATGAATGAATTCTTACATCATAATTACCAGAAAATTAATGTAACTGCTTCTCAAGAGAATGACTGGAGAACACTGTTATCTTTTGCAGGTATGCAGACATGAGCTAAAGCTAAGTACATGTAAGAGGTAATGATACATATTAAGATAGCATATTTGGTTTAGACTTCTTTTGGAATATGTAGTGCCTTATTGATAGACAACATCTTACAACATTATCTATGTGGAAAGTAATGCCTGGCAATTTATCAATTCTTAATAAAGCTCTGTGTTTCTAAGTATTACTGTTGACATGGCTCTCGATTTTGATTCAGCTGATTTTTGTCTAGTGCTCAGCAGTGTGGCTCATCCATGTTTCCCCAGCTCCCTCAGGATTTGCAAATACAAATTCCTACCTGATGAGCCTGTTAAAAAATTAAGAACTGCATATGCAGCACTGTCCTTGTCTGTCCCCAGTCTGACCATGAAACTAACACTGGTTCAAGATGCTAGGAAGGCACGTGTGTGTACTAAAAGCAGAGGTTCCCAGATGAACGTTGCATTATCCATAAGCAAGTTACACTTATTCTAAAACCATTCTGTCAAGGTGATACTACTACACTTAATTAAGCCTATATGTGCCATGCAGGGAAAGAATTTTCAGAGAATGGCATCTGTAAAGGCAAGTTTCTTCAGAACTTCACAGCCACATGGTGATGAAGCAAAAAACCTGTAGATTTAAAACACCTCTCTGACAAAACTTAAGCCTGTTTTGTACCTGTACAATAATTACTTGAGATGATTCCAAAGCATGACTCTATTTCAAGCAGAGTTTAATTATGTCACACACCTCAATTGTCAAGAGCTGTTGTAAGCAATTCTGATACACAGTAACACAATTCTCAGTTATATCCTTAGACAACAGTTCCCTTTTTGGGTAACTCTTACTGACATCATGTCAGGTACTCCATAAGCCACGTTCCTCAGCTGTGGGAGCTCAGCTGCTTTCCACTGATTTAGTTAACTGTGGGGATTGGGTCTCATGTGATTTTGAGTTCAACAAGAGTGTTCTGAAAAAGGATATTTAAACTATTTACAATTCTTGTTGCAGCTTAAATCCTGTATAGTATTTTTGATGAAGCTTTATGACTCAAAAAATCCACAGTCTAAATAAAGGACTGCTAAAAAACCTCTGATTTGCCACAAAAATTGATCTTCCATTGCCCAATTCCATTCCTAATGAGAGACAATTCAGAAACCTACAGGAACATGCTTTATTGATTCATTCACAAGTCGCTAAAGCCTGCTGCCTATGTTCCCTCCAATAAGACTAACCACATAGTGCTCCTCATGTACTGAATTGCAGGAAAGATGATGACCCCAGATCTGTTCTGCTGGAAGTCCAGTGAGACTGAACATACCCAATAAATGTAAACACAGTAGCCACAAAGTTAATGATAAATGTGTGTAGGAGACAAAGAGACTTACATTTCCTCTTTATTATCCCTTCAGTTGAGCCACTGCCTTCTCTGTCATTTATTTACCCAGGACAGTTGGGCCCAGATGCATACCTGTTTTTTCATGGAGGTACTTGTTTTTCTCGATTTTGCAGATGGATTAAATAAGCCAGGAGGAGGCCAACCTACATGTGTGAGGTCACACAGTGAACTGTAATCTACACTGCAGCAGATGCCTGAATCCATTCAGGTTCAAGACCTAATTTGGCATAAACCTGGTGTGTAGCTGTACTGCACTGTATATTTCATAAACATATCTTTCAATAATGTCCTGTGCTTCTTATGAAAGCAGTAACAAGCAGTAAGAACAACAGAGCCTATATTGGGCAAGCTTTCCTATTAAATTCCACTAATGCATCTCAGCTGTGACCTGTAGTAATTTTGGTAACTTAATAAGGCCGACTGCCCCATAAGAATCTGTGATGATGTACTGTCTACCTGCAAGATACAAAGAAGTATGAGGGAGTAACTAGATACCAATATCATCTTGCAGTCGGAACAAAAGTGAATTTAAACAGATGTAAGAAAATGCAGGAAGAGAAAACATAGTTTCAAGAATAAGAAAATCTGCTTCATATAATCCTACAGGTATTTTCATGTATCACCATTTCAACAATCATTTCCAACTCAAAATGTTACACCTGCTTGTCCTGCTTAAGGGAATATGCTGCACTCTGATTTAGTATCAGGCTTTACAGTAACTACAGTAACTACAATTATTCCCATAGAAATACTTTGAAGTATGGTGTTTTCTCAGATTCACCCAGGTTCTGACGGAAACCCCGTATTCTGTCTTCTACCTTATGACACAGTAGGGTTTAGAAAGCCCAATTCTCTTAAGTCATTCTAATACTTGTCTTCCTTTACATATGTTTTTGGTAAGTGTGCACAGACCCAGTCAAGCATAACACTCTCTACTGCAAAACTCATCTGTTCACTTGTATTATGATTTCAGTCCCTTAGTGGCTTTAGTATGCCACTATGCAGAGAACAGCTTCAGAAAGCAGACTCTGCTCTCAGGTAGCTGTTACTTGGATAAATAACATAACAAGCAATTTACTGGTGCATAGATGAATTAAAAGATTTTTTTAATGCTCTTTAATATTTCCCTTAATTCTAAAATCAGCCAAAACCCCAGCATAAAAATCACTTTTCCTTTAGAATTGTCTCTCAGCAGGGCAGTGCGCACTGCCAAGTTATCGCTTTGTGCCATGCCGTATGTTCAAAGCCATCAGTATTCAATGTGCTAAGAAGTGACACTAAATCCCACAATCAGAAATAAAAATGAAAGTTTCAAAAAGATTTCAGAATTTAGATGAATATAAATAGCTGCTTTGAAGATGGAAAGCATTTTACAGATTTACATTTTAGTCTGTTTTGAATGGATAAATAGACAAAAACACGTTTTATAAAGGAACAATAACATTTCCCGTTTAACACTCTTCACAGTTAGATCGTAAGAAATACTAGGAGCCACAGAAAGAATTATTTATATTCGCTGTACAAAAAGCTCATGTTTCACTTCTGCTTATTACCTGAGCTCCTGAAAAGCATCTCATTTTATAACCTTAACAACTATTAATGTAAGCCACAAGCTCTCTGCAAATGTACATTCCCACCATCATTCACACTACCATCTTTCCCACCCAACTACAAGGAACCAAAACAATCAGGGCATTATTATTCTTCAGTCAAGAGATTCAGAAGGTTTGTCAAAGGTTTTCTTTTCTTCTGAAAGACACATCTAATGTTGCCAAAGCATTCACACACATTTAGAATTAAAAATGTCGAGAGCTCTGAAAGGAAAATTAATTGGAAAGATTCAGTCTCTAACACTGCTTCCTGTCACTTCACTCCTAACGAGTGAAGTGTTTTTATAGTTTCTGTGTTCTCCTTTAGTGCTGTGTAATTTCATTTCCAAATCCCCCAAGAGCTCTGTGACAAACCTCCAGGTGTATCCAAGATGTAAAGGTCAGAGCTGAAGATGAGGATGGGGTGTGCAGAAGACAAGTCTCAGAATCTCTTGCTTCAAATCCGTCACTGACACAGAAACCAGGGATAATAAAGGACAATGGATAGTCTCTTAAAGGAAAAATCAACCCTGGTGGGAACTTCCTAAGGAAAAATCAACCTTGGTTGGAAGCTCATAAAGATCCTAGAGTAACTACCAGCAGAATCCAAGTGACATTCCTTAAGCCAACAGAAGACGACAGCTTTCCCAGAGATCTGCATGGAAATCAAACAGACTTCCAAATTTCTTGAACAAAAAATCTTACACTGGGAAGACCAGACAAAGTGGCTTGTGCACTTGGCTCATGTACAACACTTGGTATATACGGAAATCCTCCTGCATTCCTCCCTACCCCATCCTCCAAAGACATCTTTCCTCAGCCACCTTTTTCACTGCCCTCACACCAGCCTCCAAATTCCTGACAAGACACTGTTATTTTGGTCTAGATATTATAGACCTTCCCTGTGCTGGCTGGTTCCATTACTGTTAAAGAAATGTCAGCCAATCTTTATCTTAGGGTTCCCTAACAACTTTATTTTTTATTGGTCATTTAACATAATCACTTCTTAAGAACAACTGTACTACTAGTTAATGGAATAGGTATTCTAACTAGTAAAAAATCTATAAAGAGAAAAACCAGTATCCTGCCAGATATATGTAGGGGGTGTACCTTCCAACATCATAAATTCCCTTTTGGGGACCTGAAAGAATTCTCTGTTGCTTTTGCATGATGTGCTTCAGTTTTACCTTATTTGTTATTCTGTATTTAATCAAGTTCTTCCATAGTATCTTCCATGATCACCATTATGCTAATCTCTTCACTAGACATGCAAATATATAAACATTTGTGTGCCAAATTATTAAGGTTCTGCTTATAATGTTATGCCCTTATTTACTATCTATATTTTATGTCTTATGGATTTCTAAAGATTTAAATTTATATCAGTGCTGTCACATATCTGCAAGCAGAGACAGTTTTATGAGCACTAAAAAAGCTGCAACACACAGCCACTAAATACTAATGACATAAATGTTATCCACTAATGGTCTCAATTTTTATTACAATGCAAAACTTCAATATATTGTAATTACCATTGCTCTCAGACTGAACCATACACACTGTATAACGCCAACTTCCATCCCCATAGCATAAAATGGCATTATTTGTTGTATATAGTTCAGCCCTGTACTGCAGATGTTGACTGAATGCTCAAGTCAGCAGCTGTAGCTAAAATTCACTCTATTTACAGTGTCTTACTCTTAACTAATACCCTAAATTGTCAGATATGCCAATGCATTAGACATTTTTCAAACCCTACTGCACTAATAGCATGTAAGTGCAGCACATGTCTTCTTGTACCTGTCAACAGCCCAGTAACTTTGCAAAGGTAAAATGTCAAAAAAGGAAGTTATCTTCTTACGCTTCCACGTTAAAAAATCTTTAGTGAGCGATTTTTCTAAAATATTGCAATACAAAAGTGTACTGAACAGAATTTACTCACTTGGAACAGAGTTTCTATTTTACCTTTTTAATGTTAAATTCTTCTAATTCATAATTAGAACAATGTCTCTTTTTATTTCAGCTAGCAAAGAGACAAAAGCTTGCTCTTAGGGCTTTGAGACAATGGAAACCTCAATGTTGTCCATAAAACTGAACAAAAAAAAGCATATGGCAAAAATCCCTCATACATTAATTGGGGAGCAGTAGGGTTAATTTAATTTCATCTATGCATTTTACTTGCCAGAAACTTTTACCAAAAAGAGAGAGCTATGTTCAGCTCTCAGACTTTCTCATGGTTATCTCACATAAAATAAGCCCAGTTATATTCCCTTCCATTGACTTCAAACTCCAGAAAGCTGGAAGTTTTGTTTGAAACAGGAGACATTTTTCCTATTTCCATGCAGCTGTGTAGTCATTTACATAAGGAAAACACTGGAGACAAACTAGGTGTCAGACTTGGTAGCATTTTACATGCATTTTCTGACACAAGGCAGACAACAGAAACGTGCACACAAAATATTTTCCTTCAAGGGCTGGCTAGTGAGAACTCCAAAAACTAGAAGACATTAGTGTAATTATTACAGAGTTACCAAATACTTCTTGTCCTTACTTAACCTGAAAGCAGTATTTTCTTTAAACATTCTTACTCAGCTTCCATAAATCTAAACATACATGACTGACTATGGAAGAATGAAGTAAAACATATAGAAAGTAACACCAAAAGCTTACAACTGGGAATACTGATATGGTATTGCCTTTCTTCATCTTCCTTTCTCTGCCAATAATCTTGAACATGACAAGTGCTTTCTAAGGTAATCTGAACCCATTTCAGGGTTCTAATATTTTGACTAAGTAGGTTTTATCAAGGATCCCAGTTAACTGTGTCTGTTCTACAATTAAAACAATAAAATACTCCAACTGAAAATTATATAGCTGTTTAATTTCAGAATACAGGATTTCTAAAAAGAACAAATTCTTTACTTTAAATATCTGTAAGAAAATACAGCTTTTCTGAATAAGTATTCTATCTGATTTTCTCAACCAGAATGTAAAATAATAGCTCATTTCTGCAATTCAAAATGTTGGGTTTTTTTCCTTTTTAATCCTCTCTACACATCTTAAAACTTGAAACAAACCAGACTGATTTCACTAACACAGAAATGAAGTATTTGAGTACATGAAAAGCATTTAATTTTTTAATGAATTCCCTGTTTCTCCTGAAGAAACTGTTGGGAAACTATAACCCATTCTGGGGAGTATTTTTGAATTCTGAAATGCCATCTTTGACAACCTGCATCGTTCACTGAAATTCTTTCTCCCTGCTTAACAATCACATTGTAACAAAAAAGGAAATGAGCTCTTTTAAATAAGACCTTGGACAAAATCTGAAGCATATCAACTTGAAAGAAAATGTCAACTTTGTTTAAGATTGTAAGTGTAATGCCTCCAAGGGAAGAGTAGCAATAGGTCACAGGTCTGCTAACACCAAGCTTTTTTTTTTTTTTTTTTTTTTTTTTTTTTTTTTTTGGTGGGTTGTTTTCTTTCTTTTATCCCCACTGACTTGGGGTTCACAAGTTTGCCAGTATAACCCTCTATGAAACAACTTTGGTGAAGTCCCTAATTTAGGAAAGCAGCTGCCCTAGAAATGCCGTAATGTCAGAGAGGTATCTGCAGAGGCCAAGTCAGAGGGTGTCTGCATGAGAGTGCTCCCCAGCTCCTAATCCAGGTGTCTTAGATACCCGAGTTAGATGGTCTGAATCCAGCCCAGGATCTAAACTGTCCTCCCCTAAAAATCCTAAGTGAATCATTTCTGTGAGTAAGAATTTCTATTTCAGCCTAAAACGTGTATGTTCACTAGGGGCACTGAAAGAGTACACAGGTAACAGCGCAACTGCCACCCAGAATCAGAATTACAAAGGTCTCCACAGATATTACGTGCATCCATGTAGCATGGTGTCTGGTGGGTTTCTGAACTCACAGACTTGGCTGCTTTCTCTGGACACCGTTCCCACCCTGTTGGCTCAAGTCTCTTCTACAGTAAAAACAATGAGCTCTTGTGGAACATCCCTCTACCTGGTTACACACAGTGAAACCATGGTCCTTCACTGAAACAATATAAAACCCATGGGAAACAAGAGCCTTTCTGTACACTTCAATGGGTGGTTGATCAAACCCTAAACTATAAGCCTCTTGACTCCATTGCTTGCTTCGAATATTTGGCTATAGATAGCTTTGTTTTCACAGGTAAAGACACTACTTAAAAAGAACTCTAGGAAGGATGGTTGGCTGTATTTGCATTCCCTCCAAAGGGAATGGGGTGGAATATTTACACCTAAGGCAATGGTTTTTTAAGGGTGTTCTTCTTATAAAAATACAATGAAACAGCTATAATATCGGTGAGGTTTGGACTTTTGTCTTGTAACCCTGCAGATAAATAGCTTCAACCTTTAAAAGAAATTGCAGTATGAATGTCTATTTTATTCCAGAGTTGTGTCTGAGCAGACTATTAGTAGAATACTGATAAATGCTACAATAGCTATGTTTTCCACCCCTTCTGCTTTTATGCCATTGCCAATACCTATCCCTCCCCTGGTGCTGTCAGCTGTTGGCCTGTCTCATAATTCTCAGGGTAACAGCATTAGAAGAAAAAGAAATTAAGTTCAAATAAAACTGCCAGGTAAAATTCAACACTACAAGATTATGGACAGAACTGTTTTTTGAAGCAGACACATATATGCAGAGTTATACCACTAATGACCTACAAAGAACTCACATATTAAAATTTAATTACTATTATTATTAAAGAGAAGGGAAAAGATACTAAAGCAATTTTTCTTTTTCTAGTAGCTCTGCGATTTTTAATGTCAAGTAATAAGTAACTTCATCTTCTCTACACGCTTCCCGATGTCCGTGTTTGTAGCACCATACACTGCACCATGTTTGCATAGAATCAACAGGTGTTATGAAATCTTTGTAAAATGTGTGTGTGGCTAGTAGGACTTTTAACCAGTCCTTTGCAAATCTCACTAGGCATTCTTAGGCACACAGTTGCACTTGTACAATTCCCTTCTCTGTGTTTGCTCTTGTGAAGTAAATCTAAAAAGATAAGGAACTGCAACTGTTGGTACTGTGAGTTAAAATAAAAATCAGTGAGATTACGGAGAAGAACATGCAATATAAAGACTACACAACAATTACAAAGAAATCCAAAAAGCCAGTAAGAATAGCCAAGTACTTGATTATGATATCAACAGCTTTAAATGATTAGTGTAGAATTGTTTAGGTGGCTTTGTGAAGCAAAGTTGTTTGACATGTAACGGAGACATTATCCATGCTGTAACTTATGTCATGTACCTTAGAACTGCAGTCAAATGCTTCATTTGGATTGCAGCAACTGCTATTGCCATCAGAAACAGTCAGCTCCTTAACTGGCTGTTTCAAGGAAGCCAAATAATTAAGTGCCAGAGAACAAATACATTTTTTGTTCCCCAAAGCAATGTCTCAGTGAGTTAGAGGAAACAGCTATGTTCCAGAGAAGCTTATAAGTCTGTAACCGATGTTTCATTTGCTTTGAAAATTCGCATTTTCTATAGCTCCCAGACAATTAGGGTTGGAGCAAAAAAAGCACATGTAAAAGACACTAAGAGGAACAACAATCTTTTTTTCTCATAAATACCTAAATAAATTTGGGAAAGATTAGAAACATTTAGATGTTTGTCCAGTCTTAACACAATTCAATCCAGCAACATGCTCGAGCATATCCACAGTTAAAAGTAACAGTTTTACTGAATAATAAATATTTACCTTTTAAGATCATGGTGGTAAGTACTGTTGAAACATGCACACATGCATCTTAGGAATAGCTAACATTTGTTCATGGGTGGAAAGCTGTCTTGGTGAAGACAAACAAACTTATAAAAATGCTGTAATAAAACTAACAAAAAAACTTTGAATGCAGTATGTGTGAAGCAGGGTACTCAAGGAAAATAAGAAAGCATGTGGCATCTTAGCTTTCAGGAAAGCTGAGTCAGCTGTGGCTCTCTTAGCTGGAAGCCCAGACAACAACAGACATCAGAGGAAATCCTGCATGTCTGCACACCAAAAGAAATCTGACTAGTGGGAATTTCAGTGCACAAACAACAAAGAAATAGACCCTATAATTGTATTAAAATGCTATTATGGGACTGAAAAAAAATTAGCAATGCAAATGGCTGAATGCCAGTGAATGCAAAAAGCAGTCATGGTGAAGCAGGTAATCTAAGTGTATCTGGGAAGGCAGGCAAAACCAACAAATGGTACATAAAGCTGATGGAAATAGTGGGGACTGGCAGTTAAGATGAAGACGAAACAGAAAGAAGTGGAAACATTTATCAGGAGACACATGATTTGTAAACATATCCCAACATTTATACAAGGCAAGGACTTCTCAACTATTTTCTTTGTGTACTTACCCATAGTTTTAGAGACCGACAGTTTTGGAGATTACATCATATGCATATTAGTCTTCCAACATACTCAAACCTTTTTTTGACTTTTCCTGAATAAGAAGAGGTATGTTTATATAATTTACTCTGATTCACTGTAATTCACAATCTTTGTCATCATATCAAATTCCTTAAAGATGTTTCCCATAGCAAAACTATTTCAATTAACAGAGATTAAACAAACGCATTTTGTAACTGTAATGGGTCATCCACAAACTGTATTTTAAATGATTAGAAATTTTCAGTTTCTCTTACAGAAGTCAGAGACACAGCACTTTTCACATCCCATTGATACCTCACATTGATATCTGTTCAAAGAAAACTTAAAAACTTTTGATTCTGCTAAGTTAGGCTGACAGACTTTGAAAGCTAAAATAAAACAAGCATTTGTGGCATTAAGCTCAACTCTGTTGAAACCCGCTCTCCTTTACTTCTTCCCTGCCCGCTATGTGGAAGCGTAGTTGTATCCCTGTGTACGTGAGTGGGATGCAGAAATGGAACATGGCTAGAAAATGGCAATGAACGAGAATACTGCTTCCCCTCAAGTTTTCTCACCAAAATTACCCCCTCCTACACTCCTCCAACCGCCCCTTCTCCTTTACGGTGGCTAAATCCAGCAGCCATGCCCTCTCCAGAAAGAAGAGAGGTTATAAGGGTCTTGGAATATGTGGTGACTCAATCTCATAAAGTGTTCACATGTGTTTCTGCCACCAGATTGTTCATGTGACCTCAGGAAAGTCTCTAGTTCACTCCCTTATCCCATCTTACTCATATTCACGTTGCAGACATGGCATCTGATCTTCTCCTCTTCCCCATCCCATGTTTAAAACTACAGGCAAAGAGAACAAGCCACCACTGAAACTCTGAACTGAGAGCCCACCAGCCAGCATCTGGTTACTTTTTATATTTGGTCTTTCCAATCTGAGTTCACAGTTAACAGTTTACCTGCTATAACTGGCCTTCACTCGGTATCTTTTTCACTTCCCTTCATATTACCTTAAATCCCTGATATCTAAGATGTCTTAACTACAGGCATGATTTAGAATAGATTTAAAGACATCTACACAATGAAAGTTAAGAGCTAGGGATTTCTTCGGAGTTGTGCGGTATGCTGTAAGAAGCCAAATTAAATGCAACAGTAAAGCAGAGATGAACTTTCAGATTCATCCTCTCCACTTGCTATGTCTCTCCTAGCTGTAGAGGTGCTGCTTGAAAAAATAAAACTTAACTAGCTGATATAAACTAACTTTACATAAGCAGTTATGACCTAAACAAAGTTTGAACAGTACAGAGCCTCCGGATACTCTTGCCCCAGCAAGACATTTTGAGTTTAAATTTAGATTTTTATTGCCCTTGGAATGCTGAGATAAACTTTCAGTCCCACTGGTGCAACTCCAGGAAGAGACTATATTAAATTTTGCTGTTCGTGAAGGAATGCGTCTTCCTTCTATTCATTACCGGGCATGCAAGCCACGTAATAAAGCTGAGCTGTTTTTATTCTTATACAATGTACACCTTATTATGGCTAGCAGAATTCTGCAAGAGCAGTTCCTATTAGCAGGTGGTATCACACCAAGAGCTGAGAATTACATCGGGGTCTGTGGGGTTGAAAACACAGATCTGGCACACACCAGGGCCTACCAGCGAATGACACAGATTTTGTTCTTTACTTCTCTAGCCTGGGATAGATATCTCCAATTTTCCTGTTTCCACAGAAGAACATTTAGAAGTAACTCAAACACAAACAAATCAGCTTACTGAGACAGCATTATGAAAACACAACAGCAAACTTAAACACCTCAGTTTTGAAAAGACAAACCAAGAATTTGCTTATTTGACAAGGAAAAGGTCTCTAATACCCTAATACTAGTAACATGCATTAGTCTTAGGTGCCTACCATTTTACTAGCAAAAGAAAAAAGTAGGAATTGTTAGGCTCAAGTAGAAGTAACAACTCTGACTCAGGAACAACCCAAGATACTAATAACATTAAAAACCATTGTTTTGTCTAAGGTTTCTTTGTCATTTCTTGAACTGAGTCTGTCATTGAGTCAAAACACTTTAGTTAACTGGAAATGGGAAAACTGCAACCCTTCTCTTACAAATCACAAGGAAAGATTCACCCATTGCATCAGTTGTTTAAGTTGTGTAACTGCAAGAAGCATTCCTTATTCCAAATGTAACAATCCATAATGCTGCACAGGCCATAGGCAGAACTTTTAAGGTAACAGCTGTATTATGCAATGAAGCAGATTCTTACATGAGAACTGACATAAATCATCATTTGCTTCAGTAAAAAAAAGTTAGGCAGATTCCAAAATCTAGTCTTTGGGGCAAAATAATGATAATCATCTCTATGACAAAAAAAAAAGAAAACCCATTGTGTAGCTCTTGATCCAACTTGCCATTATCTTACTGATGTTCTCTCATCAAAATCTAATTCAGTTCTGGTTTTATTTAAAGCAAAAGGTCGTAAGCCTTCAAGGCACGGTGCCCATGACACAAGTTGTAGGTCCACACTGGTGGCAGACACAGTTCCCATTTTGGGGAAAATGGACGGGTTATCCAGATCTTCACACTGTTAACAGCAGCTGCTGCTGGTATGAAGTGCAGCATTAACTGCACACAGTAGAGCATGCAACACTTCATCGATATAGCTCTTCATTGCGTTATTTGCTTTTCAAGGTGGTATGGGAGAGAATCCCTATGGTTTTAATCACATTTATCATAGGGCAAGAGAATTTGTGATCTAACCTCTAACACAGTAAGTTTAAAGGAGAATCTGTTGTTTTGACTGATCATTTTTGAGATTTCTAATTTTTGAGTTTTAGTGGGGTTTTTTAGAGAGGAAGTTTGAAGAAAAAGCCAAGAGGTTGTTTGTTTATTTTTTAAACACTGTCTCAGCAATAAGTCAAACTGACAGTGCTTCTTTGATACCCTTTACTCAGAGAAATTTTGTGATTATTTTCCTCTTTCTGCATGCAACATAAACCAAATTTGCTTAACATTCCCTTCCTCTTCAGTTCCTAACCTATTCAGCTAGAATTGGCTTAGATAAGCTGCTCTTTTGTTAGTTTGGGGGGCTTCCTCCATCTTTTGGCTTCAATTTTAGATCTTCCCAAAGCTGTTTTTTTCCAGAATAGCCTACGATTTGCAGTTCTAGCCCTGGTCCTTCCTCCTCTTCTACAGTATTTTGAAGTTTAATTTTATACTTTTCATAAGGCTTTTGATTTTATTATGTTTTTTGTAACTCCTACTGCTGTCTTTATGCTTTTATAGATATTGATAACACTATGAATTACATTATACTGTTCAGAAATAAAGCTCGCTATAATTGAAACTCACTGCCATTTTCTTCCAGTTTTTTCAAGGGGTTGAGACTCCCTATGAATTTATTCTAAAAATCTACTTTAATCTTCCTTGCTGGACTGATGTTTCCTTTCAGAAAAGGAGGACACTGTTCCAGCCAGAAGAAATGACATAGCATGAAGGAAAAGAGGAAAAGAAGTCCTGAGTCATGAAAGCAAATAAGAAATACAAGTGATACACAAACTGGAAGGGACAGAAAAGTAGGATGAAGCTCTAATTGAAAGGAAACTGAGGACTGAGTCTACGTAAGAACTAGGTAGATCAAGGAGGGAGAACTTGACCAAGGGAGAGCTGAACTAGAAGATACCTCTGACCTTTTAGCTCTATTCATTATCTACCCTCTGTCTTCTGTTCCCAGTGAGAGCTGGGAGCCCTTCTGACAAACCTTCTCCGGTCACAGTCAATGCTGAAACTTGACATCAAAGCCTCTGGGACAGGAGCTGCCCTCAAAAGGTCACACAAGCACTACCAGGGTGTAGTGATGGAGTTGCACTGTGCTTCCAAGGGTGGGATGAACACATGGACTCCGAGGAACATAAGTTAAGTCGGTCTTGTTCCCACATTACCGAGAAAAGGAAAGATCTGTACCTAAAGTTTGCAAGTTGACATATTCTGTGAATAAGTGCTTCCCTTCTTTCCTGATACTCTGAAAATCTGATTGCTGTGGAGGCAGAAAAACACTGCTAAGAGCTAAGCACACCACAGCTGTCTCGGTAATCAGAATGCCTAATGCAGCCATCAATAACTAACCACCGTCCAGGATCACAGACCACAGCCTGCTTGCTTCACCTGTGTGCAACCTGGCTGACTCCCTGCAGACCTTTTTGTCAATTAGAGAAGCTCTTTTTTTTTTTTCTCCCCCTCAGTAACTGGGTTCATTAACCTCCTTTCTACACCTATACACCATTTTGGAAAACCCATGTTTACAGTAACTGAATGCCCTGTGCACTCATCAAAAGGAGTGTTACAGTGTTAAATCAGAGCCTAGCCATAGAATACAGTACTTAATCTACCATTCTTAGCCATTCTATAGTGTGAGGTTAACATCATTTAAAACACAGCAGTACCAACTAAAAAAGTTGAAAAGGGCAGTATTTTCTGCATTATTCCCATGGAATGCACAATTCCATTAAAAAAAACCCAAACAACAAACAAACACAACAACCAACTATGATCTTTTAATATTCATGCTTCTGAACGGGATGCTAAAATGTAAATCTCTTTGAGCATCACAGCTATACTTTAAAGACGAGTCCAGCAATAAAAAAAAACTTTCTATGGATAATTGATACATTTTCTAGTAGTTGGGTAAAAAAAAAAAAAAAAAAAGAGAATACCCTAAGGTATGACAAGTTTGTGGTATTGTGGTATAGGTGATATATGATAGTAATTGACATCCTAACAATAGTAGACTGTAAAGATACCCTAAAATTATTTTCTTTTCTATTTGTTCCCTATCTGCTCTTCCTCCTCCGTTTCTTCAGTGAGCTAGATTTGCCAGCAAGGCAATTTAATCTTCCGGGGATAAAGAAAGTCTTCCTTGTCTAAGAAAAATAAAAACTTCTACTGGTCAAGGACAGAAAGCCCAAGAGGAGGAATTATCTACTGACAGTGAGCTATGTTCTTTTATCTCTAGGAACGGAAGCAGCAGTATTCTGGAAGAAATAACATTGATTTAGCTAGAATGTAAGAAAGACATCTTCTATTTGATGTATGTTGCTTTCTGGACAAGGGTAGGACAATAGCTCGTATTCCCTGAACAAAATACTTCCTACTGTGTTTTCACTACCATTTAGTGACAAGTATTTTATTCCCTTGTAACATTAAACTCTGAACCATGAGAAACTTCATGTTCAGTCATGAACCTGGATAGGTGTTTATTTAAGGAACAACCAATAGGGTAATTATTCTGGGCTCCTACACGGTAACTGGGAGAAAGAAGAGTCATGCTCCTATCCTGTGGAGATGATAAAGTAAGCCATGCCAGCCAAAGAAACAGGTACAGTTTATCTCCTTGGAAAAAACAGGCACAGAAACCAAACCTCAACTACTGCATAAATTTACAATTCAGAGCAACTTTTTTCATTGTTTTTGTTACTGCACTTAACAACATAGCAGTATGCCAAGCAGAGTCAATAAAGTAATGTTTAATAAAGTAACTTATTAATCAAAGAAACAAGCTTGCTAACTTGGACTTAACTGTAAATACAGAACACACCTCCACATCTGTCTTCTTTTCTTTACAAACACACATTTGCCATCTTGTCAAGATCCACCTTAAAAGTAGCTGAGTGTTGCCTGTGATTCCTTCTAAAAGAATGTTCCAATTTTTAAAAGGCCACTTTTATCTAATGGTCTAAATATAAAACAACCCTCTTACTTCTATTATCTAGCCTGCAGGTATACATGGCTGGTAAAACTTATGCTTAAGTGCTTTAAGAACATCAAGCATCCTGTTGCTTTCAACTGGATGAACATATTTTTCACATCAAGCACATTCTTAAGTGTTTTGCAAAACTGTAGGCTTCTCAACAAAATAACTATATATATCGGTATCTATCATTTCCTGAGGAACCAATGAGAGATGTGGGTAGCCAACACTTCAGCCAGAATTAACATATTACTGGTTTCCAGCAGAGATCCTAATACTGTCTATCAACAGGGTTCTTCTAAACAAGAAAAAAAAAAAAGTAAGTTCAAAAAGGAAAAACACGGCATGAGCAACCTATAAAGGTAGTGGAGAAAACTGGAAAGGGCTACCAAAGGAAAGAATTATTTTAAATTAATCTCAGAGATGACAAGAAGTAGATACACAAAGAGGCAGGCACAAACAGAGTTAACACAGCAGAGAGGGTCTCCGCTGGATTGGGAAGGCTGAAGTATTGGGCTTTATGAGAAGAAAGACAGTCAAAAATGAAAAGCTGCACCACTTGTAGAGGAAGCTTGGCAGATCAGCAACTGCATCAGAAGGAATGTACAAAAAATGTCTCAAGATACAAAGGACTGTACTTCTACAATACATTACCAATGTTGCAGGCAAAGATGTAAACTGTCACGGCAAAGGGTTTAAAATTCTCCTACAAGTGGTCGTGTGTGGCCAGACCTCACCTTGCTTGCTCTAAAGTGCTTAATGCTTCCTACCGTATAACAGTCCCTTTGCTTCAAGCCTGCAAAAATGCTTTATGGCTGCACACATACAGCAAGTAGTATCTTGCATTCTTCCTCTGACCCTAAGAATAGACACAGGGTTAGCCTGCAACCTGGCCATGGTGTAAGAGGAGGGCAAGCTCCATGAACTGCAGAGGTAAAGGGCTGAGTCAGACAGGAGCTCACTCAGCTGCACTATGTACAATAGCCTTTGTGCAGAAGTATTCATTAGACTTAGTGTAGATACAGTAAGACAGAAACACAGTGTGGTATGGTATGCTGTCACCATTAAGGTAAGATTTGACAGATATATTCAGAAAATATAAAATATAGTCACACAACTTCAAATTAAGAGGATATATGTGAAGTCAACCTGAATAAAGAGCCCTCCTTTCTTTGGAACATACTAAGATTAATAGCACTAACCTGCTCCTAATCAATTTAGAAACAACATCCCAACGTTGCATTTACAACATTTTCCAGCTTTGCTCAAAACATATTACAATAAAGGGAACATTAAAAACATGCTTAAACGCTAAACTAAAATTTTCATTCTGCAGTTGATCTGTGGTTATACAGGACTAATTTATCTTCCCAGCTGCTGAAGCATAACCAAAGGGATTTGGCTGCATATTACCACTGTTACTAATATAAAACATGACCAAACCTGTGGGTATTGACTAGTTGGCCTAGAGAACCTGAGCATCAGTTTGCCTGGTTTCAGAGGAGATAATACTACCTTACACTATGACCAATTCAGCCATAAAAAGACATAAAATTGCATCAGAAAGAAAAACTGTGCTTCTGTCATTGATACCATGTTCTCTGCATTTCCGTACACACTTCACTTGTTTTGTCTTAAAACATCTCCAGACCAATTCAACTATTTCCTTTCCCACAAAGGATGAGTATTCTTCTAAAAGACTGCTGGTAGACAGAGGGGAGACAGCCCCCTTATAAAACCATCTACCATTTCAAGAGAAAATAATAATGGATGTTATTCAAATAAATATCTTACTGAATAGAATATTGCAATGCTTTTAACTGTTTTTCTTCTTCTTCTGCATCTTTAATAAAATATTAGAAACATTTAAAGCAGGAAAAGTTTGTCAGAGGACTAGAACAGGTTATGTACCCAAAGCCCTAGACTGACGGAACTTAACGTGACCATCACCAGATAACACCGGACAGATTTGACCCTGCAACATTCAGTCATTTTCAAAAAACTATCTAGACATCTTAATTTTCGGACAACAGCATCATTCTACCATGTGTTTGCCACAAACTATTAAATGTCTCTACAGTTATCCAGAAGTTTTATATGATCTTGAAAACATGGCCAAAGGAATTCAGTTGTGTTACATAAGGCCACAAGACAAATTAAACAGGCGAAGAAATATGGAAGCATTTCTTACAAAGTTCTAATCATCCAAATAATCCTTGTCTCATGCAAGTGTATCTACTGCATGCAGCAACTGAGGTAATAGGACTGGGACGTATTTCTGTAACAACTCTCTTTCCTGGCTTCTGTCATAAGATCCCACAGGCAAACTAAGTCACGAGAATTTGCACTGAAACACAGCTACGCAAATTTACGTCAGCAGAAAAATCTCATTTAACAACCCACTGGAATTTAAAACTGTTTTTGAAAACTGAGCCCTGGCACCTCTACTTTAATAATGAAATATCCTGCTCTTCCTGTTACAGAGAGAAGCTGATTTTTCTCTCAACATACGTGTTCCAAAGTCCTTTCTAGTCTATGAAGTCTTTTCACTATGTGTATCAGGAAAATAAATATGACTTTCACAGATTAAAATGTTATGTTAAACACTAGTGTTTTAAGACTCACCGATTTCCTAGCTCAGCCAAGGCAAATAATTCTGAGTTTGGTCAAAACTGTGCCATTTTTCATGTAAACAATAAGAAAAATGCAAAGCTGGTACGTTTATATATATTAATAGTGGTCAATTACTAGCAGGGCTCTCAGCTTAATCAAAATGCAAGAGGGACCTGGTGAAAACTGAGTGAAGATCTCTGCCCAATACATGACTGACTGAAAGAGGCTGACCACATGACAAACTGCATGGCTACCTGGATTAGTATTTCTGTTATGCATGTAATAACTGCTGAGCCTCATCTCGCTATTCTGGATAGAACTGGTCCTGTCATTGCAAGAGAGGTGTTTCAAAACTAGAGGCTGCAGTCCTCTGGGTTCTAAGAACAATCAAGCCTTTGGAAAGGCTCTTCAAAGACTAAAATAGTGAGATTAATCACTTGAAAGGAGATAACAAAGGAACAATAAAACCAGATTAAAAAGAGAGACATCAGAAGCTTCTCTTTCCACACACCTCAACCAAAGAATCATAGCGAAATTCAGCTCTGTTGACAGACCAGAAATACAAAACCAGATACAGAAAAAGATAAAAAGGTTCCAAAGGGAATTGTAGATCCATGTCCATCAATAACCTTAAAACCAGACTTAACATATGCCCCAGAACTTGGGGAGAATCAAAGTAGGAAGGAGAACTGACCCATGAAATTTCAAGTCCCATAGACCAGATTTTAACAATTATGAAATCAGGAATAATATCACATGCATGGGAAAGAACAAAATGCTTCTCCATTCTTTCAGTGGAAACGGTATTTATGAGGTCAGCAGATCAGGCAGTCTGACCAATACCCTGTAGTGTTTTACTTTAAATTTTGAAGGAAAGAACTGTTGGCATGAGCAATATGACATTTTGGGGTTGGGGTTTTTTGTTTGTTTGTTTTGGGTTGTTTTTTGGTTTGTTTGGGGTTTTTTTTAAAAGACTTGGCACTTTTATTTGATAACAGAGAGATAAATATAGAACTGTGACAGCAAAACCAAAATAATTATCATGCAATTAGTGGCATGGGATTTTTATTAACAGAAAAGGTTCGGGATCATGTTCATTTTCACTATAATATTTATCTTTTCAAAAGGGTTATTTACTACTGACAAAACTAGGAAACACTGTCAAGTATAGAATCAGCTCAAGGAGGATGCCCCTGACTTAAATGACCCTGAAGTCTACAATATCAAAAGCACATTAAAATTTATTAGCATGAAGTGCAACAATGAAGTAAGAATTTCCACTATAAACTGGAAGACAATTAATTGCAAACAAATCAAGAGTCCTCCTGTAATCCTCTAGTCCTTGAGTAAGTGTTGCATAGACAAAAAAATAAAAATAGCACTACTGCTGGATGTCTCTGGCAAGAAATTTTCAACACTTCTGATTGAAAATGTAACTGAAGTTGATGCACTGGTATTTCTTCTAACATACTGGACACAACAAATTACTAATACAAATGACAATTATTCATATCTTCTGTTTTCATTTTGCTCAAACTCTTCCAATATCTCTTCTTCAGGTCTTCATTCTTCTGATAGCTTAGCACCATTTCAGAGTCTCCCCCAACGACTCCAAAATACAGCATGGAGGCACAAAAAAGAAGGTATGAGGATAAGATCAAAACACATATGACTTGCTACACTGCAGTTGAATAAAAATTAAAAGGTCATCAATAACAAGAGTGCTGATAGCAGCATTCTGAGAGGAAGACTCATGACACTGAACCCATTTTTGTTAGCGACCTAGGCACGAGAGGCAAGAGACCCTTGGGAATCTTTCTGCAAGTCTAGACAGCTGTGCAATGCTAGAACCATTCTGCAATAGTTCCACAACTCCCTCCTGAAAGAAAATTCCCAAACACAGCTTTTCAGCATCCCATACATGTCCTGAGTTCTGAAAAGCAACTGTTTCATTTTAGGAATCTCATACTCTTAAGAAACTAAATGCAATTAGTAAAACGTAACATGGATCATTACCACATCTCCCCACTAACACAGGTATAAAGCAAGGGCAAACAGCATCATCTTCTTCACTTGTCCAACAGAATGGTCAAAGTTGACATGGGGAGAGGAAGAAGGTGCAGAAGCGCACCTAATTCAGATATCCACAGCACAGGCACCAGAGCCTCAAGTCCACACTGGGTTTCCAGCAGGAGTGTTGACAGCAGAGAGGAGCAAAGCCCCAGGACACAGGGACTGATTACTGGTAGCCCTGCCCAAGCCCTCTTCTCCCACTGCAAGGTACACAGCTTGTTTCACTCTCCACAGAAACACAAGGCCTCTTTCTTTCCAGGCAAGCAACAAGAGAGGCCTTCTGGCAACTCTTAGCAGGCAGAGTATATGCTGTGCTTCCCTGACTGACCCTGCCTGAGAAGAGGCAAGAAAAGTAATTCTGCAAGCCCCCTCTCTCCAGGATTTCTGCACTGCAGGTGTTCCCACAGAACCTTGGCCTCCCCCCTCTCCCCCTGCACATCCCACTGGAGCTGCTTCCAGAAAAACACTCTGTTAACTCCCCTCCCAGACCACCCTTCCGTTTAAGTCGAAAGGACAGTCCCACAGGTCATCCTCAGGCACACAAGTTGCTTCGACTTGCTCTCCCAGTATTGCGTACTGCCCCCCCCCCCCCAACCC
>NW_020799113.1:12539017-12575789 GCF_003259725.1 Athene cunicularia
CGGGTCCCCGCGTTGCTCCTGGGAGGGAGCGGGGCAGGGTCCGGGAGGCAGCGGCCGTGCTCGGAGCCGCGGCAGGATCCGCCCCCCCGGAGATGGCGCCGGGTCCGTTCCCCCGCCCGGGGTGTCCGAGCCCCGCTGTCTCTCTCGGCCGCCCCGTTCACGTCCCGGGGAGGAACAGAACGCAGTGCCTCCGGCGAGGCTTCCCGAGCAAGAAACTTTAGGAGCAAGCGGAGACTTTCCTGGCCGTCAGAGCCGCCGGCTGATAGGGGAGGGCACGGGTTTCGGGCCGGGTCATTCCCTGGAGCCTGCAGAGGTTGTGGTGGACACGTGGCCAGTGTTCCCTCTGGATGTGCTGTCAAAACATCATCACCCGGGATTGAGAAAGAAGAGATTGACTGATGAGCCATTAGAATCAAACCCCTGGAACAAAGTATTCTTCTAACTGGCAGATCTGTTTGCAAAATTAAACTTCAGAGATAAAAACTTATACGGAGTTTGTAGCATCCTCTCTGGGAAATTGAAAAGCAGCCAAAACTGGGCTCCAGTACAAACCATCATGCCTTTTGGTAAAGGCTTTAATTTATATTACTGTGCTGTTCCGATTATGTGATTCAGCAGATTTTACCTGGCAAATCGATCTCTCTCTGAAAATGGCTACAAACAAAACTTTGTTCATATTACTGCCCTGCTAAGTTAAATGCGTGCTTGTAAAGTTGTTCAGACAGAAGTCTGCGGTATCCGAGTTTGCCTGTGGGTTGGTGCTGGCTGGGTCTAGGGGACAGGCTGTAGTTACAACCAACAGCATCAAACCTGCACTTTATTTGAAACTTTCAGCAGTAAAGCTGTCTGGAAACCAGTGTAATGGCAAAATGGTTACAGGGGAAGGAAACTGGTCAGAAGGGAGTTAGGAAGATAAGAAAATAGAAACAAAAACTCTCCTGAGAAGTAGAAAATGAGATAAACCTGAGTGGGCGGAGCCACCACCTGTTAGAAGGTGTGTTACGTTTTACTTCAAGACATAAGCTTATGACTTATAATGCTTTATTACTGCCGACCTTCTTAACTGAGTCCGAAGTCAGAATCCTTTTTTTAAAAATAAAATTAACATTTCTAAGTATTTCTAAACGGTACTAAGAAGGCAAAAGCAAATGACAGTCAGCGAAAATGAGCATTTTGCATCCTTGTCAGTACTGGCAAAATGACGTGGGAAAATGGAAACTGAAGGAGCACAGCTCTGCCCTTTTAAAATTTTTGAGTGCTTGACTATGTGTTCTTCCAACATAATAGCTTTTTTATGTAAAAAATGTTGATATATTTCTCATTTAAGACACTTCTTGTGTATGGCAGAAGTCAATTCTCTTGTACTGTAGAGTTTTTTATTTGTAGCATGCTGGTTTGAATCCAGGCGGGGTTTCCTCCTGAGCTGGAAGTTGCCCTTGATGTTTTGTGTGATTCCCCCTGGGAGGAGGCAGGGTGGTCCTTCCTCCCCTGCCCGCCTTGACCGCGTCGCGGGCTCTGACGGATGGAGTTAACAGAAGGAACAAGAACAGATGGGCCTGGAAAAATGAACAAATCTGTCACTTTTACCAGAAGAGCTAGTCCTCACTTACAAGGTGGGCAGGCAGGCAAGGGGGAGCATGCAAAGTTTCCTGTGCCAGACACCATCGTTGCTGCAGACTATCAGTCTTGCACACTTGACTAGCACTGTAGCACCCAGCCTCTGCAGTTCTGGCTTTAATAAAGTAACACCAGCCATGCAAATTAGACATTACTTCATTTTCATTAAATGTCACACGCGGCGCTAGGCAGTTATGTTGATTTTCTCTGTATTGACAACAGCCTCTCACTCATACTGGGAACAAAGAAGAGATGCTCAGCAGGAGGATGTAGGTACTGATATATAAGAACATGGTGTAATTAGTGATGCGTGGCAGAGAGCTCCCAAACTAGGAGTGCAGATTTGAAAATCCAGATGTTTACAGAGAGCCAGGAATTACATTACCCTATCTAATTACAAACTGCCTTGTTAATCAATGTCATTGAGATACAATAGTGCAATTGTCATTCAGATAAGATGGGAACAGTGTCACCGGTATTAACAAACTGTAGTAGATGTTTTAGATATTAGACTGAAACTATTTGTCAAGCAGAGCTCAATGTTTGATGTTTGCTTTTAAGAAATACTTTTGTTTATATGGAGAAAATACGCAAACTGTCCATTGCAGCCTAACTAGCCGTGACCTTGATGTTGACAGATTGATCACAGACTATTAGTTTGTAGAGCTCCCCTAATGTTTCACCCATGGTAATAATCCGAGGAGAAAAAAAAAATAAATTAATGCAATGATCCTCAATAAGTCTCTGAAGGACCACTTTAGGACTGGTTACTATCCTGCTTAGATGATGAGAGGGTTGCTCATTTTGTTCAAAAAAAAAAATACAGAGAGACCAAAATAACATGGTTTTTACCTCTTACAGAAGCAAGTTTAAAGCTCAGAGGTACTGAACCATTATCTGTAGAAACCAAAATATAGTTTAGCTACAGAGCAGTTTAAATCATGAGCAGCAGCAACATTACCTGCTCTGCATTACACTGTCAGTGAGCCTTAATCCTGTTTTAGGAAAATCATCTTTAGAAACTCAGTCTCACTAGACATTTAACTTTAGCTTCACTTATGAAGAAATCCTCTAAGGGGGGCAAGCATAAGCTTCTCTGAAAACAAGCACAGAGAAATCTACTGGAAACCTTTATTTTTCCTTCGAGAGAATAATTTATCAAGACTTTAGCTAGCTGTGGATAAAACAAGCTTTTCACAGACTACTTGCCTTCTGATTTAATCCTTCCTGAGTAAGAAATGCAAGGTCTGGCCGATAACTGTGTAACTCATACGAAATTCAGTTTGTTCACAATTCTGAAAATGCAGTTTGTTCACTGCTATATTAGTTTATGAAGTATAAACAGCAAAAAGCAATTCAGGGATTTATATATGCCAGTATAAACTTAAGATACTTGTCTTCCCAAACATCTGCTGGGATTCTGTACAGTCTGAAGATGTGTGAAAATGAGATTTAGAGCAAAACAGCTCTTGCTGATCCACATTGTGCTCTATCTACACCCGTCTGATTTGCTGTTGTAAGAGAGGTTTGCATGTATTTATGGTGATTTGCTTATGGTGTCACCTTCAGCTTCCCTGGCAAGCAATTAAGGTATCTCAAAGAGCAGGCTGAGTTCAGTGAAGGAGTGCACAGCGGGAGCAGATGAACTGTTAAGGTGCCATTCAGCAGAAATTATCTGTAATGTTCCTCACCCTGTAGCATAAGAAAGGCCACAGAGCCTTGCGGTGCCACGCGCCTGCCAGTGCAGGTGGTACACGGCAGAGAAAGGACAGAAAATGGCACAGACAGGTGGTTCAGGTGCCAGGGGAGAGCGCCACCAGGCCAAGGGAATTCTCTCCTGATCGCTTATGCTTGCAGGAGAAGGATGGCATCACTGAGGGTAAAACCCAACAGTAGCATGGACACCTAAAGAGTATGTATGCTTTCCAAGGCATGTACCTGAGAATAACTGCCAGGTGATCATTTGAGTATATTCATATCCAAATGTTCTGTAATTTTATTTGATCAAATGAAGCCAGATTGCTTCCCAAAATTAATCATGCACTCCTTCCTATAGAAAAATAGTTCTTATTTTCATTTTCAGATCTCACTTCTGGGCAGAGAATATCAAACAAAATAAGCTTAGTGTATTCCCTGTACTGTCATGTGTTTTGAAATGTTCAAAAAGATTGTGATAAAAAGTTGAAATAAAAATTCACCTTTTGCAGCTTGCAGTCGTGGCAAACTTCAGTCTCAGAAGTGGGAATTCTTGATGGATATGGGCAGTTGCAAACAGAAGGTCAAAGGGGAAACTGTTACACAGTCTTAACCAAAGTGGGGATTGCAGCAGTGAATGAATATTAAATTGTCTGCCTTGAAGGATCATTGGGCTGAACACATATTAGGTTTTGTATATTTTGAAGAACAACACAGTTTATTAAGATAATGTGGATAATGTAATCTGCTGCTTTTTACTGACTGCCTGCAATACAGTATTTGATTTATAGTCTCCCATATATATATTACATAGGGCAGCTTCAAAACTGGGAAAGAGTATTAGCTCACTGCTAAAGATATCTGAAAACACCATCCTTGAGACTACTATTAAACATTCTGGTTTATACAACCATAATTATCCATATGTAGTATAGTGCTATTTTAAAAAGTAACATTGGACTTCAGTTTTACCTGAAGAGGTGTCTGCTTTACCGCTAGACCTTTGTTGTATTTACTGATAACACACAAGGAAATACATTACTTGGATGGGGTATCAGCAGGTTTTCTTTCAGGTACAAAAAATTCGTAAGTGACTGATGATGCCAAGGTCGGGAGCTTGATTTGTTTTTCTTGTCATAGACTTCTGTCAAAACAAGTGCATTGTTACAAATAAATAAACTGGAAATTAGTCGCCATTCAGATAGGTAATTATATTTTAACAGGGCAAAATCCCAACCCAAGCTGCCAGAGAACACTCAGCTAAAGCCAGCATGGGTCGGAACAGCATGTGTGCTTGCTGAATTTGTAAATGTGGACACCTCGGTCATGCTGCCTCTTCAGACTTAAAAGAATTAAGACCAAAGCTGCCCAAATGTTAACTAAAACTCCTAATAATTAGGGGTTTTTAGGGGCTGTTGGCTGGCTTTGTTTTCTACCACAGTACTCTTGTAATTGTGGATTCTATTTATACATAGAATTAAGAGCTCTGTTTGAACAGGTAATCCAATCTCCTCTGTGTAATTTAGCCAGTGATTTTATTTCTTTTCTGGCCCTTAATTTTGGCTGTGTTTCAGGATGTACGGTGAAACTGCAATACTAAAACTAATCTCATTCAGTATATTTTATCTGAAAGAATAAACCAGGCCACCTTACAAATGCTCTGTAAAATTCTGACTGGTTTTTTTTTTTAACTTACAGAGGAAGCACCAGAGGTGCTGAGGGGAACTTCTCTGTGTGCATCCTTCCCTCTAGTGGCTGCTCTTAAAGAAAAGTAGCATCACTTCTGTATTAGGTACGAAGTGATGGGTGTAGGATGGAGGGGATCTCATGATGAGCCATATCAAGACAGAGATACAAGAGCCATGGATTTGACAATATTGTTGCGAAAAATGCAATGTGTTCTTGAAAGATCAGAGTAATTGTGATCACTCACATGCAAGACCAGCCACTTCAAGGACTCTCACACCAATCCTTTTTGTTGGTCTGTCTTGTTTTTCCATATTCCCAGTGCTTGCAGGACTCATGGAATTAGAAGATGCATCAGTAACAGCCCATAAACCAGCTGTCCCTCTTGTATTCTTTCCACAGATGTTTCTCCTATCTGCTGCATACTTTTGTCTGTCCTTTTCAGCAGCAGTAAACCCACATTCAAATCTCTCTGTTCACTGCTTACTGTTCTGCTGTTCCTGCTCTGGGATTAGTGCCTATCACACAACCCAGCACCCCTTCTCAAATTGCTATCAAAGTGATGAGTCAAAACCATGACTGTTAGGAGGATAAGGTGGGTGAGACAGCACTGCAGAAACACAGCTAACCCCGAGTAGAAAACAAGGCTGCAGGGGTACAAACAGTACATGGAATATTTCGTAAGGACTTGTTTCCTGTCTGCATGCAGCAGTGAGTTCTCACATGCAATGAAGTCAATGCACTGTATTGCATCTCTGGCCAGCTTTTCCAGGCGTTGAACCAGAGACTCTGTGGAGTTTAAACACCTCAAATACAGTGGGTAGGCTGCAAAAAAAAAACACAACCCAAAAACTCAGAGGTGGAGAGAAAACATTTCATTTATGTCTCACATGCATGCCAAACTGTGAGAGTTTTCCAGCTCTGCTACTGGAGACATCTCTATTCCTCTCTGCTTTATGCTTTCTTACACCCTTTCTTCCATTTTTACTAGTTTTATAGCAGCATTACTCTCTCCTGCGGCACTCCTTTATTCCGGTTCTGAACAGAACGGTCTAGGTTCTTGTAATTTACAGTAGCTGGGAGATTTAACACTGGTCATTTACTGCTCTGGCAGTATATGATAACAAAGGCTATTAGATACCTCCCCTTTTTCACTGCACATATTGGACACATGTGGTACCCGACACAGAAGCTATTACAAGGCAACCCCAGGGTGCATCTCAGGGCACACTTCCATCAGAAATCAAAATCTGACAGGACAATGATGACTATCAGATCTAGAGGTTTAACTTTTAACCATAAGTTACCAGCAATTAAAATCCTGATATTAATATTTTATTAAGAGCTCCTCCTTCTGAGTAACTAATTTGTTATTCAACTAGTTAAAAGTGTCTATACCCTTCTCAGCAGAATTTAGACCAACTCACGGTTAAAGAATAAATCTTTAAAATAATGAATTACTTACAAGATCTTTGAACTTCTACTGAGGCAATTCTCGCTGCATTTATTTCTGTCTAGGTTTGGCTGGAAAAATTATTAGTGGTTATGTGTATTTTCAGCAAAAAAGTAAAATAGTAAATTCCATCAAACACTGACTACAGCTACTTTTTATCATAAAATTTTACAAATTCCCCACCAGTGAGCTCATTAGTGTAAATGATAGAGCCTTATCTCAGGTTTAAAGTCAGCATTTTTCCTTAGCTACCAAACAGCCTGTTTTCTTTCATGACATGGTAATGGAGAACTTTACTCCAGAGAGCAGGGAAAATATTCCTCTCTTCTTGCAGGGCAATTGCATAGGGCTGGTAAAAACCAAGCAGACTGAGTGGGATTTCAGTGCTGTCGGTATCCTTCTGGAAGGCTTTTCTAAAAGGAGCAGAGCCTTTGCAGGCGGGAGACACGCATATTGCACCACAAGCCTGTTGTGAGGGGCAGATGTCAAGGGACAACAGAGGAGGAAGGCTATTTCTAAAGAAAATAATAGGCTCTCCCTATTCTCTCTCACTATTCTACCCTCCAAAATCTTTGTGACATACAAGCATTACATGGCGTACACGTTAGTATCCCTAGATAGCATCGGTGTTGCTCAGCACACCCTGGTACCTCAGAGCCAGGAAACTGTGGAGTCGTGCTGGCAACAGGCACACGCAGTGTTGGTCTCCTCAATTTCCACAAGCACCTGCAGAGGTAGTGGTAAGAGGAACGGGTTGAGCTCTTAAAGACACTGGCAACTACAGGTAAAGATAACACTTACAAATTTTCAGTTGAAAATGATGACTCCAGATTACTTCAGTGGCAGAGAGGGGAAAGGGAGGACAAAACCCTAAGTACCAACCAAATTCTCATGACTTAAGGCTGGAAACAACTAGCATAGTAACTGTAGGGTAAACCTGTAAGCCAGCAAATGAATGCTGTTCCATACTGCTTATTGAACTCTGCTTTTTATGCATTCATCTTGCATTCATCACAGTACATAAAAATAACTCTCATGAACAGTCAAGGGCTGAAGCTGTTCTGTTCAGAGGACTCACCGTGTTTGGTTAGCTGTTCAGAAGAGGGGAGGTCATTATGTCCGGTGTTCATCTACTGCTTTCTGAAATTGAAATATAGCAAATTTCCATCTTCTGAACACTGCCAGTATTTTAAAGAGTTGTTTGTAGCTCTGAAAGAGCGCCCCATTCTCCAGTACTCATTCAGGCAAAGTCCCGTTTGGCTCCCGGCAGCGCTGGGGAGAGCCCAGCTTGTATCTGCTCCCGCGGTGCCGAGCGAGTTCCTGATGAGCCAGGCCCCTGGCTGGGGCCGGCGGGCTTCAGCAGCCCTGCTCCCACCCTGGCGCAGGCAAGCTGCAAGGCAGTTTGCTCGAGTGACACAAGAGAGAAAATACAATAGCTGCAGACTGGAGAGCCTTTCCTGGTGAAACACCAGCAGTCTCCAGTGGTGCAACAAACAAGGGTGTGTGGACACGTAGACTTTGTAAGCTTGAGTTAATAAAGGCTGGAGGGACATAGCTGTTTGTGCCATAAACTCAGCAAAGATTTATGAAGGATACCTTCTGTTCCTCGAGTCAAGTGCAATCTGGTTCCAAAGAAATCCTGAAAGAAATTAAAATACCTTAATTTGGGGAGGAGAGACTGTGTTTCCTAAAAAATTCTTCAATTCACTAATTGGAGCAACACATTTTAAATATTAAGTTGTGAAACAAAATGTCATTATGAATTTAGCTTGGGTCAAACAGCACATTCCCTCTTCTCCATTCTAGATTTCTGACCTTGCAGCAAGCTGGGCCCGTTTCCCCTGCGTGGGCAGGTCACCTCCGCCACAGCATCCTTTGGAGTGCTGATTCCCTGTAAAGCTCCATCCAAAGCCTATCAGGCTCAGAGTCCATTTTTATTTTCATCTTCTCTCAACCTTGAATTTACCTCACCATGCCTGGATTCAGATGTTTTATGTCATTTCTGGAACCGCATTTGCACAACAAGATAAGGGGAGAAAAAGTATAAAGAGAACTGCTTCACATGAAGGGCGGACTTTTAGATTTCCATTTTTTTCAGGTTCACAGAGCACAGGGAAGTGCCTGTATGTTGCATTAAGCTCTGGACCTGCTACAAGACTCAGGGGAGTCGAGAAGGGATTTTTTTATTTACTGAGCATTGCAAGGATCCCCTCAGTGGCATCAGTGTGGATTGTGACTGGGATATGTAGGCAGTTCTGCTCTTTCCCAAGGGCCAAATCTACTTGTTTTGGAAACTGCTGATGTATGTGAACTTCAGAGGAGATAAAAACTGCTCGTCATGTAGTTGTGGCTACTACTTGGGCCAAATTCTCATTTACACTAGAGTAATTTTTGCATATATATTAAATACCAGAGAGGTGGAAAGAACTGCTGATGAATATGAGTATCCAGTTCTTCATCTACACTGCCTCTGCATGTACATTTCATCCCCTGAAAAAAAATTTCCAAGTTAAGCCTGTCACAATTATCATATATTCCTACATATTCCTTCCTCTAACTATAACCACAAGCAGATTCTCCATCAGTGCCACCAGCAGCTTGTGACAAACTGCTGTTTCAGTAATTACTGAAGGTCTGTATTACATTTGTGATACTGTTCACCAGAGGGGTTCAAACCTAGAAAGACAGGCATCATAATTTTTCTTTTGAAGCTGAGATCAAGCCTGAGTCACTGGGCTGGCCACTGACTGGCTCAGCAGATCAGCAGTGGCACCAAACATATTGTATTTATTGAATATTACAGAGGGGAACAATGAGGTATAGGATGGTAACAGCAGTGATACAAAGGGAGCTAGACAGCAGTGGATAAGGAATCGAGTCAGGTATTGGCCAGCCACCAGGATGAGCATATTTATAACAAAGATCATTTGAGGGTCAGAATCAGGACATAAAGGGAATCTGCTTTGTTTGCAGTCCTCTGTTTTTGGAATGATCCACACTTCATCACCATCGTTCAGCACATCTTTAGGGTACAAAAAATGCTTGTGTCTCTACCAGGATTTTAATAAAAAATATATTTCCTTTTGCACTTGATGACTTTTGTATTCTTTTAGCTTTTCAAATAAATGACTTCTTCATTTGGGTTATGTAAAATATTGACCTGTGGAGGAGCCTAGCTGCGTTCAATGACTCCGCACCACACCATTTTCTTACAGGGTCAGCAAAATTCTTAAAGGCTGGAGTATAAAAATGGTGTGCCATTCCATTTGCACATTGCCTTCCCTTTAGCCACAGAAACTTACTTCACTTGCCTAAGCCATTTGCATACTAGGTTTTATTTACAAATTGGCAGTAAAGTGCTGTAGTCTCTTTGACAGTTTGCAATTAATTGCACACAATCTGTTTAGGCTTCAAGATGCACCTTTCATAAATGATGATATATTCCAAAAGGCAGTCCAATTGGCTGCTTTGCATATTGCATATATTTTTCATATTTCTGAGACAGGACATATGCAAAATCATTTTACTGTGGCACAAACACAGGAGAGATGATTTGGAAGAAAGGCTAGAGGCCAGAGAGGTTCTGTTTCTAATTCTCCCACTCACCTGCTGCAGGCTGTGGGTAAGTCAGCTAATATTTCCCTGCCTTTCTTCTGCATCTGCATAAGGTTGTTTATTCTTCTAAGAGCTGGAATTCAGTGAATGAAACTCTAATTTGTTATTATTAATATATTCCAATAAATGGTTGCAGTGCTTTAGCACTGCTTTGAAGTCAGTCACATAAGTATTGAAGAAATAGTGAATTGTAGGAAATGGCAGTTCAGTCCATCTGATATGCCTTCATTGAAATGTTACTTGTGGGATGACCGCCTCAGAACAAGAAACTGATAAAGGTGTATGTGCTAAATGGATCCCAGAGTCTGGAGAAGCTGCTTCTCTTTTCACTCATCCATTGTGTAAAGAGTAACCGTGAGTCATGTGGCCCAAATCACTAAAAGCAACTTTTACAACAGAAAGCATTTAATGTTCCAGTAAATACCTTATACTGGCATCATACCTATCACCATTCTTAAAACTAGTTTCTATCCACTTTCATTATTCTCTCCTTCCTCCCACCCTGTCTTACAGTCTTGAATTATGGGCAACTCTTGGAAAAGTGACATACACTTTAATTATACATGTAATACTATAATTGAATCAAACTACTTTGTTTCCCCAAAAAGCTATTCTTTATTTGCTGGCAGGCTGCTTGTTTGTGATCCTAGCATTGTCAGTCACATCAGGAAAGCCATCTTAGTCATAAAATAGCTATTGTAGAGGAAGTATTATTGGTTCTGTATGGGGCTCTTTAGCAGTAATTATGTACAGCTTTTAGTAATTTTGAGAGTCGCACAAGCATCATTGATACAAACCATTTACAATGACATGCAATGATGCCTGTACAGTATTTTTACAAGCAAAATAAGACATTTTGGTAGTAACATGTAAATTAGCCTTGAGGCTTGCAATGCTATGTTCATCAAGTGTGTAACATTTAATTACAAGACCACTGAGCATGAGTGAGGTCCTCTGAGCTTTTAATCCCTACAACAGAAAGATTCTCCCACTGAACTGACAATTTGAATCCTCTCATCAGATGTGGAGTGAATCCACCGCTCCCTCAGCATGCCAAGCTGGCATTTAAGGGACCTGATGTCTTTCAGGACACAATTTGGTGAGGTACTTCACAGAGCTACTGGTGCTTGAGATACCTTGTTGAATCCCATCTGCGAGGAACTGAGAACTGCAGGCACGAGGTACAATGTACCACTAGCCCGTAATCAGAGGGAGTTGCACCTGAGGTAGAAAAGCTCAGTCTGGGCCATTCTCATCTCTGCCTTAATAAACAAAATCATACTGCACTTCAGGAGCTACATAATGTGCAGTGTCTTCATACAATCATGCAGAACTGGTCGCTTCCGACACCCCTAAGTGTACAGGAGCATAGGAAACCAGCAATTCCATGTTCTACACTGAATCAACGCAGTTTGCATCCACGTGCATGGAATTATGGATTCGATTTTTCATTTGGTTTAGCTCCTAGCATAAACAAAACTAAATTATTGTCTCAGCCTTCTAGATGTTTCTGAAAAGGCAATGAATGTTTTGTTATGGGGTCTAGGTTTCAGGCTGGGTAACTATTTTCTAAATTTTGGACTCTGATATTCATAAGGTGACTGGTGTGGCCCTGGAATGGTAAAACAAATGCCACAAGACATAAATACATGGACATAAATCCTTCAAGCACATTCAGAGCTATATAACTGCCTGCCCTTTACAGATACCTTGCAATCCTCCTGTTAGGGTTGCCAGTGGAGCTGCATGGGGTTTGCTGACAAAGCAGAGGACTAGCAAGTACCTAGGAAGATGCACACAGAGTTTTCACTTGTTCACGGTCTCTCTCCAAGACTGACCATGCATGATATGTTATGAACAACCTTCCTCCCTCTGTTTCTTTCTCTGGCTGACTTTCCCCTGCCTCTGACAAACACCCTACATGCCCTTGACCAGTTCAGAGCCTAGTGACTATTGTCCCCAGATTTGGGGGGCTTGCGAGCCAGGCCACACCCCTGAACCCGAGCTTCCAGTCCTCATCCAAAAGAAACAGGACTGCAGCAAAGGTGGGGGAAAGGGACAACCAGGAGACTGGACTGCTAGTCCCTGGCAGCACCCAGAAAGACCAGAGAATGATGTGCAGAGGTGTTGGCAGCTGGTTACCTAAATACTGTATATATTGTGAGCTTTGTTTGGGGCTCATAGACTCTCTGTTAACATGTTTTGGTTTCTGGCTGTATACATTATCCTCCCATGAAACCCTCAGTGAATGCATGTGTGGGTGTTTTTCATGAGTAGCTCTACCAGCTTAGAGACAAAGCTAGAAAAGGATATATGTGGAAATTGCAAAGTATCTGGCAAACATTTACAGCTTACTATGTTTTGCCTAGTCAAATAATGAATGTTGTAATTTCATATGTGTTTTCTTAAAATCATAAAGCTTGGAGCTACATAAATATGTGCAAAATTTGGTCTTTATTTTAAAGTGTAGAAAGAGTCTATCCACATTTTTAGTCTCTATCTTTGATGATCCACATTAACAAAACGCAAACAAAAAAACCCCAAATAAACCACTAAACCAGAAAGATAAAGGGGGAATGAAACAAATACTGTTTTAAAAGAGTAAACTGCCTAACAGTCTAGTCTTGCTGAAGATTTCAAGGGCCTCCTCATTTTTGAGTTTTGAGTACTTGAAGTTGACAAAATCAGCATGTCAGGAACAAGGAAAAGTTCACAAGAATTTGATTACAAGAACTGATTGAAATGAATTGAATTAACTTCTTGATTACAAGAATCAAATAGAAAATCGATTAGCCATTTCAAAATCCAGAATTGATGCTGTTTTCAAGTGTGCTTAAGAAAGAAAACATTCTGTAGGCTTGCTGGAGATAGGAGTTTGGTTTTCAATATCTATCTAGTGTAGCAAAAGTATTTGCTAACTTGCTTGCTACAGACAACATGTGTGTGTTGTCCCAGTTCTCTAGACACTAGAAAATGAGAAGCCCGAGGAACTGGCTGCCCTGCTGGATGTGGCAAGAGATATGACTTGATCTGGAACAGCTACTGTTAATGTTCTGAAAAAATCTGGCTTCCCAACACTGAAGTGTTACCTTTTTATACAAATAGTAGTTTCAACAGCACGCTCAATCTTTGCTATTTCATGATTAGTGTTCTCATGTCCAATCAAATCCCCAGAGCATCTCCCTGTAATGGCCATTTTGCTCGGTCTCTTCAGTAGGGAGGTCTATTTAGCAGCAGGTTTTCAGCAGACCAAAATGTGGAATCAATAGCCTGAGAATAATCTGCCTACTTGTTCTTATGAAATATTTGTGTTTGTTCATGCAAGTTCTAACAGACCAAATGACTTTTCCAATAGGTAAGGGTTTAGTGCCTCGTATGGAAATGCATCAACTACACAATTGCCAGCACACATGATAGGATCTCTCAAGGTCACTAGTGAATTGACTGAAGAGCTTCAATAAGGCTTTAAAGTCAAGTCATGCAGATACAGAACACCCACCTAAATGGTTCCAAATTGCCTGAGAGTGACTGCAGCACATAGGTGGGCATAGCCTGGGGAGGACATGCAGCTTGCCTCTCAGGAGCTTACTCCACACATCTTACCTCCCATCTGTTACATGAGACAAAAATCAAAAACCTCTCTGCTCGCTCTGCTGTATGTATACCTTACCTAGAGAAGGGACACATGCTAACCTCCTTTCTCGGTTGTTTTTACCTCCCTCTGTGGTTGCAGCCCAGTGCAGTACCTGACAGCGGCTCACTCCTCAGTCTGTCCCTTGAGCAGAGAGCAGGGGCAGGGGAGCATCTCTGCACACACATCTGCATTCTCTCCCTCAGAGATCCCTCTCTGCTTTTAACTGTACCACAGGACCATTTTTTCCTTTAAAAAGTAAATACAATGAAATTACTATTAATAATTGTAATAATAATGGTGATTTAAGAGGACTTAAAAGCTATTCACAATTAGTTTATTTTCTTGACTCCTTTAATACAGTCACAAGAATACAGTCATCTCTACATGTCTTTTCTGATCTAGGATAGATCTGTTCTTACCCTGGCTTTCAAAGGAGAAGCCCTCAGCAAGGGGTCTGAGGTTACAGTTTCATTTTTAGCTTGGTTTCATAAGGAAATGAGGGTCATGCCATTGCTGTTTGTCTGTCTGTCCTTGTTTTTCTCTCATATTGCCTTACAGGAACTTTTGAGCCTGTCAGTCAATCTCAGCCAGAATAAAAAAGCATTGTAAATCTCAAGAATAAATACAGGCCCTGTAAGACTTCATGGACACTTTTGGTTGGGGAGCAGAAGGAAACACAAGTTAGAGCTCTTGCTGAGCAGAGGTGAGGAAAATGCAGCCGGTGCCATCTGCTTGGCAGTAGCCAGTGGGCAAACCAAGACCGGCCACTCATCGGCATGAGGCTAAGTCTGGACAAGCCGGGGAGGGCAGAAACGGCTTCTTGGCTGGTGCGGGTACAACAGTGAGAGCTGGGTGGTCCCATGAGTGGGAGGCTCCCAGGAGCACAGGGCACCTCTCCCTTGCAGGCATGTCTCTAGTCCTTCACTTCAAAGCTGTAGTTAAAATTCTGTCACCAAATTTTTCCTTCCCTGCCAAAATAGTCAGGTTGTTTTGCAGATTACACATGGCAATACCATTCCTGTTCTAGACAGATTACAATTTAGGGATATAAATTATATTGTCCTAAAACCTACTATCTAAATTTTGAGGTACAGACAGGAATATAATCTCACTCTATCAAACGCATCCAGCTGTTCTTGGCTAGGGCCTGATCTCCTTTTTTAATGTAGCTCAAGCAAAGCTCTCGCTGAGTTTAGTGATGCAGGACCAAACGTGGGCTGTGCTTATTTGTATTTGGTTAGTAGCACTTGACAGGATAACACAAGCACATTTTTTGTATATACTTCATATGTAGCAGCACTGTGTGGTAGGCAAAAGCTCTGAGAGATATCCCTACAAAAATAATTTAAAAAACTGAACAGTCGATGGTAGCAAAGAAAAAAATTCACCATGAAAAAAACGCAAAATCAATACATTATGAAAGTTACTCTGAGGCTTCCACTGCTATCATTTCAAGGCTTTATTATCAAATATCAAAAAATCATTACTGCAATATCAAAACATTCATAATAACAATATAAAACCTCCACTCAATCTGTTCCTGCAGGGATCTGATCTAAAAATCCACAAGAAAAAAAATAATTGCTGTGAAAATGGCAGTTAGCCAGTTCAATCATTCTGCCAACCTGGTTCTATAATTGTGCACTAGCCACTGGATTCAGTGCCACCACTGTAGATAACTTCAGAAGAATTGCTCAAGCAAACAAACTATAACCAAACCAGACAAATAGGAAGCCTTTTAGAAAAGCTCACAAGTGCTGTTACCAGGTGCTCTATTCGTGGCTTCATGTCTTTTTATACTAGCATGACTTACTCCCTATCATTTAGAAATGATAACTTATAAACCCTACCTTGTGTCCTCCTGCAAAAGACCAATTTTTAGCAACTTTCATGTTCCCTGGATTTCCGTACCTCAAAAGCAAGAGGCACGGGAAACCTTCATCTTTGCTGTCTATGGCAATGAAGTTTTAAGGAAATCAAGCTTCTACGTGGAAGACCACTTGTTTGAGACTAATTCTGCACCTTTTGTGGATACTTATGCATAGTACTTTCAGAACTAACATAAGTCCTTTTTGAACCTACAGACAAACAGAATTTATACTTCATAATGGCAGTATTGGGGGGGGGGGGCAGAGATGGCGATCATTCTCCATTTACTACTATGACAAGAAAAGGCAAGAAAGCTTTCTGCTGCAGTTCGTCCTGGGTGATCTGCTTCATTCTTGTCTGACACCTGAAACCCCAAGTCTAACCTGAGATTTATAACCCCAGTCAGCTCTTTGTAGTACACTGCTGTATTTAACAGGTACTTATAAAAGCCTCCTGTACTTGGGGACAAATCACAAATATACACTAGTAACAGATGCGTGTCTTTTCTTAAGCTTAAAATAAGTAAAACTCATTATAATTCCATCATAACTTGTAAAAGTCTATGCCCATTTTGGGGTGACTTTCCTCCTGAATATGTGGGTAGCAGATGGCCCTTCTGAATCCCAGCAAATGCATGGAGTTGGATGACTAGACCAAAACAAGAAGCTTTAAAAATCAAGGGATGTACACAGGCACAACAGGGTTAAACCAGGATGATTTCAGTTGGACAAGTGCATGTGAGCTTACTCTGTGATTTTACATGTGGGAAGAGTACCCCAAAATGAGATCTTCGTAGGTGAAGAACATCAAACCCAAATGCCATGTGAGCAGAGCACAGATCTGGCTTGTCCATATTATATACTGCCTACATGTCCTTGGCTTTTCTTCTGCTACAGGCAGACTGTCTGAAGTCACCCTCCAGCCTTTCAGCTGATAATCTACTTCCTGACGATAACTAGCAAAAGACTAACATTGCACTTGGCTCTGCAGTAGACTCAAAATAGCCCACAGGCACGGCGCAGGGTCAGCCTGCTGCTAGGCTGTTTGTTTATTTTGGTTGACATTTTCCTTTGTCAAGAATCTGTTCCTTGTTATTCAGTACGTACAGCCCTGCACATATCCTATCTGTTTAACTGTCTTTGGATAAAAGTGGGTATTTTCCCATGTCAATAAATGTTCTGGTGTGAAGCTGTGAGCTGCCCTCTGAGAGAACCACCCCCTGCTGAGTATCTCACTCCTGCATCGAGTTTTCTTTGTTAATCATGTGCAAAATAAGAAGGCTTTCTGTCTAGCAAAAACCCATCATTAATTTTTCATATGAGCACTAAAGTCTTGAACAGAATCCTTGAGTGGCTTCAAAGAAAAAGGAATTATAAAACCAAAGAGCTACATTTTCATTTTTCTTAGTTATTTGATATTTTAAGAAAACTTTTAAATGCAGAACTACCGTTCTCTCAGCTTCATGGTGACACATTAATTCTGAAGACTACATTTGACCTTCAACTTTGTCCTTCATTAGGAGGATTACACCTAAACACTCCTTCATTTTACTGCAAATGAGACAGATGCAATGTGTATTCTGTTCGGCCCCGGCATTAGGATTATCCCAAGAGTGGCATTTATGTTCTTGCAGTTCCTTGGTATAAATAAATATCAAAGTAGGAAGACCAATCTGTACTCCACTAGGAATAATAAACTAAAATAATATGGCACTGATTCTGTTTGGGTTGTCTAAATGTGTTTTTATGATTGTATATGTTTATGGCTTTCTCACACAGCCACCATGAATTCCAGGCAATTAAAAAGGACATGAGTTCTGAAGCATTTTAAAAGGGGCTTTACTTTCCAAACGGTGAGTATTAAAAGTAGAATACATTTTTTTGACAGAGCTACTGCAAAGTCAACAGTCGCACATTTCCCCTGCTCCAAATTTCTTCCCTTTCTTCTCCCACCTGAAATAACTAATTAGAATATTTCTGTAAATTGAGAAGAAAGGCAGGGAAGGATTCCTTTTATGTTTGTACATACATTAGATGCATTGCTAGTTTAAGACTCAGCCTGCAGGCCCCAGATTTGAAAGTAGCTCAGAGGGATTATATAGCAGGTCTTGTATGAAGTGTATCAACCTACCTATATGCTGTACCATCTGCTTTTTCACGTTGAAGCAGTCCATTGTCACGCTGACAACAGTTCTGTCCTTGCTGCACACTGCCCAGCGTTTACCCCACCTGACTGAGGGACACAGATTTTTCAGTTCTGGGTGTAGAGAAGAACTTTAATTGGATAAATAAGTAGCTCTGCTCTAACCTACCTTGAACTGGATGGTCTGTGTGGCATCAGGAGTTACTGAACAAAGAAGTAGAACTATGATCAGTGAAGAAGCAGTACTTTTGATCAGACCGTTAAACATTCTTGGCTTGCTTTTGTTATTTACATCCATCCAAATACCGAGTAAAAGGCTGAGAGAAAAAATGATCTGTAAACAATTTTCCAGCTATGAACTGAGTCCAGTTTTAAATGTTTATGTTCAGGAAATACTTCAGAAGACTAGAGAAAACTAGATTTGATAGGTAAATCAAACAGGTACATTTTTAAAAGGTAAAAAAAGCATTGTTCTTCCATCACTGTCCCCACATGACCTTTATACATGAGGAAAAGTGAATAAATGGAAGAGAGAGGGTGATAAAGCTTGATATTTTGCTTTCTCCATTAATTTTTAAAGGATATTATGATTCCTTGTTTATAAGTAATCTATGCCCTGCTCTCCCACAGCAGTCAGTGGAACTCATGGATTTAGGTGTTAACAGCATAAAATTTCAAAGTTGGGCCGGACTCATCATGAAAGGCGAATTTATTAAAGAATATAACTAGAGCAGTCACTCATCTGTCATAAGACGTTGCCTCTTCTGCGCTGTTCACTGTAGCTTTGGTCCATGCACCTATTACATAAGTATTTTACTGGGTGCATAGTCATAAAGAGAATTATTATCCCATTGTGCTTAAGTGTAGAATGCCAGCTGTGTTAATAGAAATTTATCATCGTGTCATTATTTAATATTTATACTGTTGAAGCACCAAGAGACCAATCCTGTCAGGTTTCCTGTGTTAAATTTTTTAACAACCAATAGTCCGTGACAAGCTGACATGAGTCTGAATGAGCAAGAATTGACACAAGCTTCCTCTGTTTCCAGAGGAAGGGTATAAATCCTGCCCAGGACCCTTGTTTATCAATGAGATCCCCTCTGGAGATAAAACAGGAGCTCCTGAGATAACCTCTGCCAGTAGCACGGTGAAGAGGGAAAACCCTGATGAGCCAAAAGTGTTTCCAAAGGCAAGAAGTAGCAATCCTGTCCCTCCGGGGAGAAAGCAGGAAAAGAAAATAAGCAGAATGGGGAAAGGCCGGCTAATTATTTGAAAATTACAGCCCAGTTTTTACATAGTTATTCAAGCCAAGTTCTGAGCATAGCAAAATTATCTGTCATTAATGAACAGGCCTGAGCTGGCTGTTCAGCACCAGCCTGTAGCAGCGCTGCCCTGGGTGAGAGCGGCGCTGCGGGAGCAGAGCTCTCCTCCTCGCCCGGGGAGAAAGGCTCTTGCTTGTCTATGACAGCAGGAAATGTCTTGAAATCTGAACAATGCAGGAGATCTGAGGGCAGACAGCACAGATAATGAAAAGAAAAAAGAACTATTACTTGGAAATGATTGTTGCTTTGTCACTTTTCCTTAATTTCCTCAGTAACTATTAGAAACCGTTCCTTAGAAAATATTTAGGAAATAACATCCATAACACCATTTCTCTGCCTCAGCCTTAGCCATTGTTTCCATCCTTTTGATGACAGGTGAGTTTCAACTGTAGTCCCTTTTATGAATACTCAGTGTATAAATTATGCAGATTGAAGTTTCTAATTTCAGAGTAAATTTCAAAGATTCTCCTCACCTTGAGATATTACCTCAAGATGTTACCTGTGTAACATTTTTTTTTAGTTCTTCAAAGGCTTTATGATCAAAATTATTGTTTAAAATAGGGCCCATAAAATCTCTACATTCACTTATGAAAGCAGAAGATGGAAGAATTAAATAACAAGGTTTAATATTCAGTTAATTTCTTAAACACAGGTAAATAATACTGATGTTCACACTGTAACATGTTATTTGAAAGGAAAACTGGGTTTTGTAATTTTTAATTGAGTGTGGTCCATGGTTAGAACAAACTGACTAGGAGGCAGACCTTCACCTGGTGCAAAGTATTTTTTAAGTTAATACAGCAAAACAATGTACATCAACAAAGAACTAAAGTATTATCAAGGCTCTGATTCTGGGAAAAAAAACCCTTTGTTGATCCACACTGAAATTGAGGGAGCTGCATGTTGGGGACAAGGATTTAGCTGTTAGATTTTTAGGCTCAGGACTCAAGGTTGGGAAATAATTTCCTGCATTACCATTTTCATTTTTGAGCCTTCCCTGGATGTTTCTCTGCAATACAATGAAAAAAACCTTTCCTCATTCCACAAAAAGTTTTTGGATATCAGATCAACTTCTTGGCAGACACTGGCATGAAAAAAATCTCTCAAACCCACCCACTCTAATAGCAAATACTTCCCTCCAGTACATAGAAGACCAGCTTTCAGCAGATACTTTATGTAAAATGAACCAGGGTCTGGAGTAGTCCGTTGCCTGATGACTGGTAACTTTGTAAGGATGCAAAAGGTACATATTTGTGTAGCTGGTTAAATCCTGCAGAGGCATCTGAACAGCAGGTTCCTGCCTTTCTTGCATGAGCTCCCTGACTACTGAGCGGCTGGCCATACCAGCACAGGCAAAGGCCATGCTTAGTTTCAGACTTTTACAAATCAGTATTTTGGCTCCTACAAAACGGCTTTGGCATTGAAATTTGGTACCTTACAATGACACACCATTTATTCCCAGTTAACCCGACTTGCACGTTTTGCTATTAAGCCCCCAAATGATGAGATGGCACCAGAACAGAGAAATATGAAATCATCTTTAAAATCATGCCTACCTTCCTGTTTGTGTTCATGACAATTAAAGGGGTGAAGGTCAGCTAAACTTACAGCTGTTAGGTTTGTATTGCTGTGCGTCATGAGCCTTTTCACAAGAACCTGGCAAATCTCTCTCATTAATAACAAATGACAATCTTGCTGGTGCTACAATGCATGTTACATTTAATCAATTTGCTATTTGTATTCATTATGTACATCTCCTATTTTGAGTCATGAAAAATTGAAAAGTAATTACAACATGGAAGAGCATCATGGATAACAAATGAGATAAGATGAGGAAAAGTACTATTAATTGGTCAGTTGTGCTTGTCAGTACATTTAAAGTAATTAAAGCTGGGAATGAGATAAGACAATTGTATGCCTTTGAAGTAAAACAGAGCATCAGGATAACCACTGGTATGGTACCTATGACAAAAGTTCAATCGTCTAAACATCTACGGTGTTAAGACAAGCTTTAAAGAGCTGTTTAACTATAGCTGCTACTCACAGAAGTCAAAGTAACTTCCCCGAGTGAAATGTAATTGTCATGCCTGGTAGCATGACCATGCTATAAATAAGTCTGTCAGCATCTTCATTATAGCACCCACTGCCAGGGGCTGCTAACTCACCTCTTTTACATTTCGACAGCCTCAAAGAAGGCAAACAAATTAGTGACTCAGATGTCTATTTCTGTACTAAAAAAGGAAGAACAAGTTAAACTGTTTTTAATCAAGAGAATATCAAGATGCTGACAAACTTTTAGGATTTCATTCGTATTTTCCTGTGAACTGGAGCTTAATGTATTACCTTAAAAAAATGGAAGTGAAAAAAATGGTGTCTATCCATGAGACAAAGACAGGCTGATGCAGTTTTGCACCTTGGTAAGACCTTGAAAAGTGGAACAGCCACACTATCTGCATTTAATGAACAGCTGCTGAGTACTTCTACCTGTTAGTTTATAAGCCTTTTACCAGACCTATTAGTACACATCACTTCTGCTGCTGATATCCATAAACACATAAGAACAAAGGTCCACACTCATAAACAATGAATATGCCTGATTTAATCTTGCACAGACCTTTGAGGAACTTACATGTCCATGACCAACAGTCCTGGGAAATCCTTTGTCCAGCCGTTTCCTCTGGGTCCCAGAAGTACACAACTTTCTGGGCTCCACAGTGTCAGCCAGGATCAGACTGGGCAGTACACTCACATCTGGACACAACCAGTGCAAGCAGCAAGCACCACAGGGGCTAGTCCTAGTAGGCACGCTGGATTTGGCTTCTTAAAAATGCAATTATGGACCCTACTTCAAAATTCTTAACACCTAAGATCGTACTCAGTAAACTGGGCTGGTCACAGGCAGTATTGTGTCTGCGTGGTAGATCCACCTGAAAAAAAAGAAACAACCTGGAATTAAAATTCATACATCAAGTTCTTAATAACTGCTTCTTGTGCTTCAGAATTAAAATTCATCCTTATAATCATGCTTTAGGAGAGGCAGTGGTCAGAGGTTCCTGCTATGCAGAGTCACAAGTGTAAACTTTAGACCATTTCTGCTGAAAAGGGTAGCTTTAAGGTTGAGTTCAAACAGCAAACGGAGTAAAGACAGAAGAACAGAAAAAGACATGGCTGACAATCACTTTCTGGAGAATGAGAACCACAGTGACAAGGGAGGGCAAAAGTGCTGAGGAAGGTGATGACCGCATTGCCGTGACATCTGGGAAGTAGAGTATGGTCATAAAAAACTGCTCAGCATTAGCAATTATAGTAGCTTTTCTTTGACATTGCCCCTGAAGTTTAGAGGGAATATCATTGATTTCATAATGAAAGCTATTCATTTTGCAAAGGTTTATTGTAAAGTGTCATGAGGAAAGGCATCCTCAAGACACTAAGAAATATAATGAAAAACCTGCAAAAAGGTGTAAAGAATTCTAAATCACTGCATTGTCTAGATATTAATGTAAGTAGGTACTAAATGCACCGGCTGATTAATGCTTTCTTCTCCTTAAGGAAGGAGAATTACTAAAACAGTATTTAAAGAAATGCAGGAGTGAATAAAACCAATACTAGCAGCACAGTGATTACATGGGAAACAAGACACAGTAAAGCTAATGTGCTTTCTCAGATAGGATTTGATCTAGAAATTGACAGCTAAAGCTATTCAGCTAGGCAGCACGAAGTCTTCATTACCTTCACATAACCACTGTTTATCACTCAAGTGCCTTGCTAGCTCTGTGTGTGTGTGTATATATACACTATAGTCTATTCCCCATCAGCAGTGGGGTGGTGAAAATTCTCGACTTCAGTAATTCTAGAAGAGAGTTTCAGCTTATCAGGGGAGCTTTTTTGAATTGCTTGTTCAAAAGGATTGCAACCGTTATTTGTCACCATCCTGTAGTCAACAAAAATGTTAAGGTTTTGAGAAATCACAGAAGTATGAGTTTCTTGAAGAAGAGACTACACATGTATTTCTACTCTGAAGACCCTCTCCAAAGGAAAACAAGGATGGCTGTGTCCTGGATACTTATTTTGTAAATAAGGCTCCAGACAGTTCATTGGTATAACCAAAAGAATAAAGGCAAAGCTAAAAAAGAAAGTAATATACAGTTTTTATAGATATATTTAAAAAAAAAAAAAAACAAACCAGTATTTTCTAGACTGGTATGAACTTCAAATGGAAAAAGAAGGGTTTTGGTGTTTTATAGGACATGTCTCAGCCAGCCTCAGCACTATAAAACATGCTGGCTCTCAATGCTTCATAGTGTTTGCTTGGCCAACAAGACCTTGATCCCTGTTCTTCATGTCAAAGTGCTGCATCGGTGCAGACTCTGCTGTGGCTCTCTGCAGGCACAGCAGTCTCCACAGCTTGTAGGGTTGGGGTTGAAGTGGGTATATTTTATATACAAATGCATAACAGATATTCCAGGTATTACAAATATTAGGTGATGTAATTATGCAACTTAGGACCATGCATCCGGACTTCTAGATTTATTAATTTATTGTAGGTCTTGTGTTTGTTTGGAAGGAAATTTATATATCAAGCACTCTGAGTAGTGGTGTGGTATGTACTCAACTTCTATTGACTCACAGCTGGTTGGAAGTAATTATATGATTTCTCAATAAGCTTCAGAAGTCAGCCATAAAGTTCAATTATTTTGACATAAGAGATCAATAACAGGAATCTGAAGCAATTATAGGCCCATGATTCAGAAGTTTCTTGGCTAAAAATGATCACGCAGTGAATCAGCCCCTGACTACAGCTTCAAGTTCAATTGGTAGTGTGGTTCTTCACATCAAAGCCCGTGTAATCAATGGTTTATGCTGTCAATGTAAGCTGTTATTATTTTGCATTTCCAGAGCACACCTTGCACTATGGGCTGCATCCTGGGCTGAACACATCCTTTCCCAGAGTAACTCTGAATGTCATACTGAAATCTGCCATCATTCATATCTGTGAAAAGCACAAAGATAACAACATACATTCACTTTTTTTTTTTTTTTTTTTTTTTTTAAATCAGCATCAACATGCTGTCTCTCACTTTAAATATTGATCAAACTTTTGAGTCAACAGATTTTATCACCAAAGCAAACAGAAGGCAGTACTGGGATGGCCAGTGTCAGGGCCAGTCCTGAGCTACTGCACTGGACACTCTTCCAAAGCACTCCTGCTGCCCCTTCCCTCCCAGAAAGTGGACTGGCAGCAAGCTCTGCTGTCACAGCTCAGCTGTGGCCAAGTTCTTACCATGTGCTTCCTAGCTCCACACCACACTGCCTCCTGTCTGCTATCCCAAAGTGACACTGCTAATACCTGAAGGTGTCAATAATTCAGAGGTACCATATCTCTTTAATGGTTGCCTTGTTCCTGGTGTCTTCTCCCAGTTTCTTTGCTGTAATAAGCAGACAGCTGGCACGAAACACCAGTGGTTTTTCCTGTGTATGGTAATGATTTGACATAAAACATAATGTTAAACACAAGTAGAGATATGACTCTGGCAGTTTACCTCCTTTCCCATTTCCTTTTTCTGTCTTTGAAACAAGTCTACAGCAAGCAAAACTGAGTAAGTATTGCTGCTCCCTTATTTTATTCACTAGTGCTGCTGCATCTGGATAGACACTGACTGCTGTTTCATCTGAATGGGCTCAAACAGGGTCCACCCTTAGGAAACATTTCCACCTTTGCATTGCAATCATTACATTCTAAGAATGTGGAGAACAGTTCTGGTGTATAACACATTAGCCTACCATGCAAAAAAAAGTAAAAATATTTGTAATTTAGGCTCCAACATTTGGTGCTTAGGGTCACAGAGTAGGCTGTTCAGTAATGTATTAAACATCAGACTGTGTCTAACAATTTGACTAAGCAAACCATAGAGCTATGCTCAAAATGCATTGCTCTATTTGTTTTCAAATGACTTGTTCAACTAAAGTAAAAAATCTCAAACCCAACAGCAAAAAAAAAACCCAAACCTAAGAAGGATTCTTTTTAGTAGGTTCAATAGTTTGGATGTTGTTCACCTTGGAAATTAACATGTACTCAGTCCTTGTGCAGATAATTAAGAATTCTTCTGTGTCCCCCTATTGCTGATGGTAACCAGAGACCATGGCTGCAAAAAGACATGACAAAAACCTTTCCCTTTTTTCTTACTTTATATCCTAATTCAACAGTCAAAGTACCTTTATTTTGAATAGTTTAGGCAATGCTAGAATGGATTAAAAACAGGAACAAAACTATAATGGAGATACTGTATATATTTTTCTCTACCAACAGTCCAAACTTTCCTTTTTTTTTTTTTTTTTCCCCCTCAAATCCATAATTTTTGACCAGCTTTGCTCACAAAAAAAAAAAAAAAACAAAAAAAAAAAAAAAAAAAAAAAAAAATGAAAAGCAAGACAAACTAATGCTACCGAGAAGTGTTAAAGACCACCCTTCAAGTTTCTTGGACAGCTGACTATCAGGAAACCAGAGCTTACTTTAGAAGCAACCAGAAAACCTGTGCAGACAAACACTTGAGAAGCGTAGCCTCTAAGACAAATAACATCTATCTTTATCTCCGCTTGTTCAGAGCATCCAAATCTGCCTTAAAGCGATGTGGCTATGTGCTGGTTGTGCTATACGGGGACTTCTGAAATTAGAGCTTTGCATATGGGGTTCCTTGTTATTCTCCCAAAGGCTCCAAAGGCTGCTCCTGTAAGCCACTACCCGTGTGTGTGTGTGTGTGCAAGGTCACAGCAACCGCTACTCATTCCTTTTGAGCACTTCTGTGAGCAAGCTTGCTTGGAAACTCCCAGGGCTGTTAAAGCTAAAGCATGCCAGCAACACAAGCAGCCAGACAGTTTTTCAGAGGAATCTCTCAGGCTTGGCATTACTTGTGTCCTTTGTCCAGGGGCAGAACATTTGTTTCTTGAAACTGGAGCAACCAGTGTAACTCAGCAGCCAAACCAGGGTGCACTGCCTGGACTCCTTCCTGGAGGCTCTGCCATCCCCTTCCACACCAAGGCTCATCTGCTTCCTGCGTAAGGCTTTCCAAAACCAAACTCCTTTCTGGCCTTTCCCCAAACAGCCACTCACTCCTAAGTTTTTCCTGACCACTGGGACACAACTAAGACAACAAAAGTGAGACTCAGGCCTCCTCTGTTAAAGGGAGGTAACATCTGATGCTTGACACCAGTATGCAGGTTTAGCACTATCCTGTGCTTTCTGCCATGGTTTTTGCTCTTTCATAAATATTCATATGTGTATTTTATTTGTGCTTTTTGGTTAATTTGTAAAATTTGAGGTGAAGTTATTTTATTTTTTTCTTCCTTGGGCTCTGTGGAAGGTATCTGTACCATTCTGCTTGTGTGAGCGCTGACAAATCCATCCCCCAAGAGATGACTAATTAGTCACAGGGAGGCCTAAGTCTCATTCCTCAGGAAGGAGGTAATGTCATAGTGGCAAAACCTGCCACCTTCGCCTGACCAACCTGAAGAGAGAAAGACTGTTACTGCACAGCCCAATCCATTTGTGTGACAGGGGAAATGATACCGACTTACCTAGGGTGGAGAAATGTAATAATCTAAAAATACTCAAAGAGGAATCGTCTCCAAGCACTGCTAACATTTTCACAGGCAGCTCTCTCTTCCAATGCCACAAATGAATCAAGAGTATCAGCAACTAAGTGATGGGTGGTTATTTAATGAGTTAATCTCATTAGGATATTTGAACTCTCAGAAGAGGCTCAACCCATTAGCTACATGAGAGCTTTGAAATGAGCCTTTCAAAAGGACTATAAGAATATATTAAAAAGTGTTTAATACACTGTGGACTTTACCAGGCTGTCTGGCAGGAGGAGAAACAAGAGGTCATGGCTGGTGAGCTTCTTTGCAAGCCCTGCAGCCACAGTAGCTAATGGGCCCCAGTCACTCCTAGAGCCCATCGAGTAACATCACTAACAGTTTGGATTCCTGTTGTTTCTAAAGTTAGCTTTGCTATTCCGTGCAATTTCACCTTGCTTCTCAATTTTAAATCCTACAGCTTTACCTGATCTGGATAGTTAAACCTGGACTAGTCTTAGTTTGTAAATAAGACCAAAAAAACCCACTCCATAATAGTAGTTCTAACTTAAAGTTACTTAACCTCACATTCTCCATAGTGATGGTATCCCTTCTAACCCTTTCTTTTTTAAACTTTAATTTAATTGTCAGAAATGCAGATTGTGATGAAATAAATTAAGAACAGCAGAGTCTCATCTAGAACAACATAATGTCATTACTCTGATTTCAGTGGAATACCACAGTTTACACAATTGTACCTCTGGAATTTGCATTGCATAACTGCTTTCTGCTCTTTATATTTACTTATATTAGCTTCAGTAGAATTATTTGCATCAATGAAGTGAACAGTATTTGACCCTATAACATTAAATGAAAGGCATTAATAGCAGAAACTATAGACTATCTTCCAGCAATAATTAAAACTCCAGGCAGAATATTTTTTCCATTGTCATAAATCACAATGAAATGTGGATACCTAATGTCTGATTATTCAGATCTGCTCCACAAAAGCATTCACAAAATGTCCACCACATAACTGCTAATGGTAATTGCATTTTTTCTGTGGTTTTAAAAGCAGTGATGTGAAAGGTTCGTATTGTTTAGAGTACTTTAAAATGTAACTGCTAAGTAATGCTTTTCAAGAGTTTGGGAAACATTATTAAAGTGCATTTCCATGCTGCAGCTGCAGGAGTTGGAATTATGAAAGTGAAGAAGCTGTAAAATTGAAAAGGTCAGTAATGACATTCATCTATTCCAGCTGTCACATCAAGGGAATGTTAACAAAACTAGTCTCTGGTAGAAGAGCTAATTGTCTACTTGTATTTTGGCTGCCCCAATACGCATACTCTACTGTGGCTAATCTACAGGAAAGACCACACTGAAACATCATTTTCTGAACAGGCCTCTTGTAAACAAATGAACCAAATGACTCTGTAACCCCAGCTAGTCTACAAATCAGCCAAATGGTTCAAGTCAGTGTTTAAAGAAAACAGTATGTGAATGAAGTTCTTATACTCCTGGAAAGAAAGTTCAGTTTTCAGTCTGCTAGGAGTACGGGGCAAATTTTAAATTTTACTCTAATGTATTCCTGCAAGCAGAATTTTTAAAGTGTCTCCTATCAAGGCATGTTTTAATATAACAACATATAGAAGAGTTTCTGTCACAAACCAAACCTCTTGTAGATGACCTGGATTTAATGATCCCACAATGTGAAGGACCTTCTCTTCAACAGTCCATTCCCACGAGGTGACAGTGCAAACATAATACACCTAAACACGGATTGTCAGTGGAGAATGAGTCCAAGACCTTTGTTATTGAATGACAGACCCCTGCCACGTGCAGGAAGAGCCCTCAGCAAGGAACAGTGAGAGACTTGTGCTTTTTATGATGCACCAAATCCTGCCTTACACAGAGAAGACACTGCTCAGCCACTGAGGACAAAGAAAGGGCCCTGGATCTGTAGCATGCCACTCATTCAAGGGAATCCAGTGATTAATCTACACAATTTTATTGCAAGCCCCTCTGGCTATTTTCTATTACTCGTTCGTTCTGTATTTTCACCCTATATGCTGCAGCTGTTACCAGAGGTCTGTATGTGCAATTTGAACAACCACACACAGCCGACACTCAGTGTGAGGACTGTATTCCCATCGTGCACATACATGCCACCTCAAATTTTTATTCGCCTTGTGTTATGCAATACAAATGCGACAGAAACAATCCAACTTGACCTATGACAACATAATATTAGGTCAATATGTAGTTTTCTGGGTAATGTTTTAAAAATCTTCCTGTTATCTGACTTTTTTCCTATGAAGTATTGCAAAAGCTAGAAACAATACCGACAATTCATTAAATATTCAGGTGTACAGTTGCAATCTTTTAATAAATGGAAGTGACCTTCAAAACAGACATCCCAAAGATTAAGAGAACTTCTCAAAAGATGGCATTTGTCACTAATCAATGACTTGAAGAACTTACACTTTTCCTAGAAATGAATACAAAAAAGACCTTTCAGAATTACACCGCTTTAAAAGCAAATAATTCACAAAACCCACATAAAAGAACATTAATGAGCTAACAAAGCAACAGAACAAAACATCAAACAAGCAAATTGAAAGGATAAATCCCCTTGTGTCTATCAGTAGCTACATCCATGTCTGGAGTGCCAGAAAGCCACCCGCACATCCACCTGCTCTTCCCAGGGGCTGGATGATGCTATCAGCATTAACTACATTTCTTTATTTCTGATATTGTATGTCAAAATATTTATAACATTTTACAAATGGATTTCCTTTTTCATAGTCACACAGTTACCTTGGCTCTAACTGGGTCACTGTATTGGAACAGATGTAATCTCAGCAGAATACTGTGAGAAATCTGGGCTACATTAATGACTGATCCAATTACAGCAGAAATCTCTAGAAAACCCAGATTTATTAAAAACCGATTACAATGTACTTCTAGGGACAACCAGATGGACAAGCCAGTCTCAAACACTTTAAGGGCACTGGAGCTGAATGAGAGGTGCCTATGCCATTGCCTACGTAATTGGAGAAATTCCCATTCTGAGGATATGATGAAAAAGCCAGAGACTCACTGCAGACATCTGGGGGTACTGAATTTAAACGTGTCCTATCCCGGGAAGCAGCATGGCTTATGCACTGCTGTGAGGAGAGGGTGACAGAGGAAAATGTGTCCAGAAGAGAATGACAGAGCAGAAATCAAGGAACCCCTGGCAGCTTTTTGTCGAAGGAGAGTATTTACACAAAAGAGCACATTATGATTTAATATCAGGTTCTCTTGAAAAGCTACATTTTTTCCTCCTGAATAGGAAATAAATGCCACCTTCCAAGTAGCAATCTGACCCCACATTTAAGCAAACCCAACAATCTGCAACAGATTTGCACCCAGAAATAGCGAATGAAAACTACTTGAGAAATCCGAGTATAAACAGCTCCTTTTACTGCTTCAAAGACTGGTAAAATTTCACAGCATTCTCTGTGATCTTAATAACACGCTTCGACAGAGGGGCCTGCCCTTGCTTCTAGTAAAACTGCATCTTTGAGTAATCCCATTAAGGTAATTTGGATCTAAGAGGATAAACATTTAGTTAATTAGGAACTTTGCTGAATCGAGGTCTTTTTTTCAGCTAAATATTTTACCTGAGGATATATATTGAACAGTAGAAGATAATATTTCTCATTTACAGAACTTCCTGCCAGTGCCAAGCTAGTAAATATTTACATTTCAGCCACTTTGATAGCCAATGTGACCTTTCTGTTGTACACTTTACACCTGTGCTGTATTTTACTTTCCGTGTTAACATTCTTTCTGGTCCATCTTACATTAACAAGCAGTATTTAAATATATGCAAATTTCATATTTTAGCTGATGTTTTAGGAACATCTTTAAGGTCACCCTGTTTGATCTATCACACAGACACAGCAAATTTATGCACCATATATCCTATCTCTACTTGTTTTTTACCTACATCTGTCTTCTCTGATTGCATTTGAATGGGGTTATTTACTATTTTAAATAAAAGATTTATGCCTTAGCTGTCAGTCTGCCTTTATTTGAAAATTTAATTTTGTTTCTAGAAGTCTGGATTAACTTATTAGATTTAACTGTCCCTTGTGTGTTGCAGCAATAGCAGAAGTATATTTTCCCTTGTGGATACAGTACATAAACAAAATGCTCTCAACTTAAAAATAAAGAACGTTATTACTCAGACCGATACAACACAGTCCAGGATACAAAAAATGGTGTTGTCATTTTTAATAATGACGGTGAGTAGTGGGAATTGACTAATAACTATGACAACTCACAAATCCAGCAGCCTCCAAAACCTGGAAATGCTTTGAAGAAAAATCATGTTCCCCCAACAATGTCCCCTACACTTAGGTTAGAGAATATCCTTCCACAACACAGCACCACTGGGACACACAGCTTGATTCCTGATATTCATGGATTTATTTAAATGAGGCAGAAATGAGAATCTGCACCACTGTTTCCAGTTAGTCAGAGGCCTATTTATTGATTCAGTGTGTTGTTTCACATCTTCAGTGTGACATGTACTTTAGCATCTCTTGGCAGTGCTATGTTCATAATATTGTTTCTCAAGCCCTGGAATTTCAGGGCTTTTCTAAAAGGATAACTGACTCATTGCAGTTGCTGCCTGTGGTTCTTGCAATGCCCAAAATAGCTGAGTTCTCTGGTGGGGGTGGGAGTGGGATGGCAGGGAGGTGGGTGTTTGGGGAAGGTTAATCTTTGCAAATGTGTTCACACATTTTGACCCTTTTTCTCCATTTTTCATTTCTAGAAGTACCTGGGCTTCTGACCAGTTCTGTTATTTTCTCTTCACGTTGCAATATCTACGTAGACCTGGACAGAATCTGTTTGTAATCAACCCCTGCACCTCTTATAAACACTAAAAACCTACAGCTTCTGATTCTGCACTCTCAATAATATGCACTGCTTTTGAAAGTGTTCCTGTATCAATAAAGGTCATGGTCAGGACCACCAAGAAGTTGCAGTATAATGATGCCAAGAACAGAGAAAGCAGAAAGCTGAACTTGGCTGTGTTAGTAAACCTTCAGTCACATAGTGGCAAATTGTGTCCCAATTCACTCTGTTGAATATCTAACATCATTAGAAGAGGTCTTTTCAGGAGAAATAGAAATTCTTTATACAAAGAAAATAAATGCATGTACATGATGGCTTTTATCACTCACAAAACATCAGCTAAGGGTTGAATGGCATGTATGACTACAAGGCCCTCTACTCTCCTGTTCACGGCAACACAGCAGCTATTTAATATAAGCAATGATGAAGAAATGCATGGCCACCAGTAAAAAAGAAAGCATTAAGAGAGGCAGAGCAGGGCAAAGCTGAACCTGTTCAGCAGTCTTCAGTCTGTGCCACTGTATGCATAAAGTGCTATCAGGTCAAAGCAATCACTGCAGTAACTGATCAATCTTCACACCAGCCCCGTAAAAACTAAGTAAAAATATCATGAAGCACCATCTCCACATACGTGATACTGTCAACACAGAAGTGGAACCTTCCCAAAGTTCTTAGAAAATCTTGTCAGCTTAGAAACACTCTAAGATATGCATTTTAGACACAATCATGAATATGAGCCTCCTGCTGTCATATCCAGGTAGAGAATACACATGAACTGTGTAACATCACTTCTGGCACGGTATCACCACGCTAGCAGAGGTACTGGGCAGGTAACCAGCCAGCAGGGAAGGCTCACACTTATCTGCTCTTTGATAGCAGGTTCCCCTGCTGGGGGGCATGAATAAATCCAGCCTATCTCTTCTTGCTGTGATAGCAAAAATTTATCAAGTATGTGTTACATTAAATCCTATGCCAATGACCTTTCAAAGCATCATACAAGACAGAAAATAAAAGGGTAAGACCTGCATGGAAGTACACACTTAAAGGTTTCTTCATCATACTTAAGAAGTAGAATATATTATCCTGACAATTATTGTGTTACAGAAAGCACCTTCGAATACCAAATCAATTGTACAAACCACTGCACCAACACAGCTGAAAAGGCTGCTCCTCCTCCAAAGTAGTGTCGCTTTGATTTAACAAGTAATTAATGAATACATAAACCCTGGACAGAACTTTAATCTATCCCAGTGCCAAATAATTAATCATTCATTCCACGTTTAATCCTGTTCTGATAAATGTAATTAATATTTCAGCCTGGCACTGCAGAACAGAACAGTACCTGGGAGCAGAGAAAGGCAGCCTTCTATTTCTCCCTTGTAACTCTGAAGTGCTAGGCGCTGTCTACAACTGACAGCTAATCCAGAATACAGGGTTCCTCTGCAGTTGTAAATCAGGGTTTATGCACAGCATGGATTGTGATTGTAATGAGGCTTTTCGTCCTCTGACTTGTTATTTAAAAAAAAAAAAAAAGTAAACAAACCCCAAGAACTATGAAAAATAAGTCACCTGATCTTAGTCTACCATTTTTCTGATCTGACAGCATTTGGGAAACCAGAGCTTTGCACTAATGTCTTGGTCTATACAGTGTCACTGAACATATGCCAGAGCTGTGGATAGAGAACAAAGCATGTGCAGATTGTCTGCTTCTGTCCACAGAGAGCAGGGCTGGGAGTAAAAACAACTGGATGAAGATTTAAGTCCTAATTTTACTGCAGGAAAACACTGGCATCTTTTTTGAAAGCTTGAAGTGTAATCAAGAAATGTGTTGATGTGTACAAAATTAAATTGCAGGAAACCCTATGTTGATTTTTTTCAGGGTGACACATCTCAGGAATCCATATATTTCAGCAGAGTTTTGTGAGGAAAATTCTATAACAAACAAATTGCCTTGGGATCCTGCTGCCCAATTAGAAACAGAGAGGCATCCCTTCAGAACTGTCTTCTTGCTCAGCATTCTCCAATATGGCCACAAATTCTTCCCTCTAAACAAATTACAACTATACTGTTATCATTTCTTCTCATTCAAATGCAGAAAAAGATACCCTTGATTGATAATGCCCGTTGTCCTGGTAAGTCTTTACAGTCTTACAAGAAGTCCAGCTTGTGGCACAAAACTCTCCCAGAGTCACATACTGACGCTCAAAGGCAGCTGTAATTTCTCCCCTTCCTAAGATCCTATATTAGCTACTATCCCAGCTATCGTTAACCTCATTCTCCATTATGTCCCAAATCAGTAAGAAGACAACTTTGAGATGGGGTCTCTGGAGTAAGACTAAATAGAGCCACATAGAACCAAGCAGTTTTAATTTTGGGACCTGTCAAGCTACTTTATATGCAAGCTAATTTGAACACCTGATAACGGCTTATCTGTGGTGACCGATATCTTTAACATCTAGATGGCAATTCTAGTCAATTATGCTGGACAGTATTTGCACATTTATAGAGAACTTTGATTTAGGATCATGGTTTATCAGCTGAGATTAATTTCCTGTTTTCCGTTACGTCCAGATACTCTAAAAATGCACATAACTTCTGGCTACTTGAATCTAAAACTGTTATAAACCTGAGTCACACCCCTTTCTCAGAACACTTCTTAATGCTAAAATAACACCTAAGTACCTAATAAGTGTTAGTTTTAGGTTCATAAGAAACAACTGACCTGATTAGGAGCAATGGATCATTGAGGCAAGTATCCTTCAGACAGCAGCTGGCACCAGAAGCTTCAAAGGAACACTCCCACCCCACAATAAAACCTAAACAATAGGAGGCTTTATTTATTGTGTTTCTTGATTGAGTCAACAGTTCTTTTGCACAGGAGACAACAAATGATCGTATATGCCACATCTTTAACTTGTGCTTGTAGCAGTGGATGATATTCATACCCTTGTACCAATAGTCACATGGACTTGTTGGCCAGCTGCTGCTCTGTCACCTCATTTCTGAATCCCACAAGGAAACCTTTTCCATATTCATGAACACTGCATTCATTTCTAAGATCCTGGAAACCCTTACTGAAGCTACGTGTTATAAGCCAATTGATTTTTTTTTTAATCACTTAAGAACAACAAAGCCTTAATTCACTGTAGAAACAGTGTCATGTGATGTTTCATATATATGCACACACAACATCATTACATCTTTCCTACTGCATGTGGATTTTATTTCTATTCATTCATTCTAATTATTTAAAATGGGGGGAAGATTCAATTATTGATAGATGTGAATATACCATTCTACATTAGATTTGATGAGATTGCATTATGAAGAGTACCTCTTGTAGGAAAAACATATTTCTGCTTTATAAGGAAACCAATGTTAAATTGAAATAGTAGCTATCAGCCAAGGTTAGTTCCATTCATGCTAATATGACCTTCAATTAGTGAAGCACACATCTTGAGATCCAGCTATTTTATCAGACACACAGTATAGGATGAGGAAATGTTGGTATCCTCAAAAAATTCTACTTTGAGATGACCTTCTACTTAGCCAGGCTCATTAGGCAAAACAAAAATAATTGTGCAGCTTCTTCCTGGTCTCTTTTTAGAAGGTTTTCAGGAAACTTCAAATTACAAATAATGATTTAATCCATGGATTCATGCTAATACATAGCAGTTTAGACAGTTAACACATTCATCCCATGCAATTTCCCGGAGACACTGGGTTACAGTTTTCTTTTACTTAGCAAACACTGCAAATGCACTTGGGTCCAGATTTTTGCAATAGTAAATACTGTTATGACATCCCTAAATCAGCACTCAGTGGCCCCCCTTATTTTCAGCCAAATTTTCAGGGCCCAGTTTTTTTCTCACTGCGGTGTCCAAATGGCAGCAAAGCTCTTCTGAGAATCTGGCTAACTTCAGTGCTTAAGTAGCTGAATCATGAGACTTCTTTTATTCTCATCCAGAAATATAGCACCTCTGACATGGCAAACAAGTAGATAGATATCATCGTCTATTTGCAAGCTCTAATACATTCAAAGAAGTTTGTGGCTGGTAAAAAAAATATTTATCCTAGCCAGAAAGAAAATCAATGAGATTATCATGTGGAATTTTCTCTAGTTTTCACATGAGCCCTTTCAGCGCCATGCTGTAGTCAATAAAGGAGTTATATACAATGCTTATTTATAAACAATCATGTTCCTTTTAAGTTACCTATTAGAATACGGAGAATTAGATTAGAGAGAGACGAAGTACCTAAGTAGAAACAACAAATGCAAGTAAGAGATCTTAAGGAAACAACTGCAAGACTGACTATTAGGGACCAACCACCGGGGCTAAGAACAGTGCAAACTTTATAAGATCGAGGAGGATATTAAATCATCCTGAAACACAGCATTGAAAGACGGAAGAATTGGTAGAACAAAGGAGGGCTTCCCAGAAAAGATCAAAGAGTCGGCAGGGATGGAGTGGGATGCATAGGGAGAGACAGCTGGTATATGTTGCTATTGCTGAAGTCAGCTGAGATAGAGCAACTTACATTACAGTTAAGGATTTGGCCGTGCAAACCTAATAGATAGGATGAGCTAACGGACTGGATACAATTGGATCATGTTATATTAGCACAGGAGTCAGAATCTGAAATTAGCTTTGTTGTGCAATACCTGTCCCCGCTCTTTAGTTTGCTGGCATATTCTGAGTACTCAAATATGTCACAATACCTTTTTTCCAAACTTGTCCTCTCTTCTGAAATGATTTCATTTATATCCCTCTTTGGCTGTGCCTTTCATCATGTATGTACACACATTTCTTTAGCACTTTCCCAGCGAGGTGAGGATGGAGACATTCCTGGGTCTTCCAGCATACTCATACAGACCGTCTTAGATTTGAGGGGTTGAGGATGGGGGGGTGGTGGTGGGGGTGGTGGTGTTTCTGAGCTTTGTTTTGTTTTTTTAACTTATTTAACTAAGTAATTTGAAAACAAAGAGACAAATGCATTTTGAGCATAGCCTTATGGCGTGCTTAGTCAAATTGTCAGGCACACAGGCTGCTATTTAGTACATTTTTGAGTGGAAGTTCTTAATACTTACCATTTACTTTTTCCCTAAACGACATTAATAGCCAGGGAAACGAGACCCTGAAAATCCTCTCCTTTTCTCCCCCTCTTTTCACTAAATCCTCCGAAGAGGCAGGCTGCCTTCCCGGCGGGGCGGCGGCGTTCGGGCGGCCGTTCCTGCAGCAGCACCCCCCCCTGCTGCCC
>NW_020799113.1:12575839-12642787 GCF_003259725.1 Athene cunicularia
GGGATGCGCTGCGCACCGGCGGCCCCGGCCGCGCTCCCGGCAGCTCCGTGTCCAGGCTTCACCCGAGACCTTTCCTGCCGGTGTCGCGTCGCCTGTACCCGCAGACTGGTCAAACAAACTGATCCGGCAGTGTGCTCCGCAAAGCTCCTGCCGGCTTCACGGGTTAGTAATATTTACGTGACATTTTCCAGCAGAGCAGTTCTAAAATCTTGGCTTTCTCTGCATTAGTGAAAAAGAGTAAAACCAACAAAGGAAAAAAAACTCTGATACGATTATGAAGAAGTGCAGCCGTTAATGTAAACACTAAAGTGGGAGGCTGTCACACCGCTCCCCACCAACACAGCCAGCACCTCTGCTGGAGCATCCCACGGGGCTGGCGGGGTTGAGGGGCTGGGTGGCAGCGCACCAGGACAGCGTACTGCGGGCGCAGCTGTATTTCCTACAACAGCATTTCTAAATCGTGTCTAGAGTAGAGGAATAGCTCACCTTCCTAAGATCACATTCTGTCGAGCTGCCACAATAATTTAATTTACAACCATTTAAGATATGTACTGTTAACTTAACGTGCACACACACACACACACACACTTTGCTTGCCTGCATTTGTGGGAATGCATGTAGGCTTTTTTAAGAGGAGGGTTTTTTCCTCTTCACTGTTTGACAGAAGGCCTTCTGATGTCTTATATAGCAGCAGTGGCCCACAAGACCACAGCCTGAGAAACAGCCCCGCAGCTGCAGCTGCAGGGATCCTTCATTTATCAACTACTTGATTCATTTGATGTGGGCTGATACTTGCTCTTGGCTTTTCTCTGTTGTGGGGTTGTTTTGTCGTTTTTTTTTTTTTCTTGTGTTTACAACAACATCTGTACTGGATTCTTTTATGTATAAAAACATAAAATCATGTCTTGTACACAGGTAGTAAAAGCACTGATTTGCTAGTGCACGTTTCTCAAATTTCTTGAGTTCACATTTTGGCAATGTACTTTATCAAAGCTACATTTTGCCTGCAGCAAAACAAACTGTCAGCTGTTACAGAGGAATAATTATTTTTCATATTAAAATGTGGCTATATGACAGTTCATTGTACCCACTAAACAGCCACCTATACTTCAAGCTGGAATCAGAACTGCTTTCAGAGAGTATCCAGCTTGCTACTGAAATGATTTAAATAGATCGAGTGTAACACTGTAAATATGATCATGGCAAAAAGCCAGTCAATAAAACTGTCAGTTTTACCCTAATCAAGCAGGAAGGCCTTTGCTATTTCTCTGTAGCAGACAGTTTATTGTCCAGCTGTATGCAACGACTTCAGGACAGCTGGCCACTTAACCAATGAGTATGAAGTCCAGAACACCAAAAAAGCCATAAGTGAAATAATCAGAGGTCTAATTCTATTTTGTACTAAAGACCCTACACACAGTTCTGACATCAACAGACTGTGTGGTTTTGGTATAAAATTAATGAGATTTTAACATTCCTGGGAGCTGTAATACGTGACAGTCTTGATGGAAAGACAGTAACATCTGAAGAACCGTGTATTTTCTAGGCTAGGTCATATTGCTTGTATAGTGGAGCATAAGTCTGGGAAATGCAGGAGTGCATTTCTCTCAGCCAGAAGGTGGTAGGGCCTTGTCTGGCAGCTGAAACAAGCACCTGCCTTTGAGAGTGCTTCCCCATTTCTCCTTTCCATCTGGGGTCAAAGCTAAATTGATCTAACTGGAGGCCCTGGTCCCAGCACAGAGGCACTAGGAAAGTCCCAGCCCCTCTGCCAAGCCAGGAGCAGTGCCCGCTGGCTACCACCAACTCCCAGTGCCTGCCTTAAGATACAACTGGACACATCAAGAGCATCAGTGGTCCAAGCTGGGAAGCATATACAACAGTCCCAGCCAAGACAGAGTGGCTGTCAACTGTTCTGCACTGTAGTAAGATTTACTGGGCTTATCTGTAACCAAATTCAGAGGAATAAAGGATGGTCTCAAGACTATACCAAAACAGACAGTGAGGTCTGTGTTCCTCAGTACACAGAACTGTCTGTATGTAAAGCAAAGACATTCTTTGCTCTAGTTACCTTACAAGCGAACTAACTGCCCACTAAGTTACACAACTAACCCAACCAGCTCCTTCACTCTGCAAACCCCTCTCTAAGGCCTCAGTTAGACCTGTGCACATAGAAATCCCCTTGCTGTAGCAAACACATCAAATTCTCACTTTCATTGCTACAGATTAGAGCTTAAAAATACACTTGACATCTGGATTTTATGGTTTATACAACAGAGTTAAAGACCAATATATTGATATGAGCTGAAAGGCTTATTTCCTTCATGGGATAATCAAAGCATGCGGATTTCTACAGCTTTGGTATGACTGCAGGTACAGAAGCTGCTGTGGTAGCCCACAGGCAGCTGATGTTAGACTAGCCTGCGAGATCACGTCAGTGGGCAATGCTGGCGCATCTGTGTTTTCACTTTTGAAAGTGTTCCCACATCCTGCGCTTTAACCAACTTCCTCCAGGATAGGTCTGGAAAGCAATTATGCATCATGACGTTACCTGCCCTCAGCACCATATTCTCAAGATGCATTGCTCTTCCCTGTCCATGAGTCTAACAAAGGAATCTGTGTTGTCTCACAAAAAGGGCAGTGATGGATTTGGGAAACCAAGAGGCTTAAGTAAACTTCTTCCCAGGCCTGTGCACTCAGAGGGTCATTACAAGGAAGCTGGGCTAACACAGACACTGAATTTGCTGGAGAACTGATGGGAAGTGGTTACCCGCTCATCTGTTTAATTATTGTAGTAAATTGTAACACAGCCCTCAGGGCACTCTCAGACTATGGAGATTTCCAGGATACGGGAAGGAAGCATTAACCCATTACACAGAAGAGAAAAATAAGAGGACACAGTGAGGCAGGAGTAAACCCAGAAACAAATCCCAAATATCCCTCCTCTCCAAGCGAGTTCCTCCTCTGCTGAAATACAGAGCCATCCTCTGTCACCTACCGTTTTGTTTGTACTTGTTCAGTCATGGAGAAATCTGTCTGATGAAATGAAACATCTCCTCCCAGAAATGAGGTAGCTGCTAAGCGAGAGTACTGTCTTCACACAGTTGTCAAGGCAAATGCCTTAGGACTGACCTGTTCAACCTGCAATGGAAAACAATTTTGCTTTTTTTCTTCCCACTGGGCATAAGTCTTCCCTGTCTCTCTGTTGTGCTAGTGAAAGCAAATTTCACTGGAAACTGAATCCATTTACAAATATTTTGACAGATTGAGACAGTTGCTCAGGAAAAAATGATTAAATGTATGCAGATAAAATATAGTGTCATGTGAACAGCTGCCGCACAGACCCACAGCCTGTGTGGACTTCATTTTATTTATGATTTTTAAAGTCTGGGTGGGTGTCCCTGTAAAACAGAAACAAGTGAACATTATTCCTGTTGGTGATAAATTAAAGAAAAACCTCAGATGATTAATCCTCCAAAATGTGCAGTCTTGACTTTTTTTTTTTTTTTTTTTTTTTTTTTTTTTTTTTTACTTTTTGGCAGGAAGATATACATGCAAAATTGTACAAACACTGCTCTTGCATACACTCACATGTCTCATTCTATAGATCTCGTTGGCAACTCCCTTCGAGGCTGTCTCAGTTTCTGACTGGAACAGGTCATTATGTGTGTGCCTCAATCCATCACTTTTGAAGTATCCTGCGAAGAGATTGCCATTAGAAGCCAGTACAGTGAAACCAACTATCTTTCGTCTAAAACATGACTTGCATTTTTCTATCACATCTCTTTTTGGTTTGTGTTGTTTGGGGGGGGGGGGTGTTTGGGTTTGTTTTTTTATTTTCCCTATTCCTAACATTATATTACCTATCTATAGAGTTACTTTTCTGTAGGGGCAGAGATCATGCTGTACCTGCTTTTTCTGCACCAATTATTTTATTTTAAGACTGTGTAGAAATGTCTGCAAATAAACATTAGCTGGAAGTTCCTGATGCTTCCCCCAGACACTGTCATTGGAACATTATGACCATAAACCTCCCTGCCTATAGCAGTTATAATTGATTTTGTTTCAAATTGTGGACACCTGAGCAGTGAAACACTCAAAGTGTTTCAAATACGAGGATCAGTCTATAAGCAAAGGGCAAATTTCAGATGCAGCTGTTGCACTGAGTGACATGAATGGACAAACTGCTTCTCCATAAATGCCAGTATTTACTATAACCTCTCTTGCCTGGGCTTTATATAGAGAAATCACAACCTGCACAGAGATGTAATCCTTACTGCATATACACAGACACATTTTCTCGCTTTTGCAGAACTTGAGATAGATGCTGTGACACCCAAATTCACATAATCCAACACTAGAAAGCAAAACATCAGTGAGGGAAAAGTAACTCAATGCACACTGCTCTCTGAGAGTTTAAATAATATTTTCATATGGTAAGACTGCAATACATAGGTAAAAACATGATAGTTCAACTGCATCATCACCTAAACAGAAAATGGAAGTACAGGATGCTCAGACAACAGCCATGAAGCAGCCTTGCACAGTCAGTGCCACGTTGCATGTGAGCTACCCCCAGGCATGACATGATCCATGAACAAGCTCGGTGCATTTCCCAACTCCTGCCCGACCCCAACAAGAGCAGGGAGATGATATTCTAGGGCCTCACAGTGCCAAAACAGCTCCTGGTCTACAGACAATCAGCACCATAGGACACCTTTATTCTTAAACACAAGAAACCACACAGTACCCAGTCGTAAAGAATCTAGGGGCAAAGGGGATACTCTCACCCAAAGGCAAACCTCACAAGGATAACATTGCTGTTTGGAATACTGCTAAGAGTTTTTAAAGGATGAACCACCCCATGTCAAAAAAGCTGATAAAAATAATCTATAAATGCTCTATTCAAATGTACAAGATGTCTCTTATTGCTTGTTGCTCTCCAAGTACTTCTCTTGTCAAATTCTACTTTGCAACTGATGAAAAAAAAATATCTACAGTGTTTCATAATGACAGGGCACAGCTACTTTAAGGCTGCTGATGAATAAGGAGGCCTTGAACACGGCTATGACAGTGCAACATTTGTTGTTTTTGCCACATCAGAAAACAAATGCAAACCACTTCATTCAGGGTCTTCTATTCATCAACTCTAAAATAAATAATAAAAAAAACCCACAACCAACCACCAAACAAAAAAACCCCAAAACACAACAAACAAAACAAGAGCAAAAGACTGAGACTAGAAATAACACCGTGTGGAACAATTTTCTCAACAGCAGTGCCAGCTTACTGGGGAGCTGCTGCTCGTGAACTGGTACACTTGCTTACAACCACGCACAGCTCAGGGAACAGGGACTATTTAGCCCATATTTTCTTTTACCTTGAAAGTTTGGTGAGCAACAGCTGAGCTTATATTTAAGAAACCTGTTCATAGGGTTGGCCATCAACAGCTGGATTATGTCTTCATATAAATATGTCTTTTGAAATAGTGGTATTTTATAACACAATCCATTTTGCATTTGCTGCCCTCTGATTAAAAAGCTTTTTTTGGATCAGGGTTGAAAACGCCTACAAATTCACACAGGATGGTAAGAAAACATGTCACATCACAGCAAGGAGAACAAAAGGAACAACAATTACCTGTGTGCCTAGGACACTGCCACTACCACCGCGGTCTGCCTGGAGCACGGACGGGGCTCAGGGGCACTCAGAGCTGTTACCCTGTGAACCACAAACCAGAATTCACCATCTGGTCCCTTAAGGGGAAAATACTGTGACTTCTAACCTTACAGCATCAGCTTAAAATTAATTCTATAAAGGAAGCTTTTTGGGCCATAGAAAATTGTTTTGTATCACATCTTTTAGAAATACTAAGCAGGTGCATTTACCACAAAATTTCTTCATAATAAAATGTATTCCAACTTTATGAAGAATCTTCTATTACTGCTAATTAAGATGAATAGTTTCAGGAGATTCTGAGAAAAATAACACCTATACTCATAAAACTTGATGACAACATCTTATGTGTTAAAGAGAAAAGTGATTACTCTAATGCACTATAATGCTTGATACATAGTCTCACAGCTCTCCCCTGCTGTGTTTTGTATAACCTATGAAGTCAACAGAGCACAGATAAAGAAACAAATCAAGGGTAGGATTCACATGATTCATATTTCAATAAAGGGGAATTAAAATAGATAATGGCTCCCAGACAAAGAAGGGGAAAAAAAAGGTATTTCTTTTAGTATTTCAGCCCTGAGCCCATTAGAACTTTGTGATACTGCTGATACATTCCCTCTCTAATTAGTCCATACATTAACTGTTAAGACTCACCTGACTTCAATTTATGATTTACATCTACAACATAAAAACTTGGTACTATTACGTGGTAGTTGGAAATAGAAAAATTTGCATTCTTAAATTACATACTTCAGGAGAAGTAGTATTCAAGGGAATTTGCAAATGCCTTTGTGCAGCATTGCCAGTCTCCTGCAGGCTGCTCCTGGGATGTGGTAGGTCCTGTCAGTGGAGCAGGGGAGCAGGATTTTCCACATCTCTCACCAGCTTTCACTCTCCCTGGTTATTAAGTGTTTTAGAAACACTCTAACCACCTCCCCCTTCTGCCCGCTCTGCAGGAGGCTTTATACTCTCTCTCCCTTTTTCCTTGTCTCCTTTCCCCTTTCGTTTTTTAAACAAAGATCTTGCTGTTACCAGTTCTAATTTTAATCAGAATACTTTTCATAAATGGTGTTTCCCATTCATCTCAAACATATTCTGGTTTTGGTTTCACTCTACAGCTGTGCTTGCCCCAGCATGGTGTCTTCTCAGCTTTGTAACAATGAAGAGCCACAGCTGAAGGAACAATTAAAACATACCTGGGTTGTCACATTATTTTGGTAGAAATTACCTACAAATATACTCAGACTTCTGTAAAAATAATATATGCAAGGGACATGTTACAACACGGGACCACAGTTGGGGTGGTGACATTTGTTATGAGACCCAGAGAAGCAAGATGAATTGTTGATTCTTTCAAATCCCATTGACTTCATTTGCATGATCTCCTCAATTCATGGGTCTCCTTCCCCCTTTGGGATACTCTTCACTGGATTTTGAGCACAGCTATTCCACACAAACGACCCCAGGCACCCACAGACAACTTTATGTGGTAACCAAAGTGCCACTCAGGGAAAGCTGAACATCTCTGTGGTCTTTGACTTACTCAGACGCTGCAGTGGAGTTCTTGCTAAGATGGAAAGGCAGAACTCAACAGCACAGTTACAAAAAGCATCAGTCACTCCCATGGCCTCTGAAGTATGAATCACATCCATGGCAAAATGAAGTATTTTAGGTGTTTAAGATGACCAGTAATAGAAGAGCAAGAACTCGGACAGCAAGGGGCTCAGCCCTAGGTATTGCCTAAGTGCACTTGGAAAGCTTCCAAACCCACAAAGCCCTGTTCTAATCCACCACATGGACAGGCGAGCCTACACACAGGATATTTTTAAAGCACATAATACACACATACACACAAATAGAGCCAGTTTCTACTGTCCTAAGCATTGCCTAGTCATTCTCAGCATGGCAAAGCAGATAGAAAAGGATCAGAACAATGACATGTTAGTACTCTTACACTCTTTGTATCAGTGTAAATACCTTCACAACATGCAGAAGAAAACCCTCTCCATAAGCAGACTTTTTTTTTTTTTTTTTTTTTTTTTTTAATCTATTGAACTGTGGGAGAAAAGAGAAAAATAAACCAGTTGGTAAATAACGTATTGGAAAAAACACGATATTCCTGCTATAAACTGACAAATGTTTGAAAACCTCTACCTTTTACTAGAGATCTGCATCCTCAGCAAGCCTGAATGGTTGTCCTTAAGCTCTTCCTCATCTGATGAAACAGCAAAATGACCTCATTGAAAATTTCTTTCCATGCACTATTTTCACCTGCATCCTCCTAAACTCATCTCTCTCAATTGCAAAGAAACAAAGAAACTGAAGAACTGCTTAAACGAGTAGGTGAAAAGCAGAATGTGACCACTTTACCAATGCACCACATTAAGAGGAATCACACCATGTGGTCCTTTGTTTCTGTGAACACACAGATTTGCTTTGGTGACAGCAGCAGCGCATTGCCAAAGCTGCGATGGCACCAATAGCCTTGTGTGGGGCACAAAAGCACAAACACTTTTCCTCTGAGAGACGTTGACAGTACTGCCCAGGAGCCCACAGCTTTGAGTACCCCTAGACATAGCTTGCTGCTTTTCTGTACAACAAAAATATTCATGGCTACCTGCTGCTGATAAGCACTTGCCAAAGACATCAGCTTCACTATTTAGGCAAGATGCTGGAAGTGCCACAGTAAACTCTTCAAGGGCCTTTCTGAGCTGACTCTTCCTAATTATGGCTGAATACATATAAGTCATCCCTGTGTTTAAATATGTCATTTCTGATACAGAATCCTGGGCCTAGTTACACCTTTCATTTCTCCTGTGCTCAGCACAACACAGCAGGATGCACTTTAAGTAGTTCACTCTCTAAATCATCTATATGTGCATCCATGGCTTTATGACAGGATTCTGCTGAACATATTCTGCACTGCATCGTCAGGCACAACAGAGATTAATTGTTAAAAATGTGCTCTCCCACTCAAAGATAAACACTAAAAACTGATTTTAGTAAATATTTGTGCTGTGTTATACCAGCTGAGTATTTCCCATGCTCTGTGTTAGGCAAATGAGCTGCCCCAGGGTATTAGCTTCATGGACTGTTTGCAGTTCTATAAAGCTCTATCAGCTCTCACCATATCTACTTACCAAAATAATTTGGGATATTGAACATTAAAATGGATTCTACAACACAAACAGTTATAATTTCCGTTGTACCACTTATAGTTGTCAGCTATGAGAGTACTGAAGGGCATTAAGCTTCTTTCCCTCACCCTATTTCTGTTCCTGGACCTCTCAGGCTAATTTATAGAAAACAACAAAGTTAACCTAAAATAATGCAAAGTCATCTGCCCCTGCTTGCCCCATGTCTTTCATTCCAACTCCTCTAAAAACACACAAGGCCAAGAGACTAGATTTTCAGGGAAGTCCTAAAATTAGCAAAATGAAAAATAGCTGTCAGAAAATCGAAGTACCCCACCCTAGAGCTGGAGATACTTCACAGAAGGCAGCCTGCTGCAGGTCCTGGCCCTCTGGCCGAGGTTTGCTCTGGCTCTCCTGCCGGGATTCCCTGGGGACAGCAGCAGTCTCTCAGTCTGTAGGTGCTGATCAGAGAGCTTGGCTGGGACAACAACATGAAGCGTATAGCCTTCCCAAAGAGCGCACAGCACCTCCATCCCAATCTTCTGATGAAAAGGAAAAGGAAAGGTGAAGAACTATTGCTCAGCTGGTGCCTCATCTCCTCCATTCTCAAATCTTCTCAGTGACTTTAATAGCCAGCCAAAGACAATTGTGCTCCTGGGAAAACCTGCAGCAGTACACCTAACAGAGAAGCAGGAGATGGCCTTGGTTTCTGCTGCACTACAAATCCTGGAAAATAGAAGTCCAGTCCAAAAAGCACCTGCAACACTTTCAGAGCCAAGTGCCATGCAAGAAATAAGGGATGATTTCCCTGCAACGATATCTCTTTTCCAGATACAAAGAGGGTGATACACTTTTCTCTCACCCTCGGATGAATTATTTTGTACAGAAAAAAATCCCTCATTGCTCACATGAATCATGTTGTCAAGAATCACAGAGAAAAGAAAATCAACACTTAAAAAAAATATATATTTCTTATATTTGAGATATGTAGGTGTTTGGTACAAAGATCCACTCAAGAAACTAAGTAACAGATGACCAAGGAACTAGGAGGATACAATGGCAAGCTGGTGTGCTCATATCTGATTACCTGAAAAGCAAATCTTAACCTTTTACAAGGTATTCTGCCTTGTGTATTCTTGCTGAGAAAAACAGACACTTGCCAGCATCTATCTGTAAAGGTAACTCTCCACACATCTGTGACTACAAGACATGCTGCAGGAGGAAAGCAGCAAGCCCTGTTGATGGGGTAGGGAGAAGAGGTATTGCCCCCATCACCCAGATCTCCATGTGCAAATCTATTTCTGGTTCAGAATCCTTTACCCTGCAGATAACCAAGAACAGAGCAGCAGATGAGAAAGAACTTACGTGCAGCAACAAACAAGAATAGACAAGGACTCTTCCCTCAACATCTAGGTCAGGATCCAGCTCTGCCCAAAGTTCAGAACATTCAGCTCTAGGGTTTTCTTCAAGGCCAAATCTGGAGAAGAGAAAGAACGAAAGATCTCATTATATGTGTCCATTGCATGGAAAAATCTCTTCAACACGCCGTGTGAAATGCTTTATATTTTAGAAATCTATCAACTAGATCTAGTGCGCATTGAAGTTAACAGAAAGCCTCCCACAGGTTTTACTGGGCTTTGGTTTAGGTTATGTGTTTTAATTCTTTTTTTCCCTACAACAGAGAAGCACAGTAAATTGTAGAGGTTCTCCTCGCTCTGTTCCCCTCCAGGCTGCAGGCAGCATGCACAGAAGCATCTCTCCATCTTCTTCCATGTTCATCTTTGATGGGGGCTCCATTAGTCTCTCCCAGTTGTTACTGCTCAGAAGGATTTAATGACTGGTGTTCAACCCTGATAGCACTTAAAAATAGCATTTACATAAGGAATTTATGATAAAATTGCTTTATGGCTTGCATGAGAATGCAGGAGCAATAATAATAATAAACCAGACAGCAATGCCTTTTTTAATTCAAACTCCAAGGCAGGCAGATGTCACTACACATAGTAGTCAAGACAAGTGACAATATAATCTTGAATCATAATCTCTCATAATAGCATTTTCACAATTAAAATTCAGAAAAAAAAATGCCATTTTCCTGTGCTTATTTGTAATAGAGATGATAAAACCAGAAATGTTTACATTTCTTTTTAAGTTTTAGTGAGTACCAGAAGAAATCAATACCAGCAGTGTTCTGCGATCAAACCCCAACCTTTCCAAACTTCTGTGTAATGCCCTGGGGGCCAAGACTCCTAAATGTATGTAATAGAGAATTTTAAAAGGCCAAAGACTAAAACTTTGGTGATTAAATACCCCACTTAGCCCTGGGAAAAGCATTCAACATATGCTTCTACTGTGGCATTATAGATTAATTTTATTTCATCACATCCATAGCATGTTTTATTACGTCTAAGCAGCATCCCCTAATGTATACAACTGCCAGACAGAGACTCTGAAAATGAGAACTGATATTTGGTGGGAAGAGATGTCAGAAAGACCATTTACTGTTTTAAAGAGCAGTAGATGGATGACCAGTGAAATCATCTATTCCAAGGCAATTTTCTTTCTTTACTACTGAAAGGTTTCATCCCCCTGGATAAGGCGCTCAGTTAAAAAGAAGTACAGACTGTTCTTCATGACGATGCATTAAACAGGGGTTGGGGTTTGGTTTTTTAAGGTGTTTGGGGTTTTTTTTCCTGTTTTTTTTTGGTGTTGGAATTTAAAAACCAAAACCAAACACATTTGGGAATTACCAGGTTTCTAAGCCAGAAAAAAACAAAGTTACTAAGTCATGTTTTCAGGGAGGAAGCAGAGACAGTTCCTTTGCTTTCTTGCTGTCAAAAAAGTTTAGTATGATTAAATATAAAATCAATCTTCAAGTAGTCCTATAAAGCATGCCCAGTCACATCAGCATTACAAACATTGCTCAGACCAAGTATATTTAAGTGTCCTTATGCAACTCTTTCCAGCTAGGCTCTCGGTGATCTCGTCGGCATCATGGGACATACTTCTAACTCTGTTTCATGTTTTGTCCATTTTCAAAACCCTCTTGCCAACCCTCCCTTGCTTTAAATTCATCTCTACCCAACTGCTCAACCAAATGCTGCCTCTCTCTCCTGCTCCATCTCATCTGCCACTGTACCCACTCCTTTTCCGCCTGCTTGGGGCTGTTGCCACAGCTGTTCACACAGCCAAGGAGCAGTGCCGCTGAATTTTGCAAGAGAAGAGCAAGTGCAGTCCCTTGCTTTGTTGAGACCCTCTGCATTATTTGTTTCAGAGGCAGCCACCTTCATTCTTGGATTTCTAAATGGGAGAGGGGAATTAGGCAAGCAGGCAGGCAGATGCCTGTGTAAATAAATTTTCCACATTCTAGTTTACAGACTAGATTAATAATGCAACTACCGGATAGAATTTAGAGAAATTTTGAAAAGTGCTTTACAAAACTAACATAATTAACCCTGTAGTATATGAAGACACCGTCTCAGTATTAATGCATCTCTCTCACACTGGTAACATATCAGGTTCTCATAAACACAGACTATCATGCCATCTAGTTAGTGGCATGGTTTATGTCCTCTAAACATCTGAGCATCTGCTAGGTACTTGAGGATTTATTCACAGGCTGCCACAATGAGGCAGTAGTAAGTTGTGGTGAATGCAGTATTTACAGCACAAATGATGCTGAAGTGCTAATTAGTGCTAATTTGACTTGGCCCATTTTGGACCTCTGACAATCACAGCTCTTCAAAAGCAAGAAGGTCTGGCATATGCTCATCTAAGGAAAATTTCCACCGCTTTATTTCCCCATCTATTATGATATTTCTAAGGCAAAACATTAAGAAATATAAAATATCTGTGTTTTCCTAAAGTAGTGGCCCAGGCCAGCTGCTGCTGCAGATTGATTTCTAGAAGAAAAGTTTATATCTATTTGGCTCAGTAGGGATTGTCCTATCTATTAGAACAAAGCTAAGAAGAAAACGTCACTGAGTGTAGGTCTATGTGCTGAGTTACATACTTATTTGGAAGTTAACAAAAAAACCCAACTTTTTTTTTCCTCAAGATAAGCAAAAGCTGTTTCCCAAAGAGAGGGTCAGGAACAGGAGAAGCCAATTTCTCTGCTTTCATCCTCTGCCTTTGGGTCCTGATAACTGTACTTGCCTTCCCTCCATTTTCACTAGATGAATCAGGCTAGTGAAGAAAAACAGCTTAGAGATTCAGTAGGTTCATCCTTTGAGAAACATGATGCAGTAAACTTCCTTGATCAGGAATATTCTTCTACTAAGATGAGCTACATAATTAGGTTTCTTAAAAAAAGTAGACTTTGAAGCTATATTCTGCCTCCAAATACTTGTCATATGACCCAGAAGGCAATAAGTGAAAAATTCTGAACAAATAAATCAAAAAAGCTGACACACTTTTGCAGGTGGTAAAGCTTTCATGTGCTAACAAAAGGCTTGATTCCCATGGCTTTTGATATCTGCAGAATGACAGGCCAGCACTACTCAGAGATCGACAGTGTAGCAGAATGAGGCCAACGGAGTCATCACTCAAAAGAAGAGAGTAACTACTCCAGTGATCTCTCAAGTGGATGAAATGCTGGACAAAGTACTGCTGGACATTTTCCACAAATCACATTCAAACGATAATTTAAAAAAAACCCACATAAATAATTTTTAAAACTCAAATACTTTAAATACCTAAATAATAAAAAATACTTAAATAATCCTGGTTTGAGTTTGATCAACTGCACTTGTGCTTTATGTTTCCATCATAAAAAAAGCAACAGGAAAAATATTAGATAGATAATTTTCTGATCTGATCAAACTATTGATACTAAAAGTGAGTGGCTCCAGCATCTTTATGGGGAGGTGGGAGGTAGCAGGGGTGGGAAATAGATAAATAATTAAATCATAGGAAGGTGCACACTTCTAATAAATTAAAAGCAGCAAAATATGTCATTGAATAAAAGCCCACAGATCCTACAATTGAGAAAAGCAATAAATAGTCACTGGATTAAAGCAGAAATATTTTTGAAAAATATGGAGCATCATTAGGAATGATGTAAAGCTCTTGTCCCATTTTTTTTTTCTGCTAAACCTACCAGAAAATTAAAAAAAAAAAAAAAATAACAACCAAAACCCCAACCAAACTATGAAAGACAGAACAAGAAATTGTGTTGCTCTGAATAATTCCTAAGAGGCCATTCTATCATGTGTCAGGTCATGTTCTTCAAACTAACCTGTAGCTTTTACATTTGAACATTTCTCACATGAAGTTGAAGCCTGCACTCACAGGAAAACAAAGCACTGATCACCCCTTCTCAAATCACAGCGGAGATTATCCAAGGGCAAGCACAGCTCAAATTTACTTTGTGTTAGACTTGGCACTGTACCTGATCGCGTGGCTAACGTTTCTGAGCACTGCAGTTACTGCCACCTAAGGGAATCCAGGACAAAGGGGACTGCAGAGAGAACACACTAGGCAGAATGCAACATTCTCTTTTCCCTTGATTGTTAAAAAATATTACTTACGCAGTAGATCAGGAACTGGCCAAAGACCATCTCATAAAATATCTCAGAAAATGCCAATTCATGAGAATAAACATAGCAGCATGCATTTAATTGAATTTCATGTTTTATCCCCTCCCTTCTTCCTATATTAATGTTTCTTTTTCTCTCTTATGCTAATGAGAACTGTAAAAACTTCAATAGAGGAGGAATCTTTTTTGTATATACACAAAATTGCACACATTGGTGATAACGTCCTGCAAATACAATGATGTCCTAAGTTTTTCTTGTAGTGACTTTTTACATTTTTCTTTGCTCAGACAACCAATCCCTCCTAATGCCACACAAGATAAAGACAGAGGCTGAAAACCCTGCTTTGCAGAGGGTAATGCACTTCAGTCATTCTGCATTCTTGTTGAGTTCTATTCCAGCTTTCGGTAGTCTTGCACCATCTATTTCCATGGCATAATTATACCTATGGAGTTCCCTGAGAGCAGCAAGGGGGGGGAGTGTGTGTGTGTGTGTGTGTGTGTGTGTGTGTGTGTGTGTGTGTGGTGTGTGTGTGTGTGTGTGTGTGTTATACATAAGATTATCCTTTCTCTCTGGTTTCTGAAGGATGAGATCACATTTTAACACCACCAAAATCAATCCAGTCTCATCAAAAAGCAGACAAATATTGCGATAGCTGAGAGCCGTAGAAGAAAGATTTGGTTTGCTACTTGTCTTTCAGTGACCATAGAAGACTGCTAAATTCCTTTCCTTAATATATTTGATGGCAAACAAATTTCTGAAGCACTGATTTTAAGTTTGCAGATGTGAGGATTCAGTTGCAGCAAGTTATCACAGGTATCTAAGGGCAGCAGGACAGGCAATGAACTTGAGAAGACCTTCAAAAAACAACACCCTGTCATCATCTACTTACAATGTTCTTAATAGCATATCGGCTTTAGATTTGTCCTGTGCAAAATATCATTGCTGAGACTTTTGTAAGTCCCCATTTTACATCGGAAGAAAGAAAACTTGCAAAATTCCTGTTGTGACTTAGTAACACAACAGGCTCTTCATCCCTCTCAGCAGCAGGGGGCTCCTGGAAGTGAGAAATCTAGAGTTCACTGACTTCTCAGGAAAAACAGTTTAAACGTGCTCTCTGCACAAGGACTGTAAAGGTGTTTGTCTCTGCACTACAAGAGACGAGGGCTGGACGCCGAGCACTGGCCCGAAGTTTCTCTTCATCAACAAAACCCACTCACTATGTACTGCTGAGGTGAGCAAAGGCCTTCTGTGCACACCTGAACTAACTCTGCCACCTTTGAACCGGGCAGTTCAGAGAAATGCCACTTTTAACTAGGAGTAAAACTTTCTTCAAATAAAGACGCTGCATTTACAAGGTAAGACAAATTTACCGTGGTGCTGCTTGTGCCAACACGTTCTCAACCCTCCTTCTCCTTTTCACCAGTATCTTTCTCCCACCAGCTATGCATTTAGCAGGTAACATCTATTTCTAACACTGCTGATGAAAACAGCACAGCTGCTGCCTAAGTGTCCAATCCACACATATGCTGACAAGACTGAATGCAGTATTAGACGATTAGTTGTCAGAGATGATTAGGAACTGTGGGCAACTTAATTCAGGAAAACCAAATACTGCTCTAAAAATGCCTCAACTGAAAATGAAGCTTTAGAACAGGCTGATAAGTGGACATCATTTACAAAGAAAAACTGTTGGAATTTTGGAATAGTGTGTTAAAAGAATTTTAGAAGAGGCAATAAGGACAGTTAAGCATGAGGATTTTTTTTTTTTTTTTTTTTTTTTTTTTAAACAGAAGCAGCCCAGACAACTCTCAGAACCAGAGTGCAGCAAGCTATTTGCATACGTAACTAACAGTTTTCATGCACAATTACCTTGTTATTCAAAGTATACTTACAATTGCAATGTATTCAGGTGAAATTTAATGCTCTGGTGAATAACCCATGCATGGTCTAGAAGCTATTAAATACTATTTTGCCGAGGTGTTAAGTGGGTAAATTCTTAATGGGTACATTCCACCAGAGTCAAGTATTACCCTTTGTTGATGCAGCTCCAGGTTGATCAATCCTGGAAAGCAGGTACTTGTAATACAGAATAAATGTAATTTCTAGAGAGAAAACCTTGGCACTGTTTCAGACAGTTATTTTTTTAAAAAAAACAACCATCTTTAATTCTTTTCGTGTGCAGGTAGTTTTCCTCCAAAATATTAAATAAGCATGAGGATGCTTTTAGATAGTCCCTATTGCTACAGTAAACCTATGGCTGAAATCATTCTCCACTGACCTGTACAAAATGGGAGTTTTGCTTCCATAAGTATTAAAGAACAGGTTTTTTAACAGGTCTGCAACAGAATTAACCAGAACAAAAAATTTCTAGGGCAAAACATATTCTCAGATTTTCCAATATTTGGCTCATGCATCAAAGATGTTCACCTAAAACAAGAGAGATATTCCATGCCTTCCAGCAGCACAGGCTGGGGGCCAGACTTACTAACACTGGGGAAAAAAAGAATCTTAACACAATAAAAATATTGTTAAATAATTTTAAGCGAAACATCTTGTGCTTGGATTTTTAAAGAGCTCAGAGTGTGCGTCAGATGGGGGATAATCTATAGTGATATGGTTAAAGTGCAGTTTCAGGATGACCTGCCTCCACATCTCCCTCCATTAGAGCAACTTTTCTTTTAAGCTGTCCCCTCTGCTTCCCAAATACTTTTGAAGAAAGAAAACTAAGAGTTCTTGACAGTGCTATGAAGGCAAGTAACTTGTGCTTCCCACTCCCTTCTCCTCATGCCAGTAGCCTGACTCACCTCTGGATACACACACACACACACACACACGTGAGAAGTGGGTTTGGTGATCTCTTCTTCAGAAGTACTCGCAGCCACATTCTCACAGATGTATCTATCTGACCTTCACACGCCAGGTCTGTTCACAGTCTGATGCAAACTAAAGCAACACAGCTGTGTTAGTGTAATCCTAAACCAGTCCTAACAGAACCAGCTGAGAGAGCAGGGTATTAAGCCAGACAAGCTGACCATAGCTACATGGTTTTTGCAAGCCTGGACAAAACATGGGCAGATTTCACTCAAGCGAGAGTGGGTTCAGGAGACCTTTCAGACTTACCTATACACAAGTAATGCATTTTGCCTTTACCATGTGGTAAGGAAGGGCTCCCCGTTTTACAAATGGGAAGAAAAGTACAGTCAAAGATTGACCCAGGTGACACGGGAAAGCTCTCAGCCTTTTGTCAGTCACTTCGGTTGACCACAGTGCCTCCCTGCTCTTCAAGTATTTCCAGACTGCTCTTTAGTATTACAAGCAATACCGTGTACTTCAATAACAGCAGTGGAGAGTAATCTGAACATGTTGATAATTTGTCTTTTATTCTGCTCCCATCAGAGGGTATAGAGTTTCTTGCCTGGAAAAAGAAACCAGAAGAGAGCAGTAAGCTGAGGCCAGCACCATTCCACTGTCTGTAGTCTCCTCCCAAGTAGAGGGTCCTGACCACTCTTCTCCAGGGCCAGGGGAAACCCAAACAATCTGCATCTCTTTTAGTGTGCATGCACTATTCAGTCACTCAGAAACCAGCTACAGCCTGTGGCACGGGGTGCTTGGGACTAAGATACATGGGGAAAGAGGTAACTGCAAAACCACTCTCTGTTTAGGATCTCAATTGTCGTAACATGTTAACACCACCTCAATTTTTTAGCTAAAGATTAATTTGTCCATAGCTTTGAAAATAGTTATGATTCATGAATATGCATAAGAATATCTTAGTATGGTCAATTTATATTATAAGATTACTTGTTTAAGGGAAAAGGAGCGGTAGATTTTGGTAAGAAGTTGGAGACGTTCCTCCAAAACCAAGAAGGGCTTCCACCATGGGTGCAGACAGTACTGATACCAGGTGGAAGGCTGTACTCAGTTATGAATTTTGATTAATTTCTCTGCTCTCGTTTCCAAAGCCTCATTGAGCAGATGTTTCAGACACCATCCACTTCCTTCTTCCCTTCCTGGTTTATCTATTTAGATTGCAGAGCCATGAAGCAAGAATGTTTTAATCCAATGGCAGTATAGTACCTTGCACAGTGCAAGCCTTTTATCTAGAACCTGAAGCCCCACCTCAGATATATGAAGATGTACAGGAGTGCAGGCTACGAAGGAAGCTGCTTGACATGAAGGCTGAATGGATTACTGAATGGACAAAGAAAGAAATCTCAAAATCTTAAAAGTACCATCAATTATTGGAGTAAACTCCTCCTCCCCAAAAGTAATACATACGGGAATGTATAAAACACCCCTCATATCATTAGAAGAGTTCTCATTCAGTTAATTGTCACAGTACTGTACACCCTTGTTAAGCTTAAATGGCTTTTTTTTTCCCCACAAATTCAGAGAATTTTCTTTTAGCTCCATGTGTAATCCTGTAAATTACACATGCAATAAATTAATGAAAACCGAAGAAACTGCCTGTGCTTAGAAAACCAGCTTAATTTGGCATGCTTTGCTGCACACTTCTAAAGGCTCAAAATCTTTCAGGCCCTGCTTAAAACAAATGATTCCACACTGTGCAAGTAATCTTTATTTTTTTAAAAAAATAATAGATTAAATTCGGCACTGAGGTGTGAATTTCTTAAGTTGTCTCCTAAAAAACGAGACATTGGGGTCAGATAGGGGCTGCCATCCAGTTGTCTCCAAGCACATGCATTTATTTAGAAAGGAAAACTCATCAACAATCATCAAGTTAGGTGGAGAATAAGCATTATTACAAATCCCTCCTGCTCTCTGCAAGAGTCATGGTATTACTTTTAAACTGTTGTTTTGAAATCCACTCATTACGTGGCTTGCACTGATTCAGCTGAGCTATTTCTCCTTGTCATCTTCCTCGAGCAGGCTGTTCTCCAAGGTGCCTCTGCTGACTTACTCTGCTTTCTGGATCTCCCAGAGACTGCTGTACCATTTACATTGCCTACTCTAGAAACAAAGTGTCAAATTTTACAGATCGCTCTCTCCAGTTCCTTACAGTAGCCATCAGTGGAACTCTTCATATTGTCTCCCTTGCAACTGGGTAGCTGTTGTGTCCTAACCAGGACATTTACTGAGGAGACCTCAGCGCTGCAATGCTCTCCCTCCTGCCCTGCAGCCTGAACCTGCCGATCAACAGACCAAGCGGTAAGAGTCCTGGGTACTTGCCTGCTCAGTTCTCCATGCTGGAGGGGCGTCTCACAGGTGTTCAATATGACAGTGATCTCAACTCTTTGAAACAAAAACAAAATACAAAAAAAACCCAAAGCAAACGCCACCACCCATCCCATCCCCTATCCCACGTCTGTCCCCCCCTCCAAAAAAAAAAAAAAAACACATAAGGAAAGAGGTAAAAGTCTCATTTATAATATGACAGCATGCTATTTCTTGATATTCTAAATGTGCAGAGCTTGGTTTTGCCTAAAATCAAATACATTTAAAGAGTAGTATAAAAATGGAAATAATTAAGGCTTATCTGTTATCAAATCTAACAAAATATTTGAAATCCTAAACTTTGAAACACATTATAAACACACATTTAGACTGGAGACATGAAGTAGCTCAGAAGTTTTGAAGTCCTACCACTTTCAGAACAGAACTTTTTCAGAGAGCTCTGAACTGCATCGATTAACATTTCAAATCCACGTGAGTCTCCCTGGAGTACATGGAATCAGCTCTCCGTCTGTACAGTGTTTTCTACTTATAGGAGCTAAGGATCTGAGGACCAGACGCTGCATTGGCATGTCCACTTCATTTCAGGAGTCTGACAGTGCGGTATCACTTAAATAATGAAGCACACATCTGGCAGGAGATTGCTGAGGTTGGCTAAGTTTGTACAAGGTCAATCCATCCTCTAAGCTTCTGTATGCTGAAAATTAAACAAGAAGTTTACATGGCAACAAAGAACCAATTTATCAATCTCAGAGCTTGTTTTCCAAGTAGCATGCCTTTCTTTTTAAATCAGTTTTTATTGTATAAAAATAGGAGGGAGAACTATTGTATTACTCTGAGACATATTTTCTGAAACCTTTCATTAGTTAATGCATACCTATTTTAAAATATTATCCTTTTTCTTTTGTAAGGAAGGTAGAGAAACTACAATGCACCACACATGGCAAAGGGAAAAGTACACATACTTCACAGAAGATCTACACCACTGCCATGCTTTGCAAGTTATGGGCTAGTCTTAACAAAAGGGTGAATAATCCTTGAAGCAAGTGGAAATAATACAGGATCAGACTCTGGAAAATTTATTTAGTTACTGCTTTCACTAATTTTTACAGAAGGACAATACACGCTGAGTAAGAAGATATCCAGTATCCGGTATCTTTACACATTGTTACAATCTTGCTTTACAGAAAATGCATCGGTCTGATACAAAGTTTTAACAGACGTTTTTGTAAACACAGAGTAACACAGAAATGAGATAAACATAATGAAAAATTATTTTTATCACTTAATAAATGACATTGGTGGTCCACAGTATGAAAAAACTGTTTAGCTAGTAAGGGATGTAGGTTAAAGCTCAGATCTCAACGATTTTCATATTCTAACAGTTATTCAAAGTAGCCTTTCCTCAGCAGCGATGGAAATCAGCTGTCTGCATCCCAGCTCAGTGCTTTAACTGCAAGCAATATTTTCATCTAAGTTTTTGGCATTAAAAAAAAAAAAAAAAAAAAAAAGAAAGAGATACTCAAAGGCTTTTTGCAAGTTTGCTTATTCTCCATTATTTAAAGATTTCAACTTCAACAACCTTTTGGTGTTGCTTTGGTGGCTTTTTTTCTTTCTCCATTTGGCAAGCATTGATTTTTCATTACTGCTCCTGTCAGAGCATGAACCAGCTGCTATGTGTCATTAAGTGGTAGAGAAAGAGGAGAGCTCCCCCTTAGATGGACACACATGCAAACACTGAGCTATTAGCAGGAACACCACTCACTCTCTCTGATCTTCTCCTCCTCTTACCTCGTTCTCTGAAGGGACAATGTTAAGTAGCTACCAAAGGAAGGGGTCAGAAAACACCATCAGAGCTTGGCTGTAATTTGCTCCCCCTCTGATGGGAGGAGGCTGTCTGTCCATGGCTGCCAGGCCAGCAGACATCAGAGCTCGAGAGCTGAGCTCGTGTGACTGGGGCTGGCCTCTTCCACAGAGCGCCTCAGTGCTTCACTCACCACAGGTGATGCTTTCTGCTCTTGTCATTTCTTGGCATCTGTGTTCTATGGTTTTGTCCTGACGTGACTGAAAATCTAGAGAAGAAGCCTAACATAAGTGTACAGAGAAATCTGAAACAAAAGAAATGTTTTCCTTTCTCGTCTTTTCCCATTACTCTCAGCTTTATAGTACCATCCTGTAAGAATGGTCAGCCTCCTCTACCCCCAGGATACTGTAATAGGGACTCTAACAGTGTAATTTCCCATTAAAACTGTGACCTGTTCAATGAGTTTTCCAGACACATTTTAAAAGTAATCTTGGTTTTATGAGTCAGTAAAAAAAAATTAAAAAGTAAGAAGCACCTCTGATACCACAGAAAGTTCTGATATGTTGGCACAAGTCCATTATGATGCCAAGTAACACCCCACAAACCAAATACAATCTGAAGTGTCTCTCATCCATAGTGTGCTTGGTTATTTATCCCAGAGTACACACAGAGAGCTAGTCAAGATGATTTTTTCCTGTGGGGCTCAAGAGCATCCTATATGCCTTACCACCAAAGAGATGTTACTCATGCAACACGTTACCATGGAGAGGAGCCACTTCATGCTTTGCTCGCGTTGCACTTCTTACCTTTGTTTTTCTACCTTGAAAACAAGGACACTATCTTCTATATGTGGCATCAAGCACAATCACTTCAGCATCACTTTAATTTTTTTTTTCAGTTAAGATCAGCAGAGAAGATCTCCTGTCAGGTAAGTTTGTGCTAACATTTTATTTCCTTCTTGCCTTTAACTTGGCCAGTCACTAACTAAAACTACTATTTTGCTTTCTTAATAGAAAGACAACCTCTCTTGGCAAGTTTACTGACAGGTCTATCTCCCCTGATTTCTTTCCTCATGGAAAAACACCTACTTGAATAGGGAAAAGCAGCTAGAAAGTTACACGAACAGGCTGGTACCCCTTTTGAAAAGAGGTGACACACTCTGGAAGTCCAGGCACTTACCACACACTGCAACAGAAGTCCAGCAGCATTCCCACTCCCGAGATCTGTATCCGTGTTACATCCTTGCAGCTGTGAGGCCTCCCCTCTTCTGAGGCAGGGCTGAGGTGCCGGAAACAACTTCCCTGTAGCGATGACTATCCTATAAACATCATTAGTTTAGGGACTTTGCATTGGTTCCTCCATAGTGCAACCAGGGACCTGAAACCAGGGGGGTTTTACGAGTGCTCCACCTTTCAGGGCTTCTGGACAGTGACCAACAACCCTTGGGCTGCCCTGTCCACGTCTTTCACTCAGCACTGAAAATCCCTGGGACAAGGTTTGCAGAGTTACATACCAACAGCCACGAGGTGGCACGCAGAGCAGAACAAACTTGTCCTGTCTGTGGCAGCACCAGAAAACTGCAACAGTGCCATGTAGATCCAGAGAAGGACATCCTGGCTTTAGGCAGACACCAAGAGACTGGACCTCTACTTGACACCTTTACCTTCTATGCCTCACATGCAGCTCACTGCTCATCTGGGGTTGGTTTTTTTTTTGGTTGGTTGAGTTTTTTGTTTTGTTTTGTTGGGTTTTTTTTCTGGGTGGTTGGTGCAGCAAGACTAGGCAAAGACAGCAAAGGGGATTATTGGGGTGATGAGGGGGTGCAGACCTGGCTGGAAGGAACACGTGTTGAATGGCTGCTGTCACCATAGAGACACCTGCCAGTCTTCTTGTTCCATCTGGTTCCTGAAAAAAAAAAAAAAGCTGGTTGTCTTATGCTTCTGAAAGCTTTGCTTTGGGAAAAGATATCTCATATTGAAACATAGTATATGCAGACCAGCTAGCCATGGCAATAGGGACAATGGAGGTAATAAATGCTATTTTGTCCCTGAATTAGAACTAACTGCAAGGAAGAAAACAATATTCAAACTGTATCAAGAGAATAAGCCCCAGCGTACCTTGGTGTCAGGTGTGATAGCCTGCTTTAGCCAAGGATCTCCTGTGCAGCGTACATATTTAATTACTCCAAGCATCTCTTCTGATGTTGGATATGGCTACCTGTGAATCTGAGAAACAAGAAGATAGAGGCTTAGTACCCTCCACTCACAGCCTACGTGAGTCAGGAGTAGGACCCAAACATCCTCACAGCAGGCAGAGTACTTCACTACTGGAAGAAGTAGCCATTTTAGTTTGCCAAACATGTTCACACTGGAGCAATTATCTTTGGCAATCTCTACCAATAATTTTAAAATGTACTCTTCAGTATCATCACTGAATTCAAACTGTTTTGTTTGGGGCTTTTTTTTTAAATCCACTGTCATTCTCCTTTTTAGCTCTAATTATCTGGATTGCATCCACACCATGAAGCAGAATTGTGACAAGAAAGCAATCACCCCAGAGATTTCCCAGAAATTTGCTTTCTAATCGGGTTGAAAATGCCTCAGCGTTCTGCACCGCATTTTGCACACAACTGGGTTTTCTATGAATATCATCTATGAAATACAGAAACACAATACTGTAATTATTTAATTGGGTTGTTACACCACAGGATCTTACAGTGCTAGGTGCTGTACCTAGCAACATTTAGGCAAAAAGATAGTCAGTTCCTGTGTGAAACAAATGAATACTTGAGGGTAAGATGAAAAAAAAAAAAAAAAACCTGGAAAAAGTGATTAAGAATATAACCTTGAAATGAATAGGTGTTGCACTGTAAGCATGATTCTGTAATTCTATTGCAAACAAAAGAAATATCAACTGTTGGTGAAAATCCAGAACTTTCCAGACTCATTTACAGACATGTCATTTATGTCGTGTAACCTCTCTGTTCCTTATTTTCTCATTGATACAATGGAAATAATATAGCTTCCTCATGAAGCATGATTAAATGTTCATAGTGTTTTACAATAATTTGTTTGACAATATGGCTGAGGAATACTATTGCTAAAGACAAACTGTGCAATATTTATAGCTGATACAGTATTGACTAAGCTCATCTCTTCTGTTTTTAAGGTTTTAGCTAAGCAACGCTTAATGAAATTTGCTAGACTAACTGCTCCTGTTGTCTCTGCTGGTAATGCAAAAGCAAACGGCTGTAAGTACAGTACCCTGAAGGCAGACATTAGGAGTTTCTCTGTTGAATCCAGCAGAGAAGTTTCTTGCATCTCCGTTGAATGCCATCATGCTGTGATTAGTTAATCATTAAGTACATAGTGCTTTTAATTAACTGCCAACTCTGCTTGGGCATCTGTTCTGAAAATCACATCCGATCATGCTTTTCCCAGTCTGTGGCTATGGAGCTCTTCAATAATACAGTTGCTCCATTCTCCAGCTCTCTCTGCTGCAAGACAGCTCAAGTCCAGAGTGTCCTACATGAAATGAAATATAAATGATCTATTCTTCCAAGGGAATAAAAATAAATGGGAATTAAACAAACTTATTTGCCTCAATAGGTAATAAATGCTGCTATTAAAAAAGCAGATCAGGCCAATTAACATATTTTTCTGGAAGAAAAAAGAGCCTGGAAGAATATTTTTATTCTTTAGGTTCAGCACACAATTTTATCACCTAGCTATTAAAAAAAAAAAAAAATTAAAAAAAAAATCCAAAACACTAATCTTTGACTGTAGAAAATAATCCTTTATTTTATAAGGGGCAGGGAGACTGACAATAAATACAACAGATTCTGCAAATCATTTCATTTGACTTAAAGTAAGAGAAAGACACACAGCGCAAACACTCCCTTACAAACACTACATTTCTCCATCTACACAGCTCAAGCTCTGCTGGGTTCAAAAAACTCCATTTTAAGTGTATTGTAAAATAAACTCCAACATATTTGGAGCATATACTGGGGGAAATAATAAGATTGTAACATATCTTAGGTACCACATTCTGTTTTAAAGGTGGCAGAAAAAAAGCGACATTAGAGCAAGGAGAACACACAGTGAGGGTGGTAGTAGGCAGGACACCTTCTGCTGGTGCCATGAATCTGGTTGAAAACCGAGTCAAATGGGATCAGAGAATGACTGCGGCCATTTGATGGTGTGAAGAGAAATAAGAGCAGACACCTAGATCAGGAGGGACGCTGACTGTGTGACACTGTATTAGCAGTTTCAAAGAGACTGAGAATTTGCTGGGTCATACTCTGTTCCCCAGCCTAGGCACAGGGGGCTGGACCCCTCGAGAGCTCTGACCTGCACTAGAACAGACCAACCTGCCAGGTTACCGATTGAGCAGGTGTTTTATGGCATGAGAAGTAGCTGTGCCAGTACCCTCCTGCTCTGTTACCACAGCTGGCACTGACGCAGCTGGCCAGAAAACACCAGTCTCAGCCAATGCTCTCGTGTTCCAGGTAAGACGCTCGGTCGCAGTGCCTGTGTGTGCTGGCCATGTGCATGTCCCTGGATGATATGGCAACGCACTGCAAAAAGCCGAAAGAGTGGGCACATGAATTTCTACTAAAACTTCTTAGTATTAGACAAGGACATACAGAAACCCAGCAAACAATACAGAGAACACAGTATAGCAACTTCCCAGCTGCCACTCCCACACCAGTATGTGCCATTTCAGACCCTCCGTCTCTGAACTGTTACTTATCACATATGAATCTGGGATAGTAAAAAGGTAGAATTCATAAACTGCCCATTATTTCTATATAGAAATGTATGTCAAGGAAAAGGGCACTCTTTGTCAAGTATGGAGAACAGAGAAGAATAAACCATCATTAAGCTTTAAACGCATGGTTAAGGACTGGAGCTAAGAAACTCATATGAACCTTGCGACACAGAATAAAACATTACACTTAAACAATAGCCATTCTATAGCAGATAGGCATGTAACGATAATAGTTAATATAACAAACGCTCACTGCCAGATACACATTTTACATAATAACCCTTTTTCAACAAGTTCAAAGTAATTCTCTTGTTTTCTTTAAAAATTCTACTGCAGGTGTCAAGATGTGCCAGCACACAGAAAAGAGGTATTTCATAACGATACAAAAACATGCATTTCTAATTGTTTCCATACTGAACTACAATGAGGGCAGCACTTTTATATAAGGAGTTCAAGGTATTCCTGGGAACAGGCTGTTTTCTGATGACATCATAAGAACACTGTCACTCAGGCAACAACTTGCTACTATGGCAACCACAGCTTTTACAGATGCTAAATGCCAATGAGGTTAAAAACACCATTTGGAGATTTTCTAGTTAAAAGTTTGCCAATATTTGATGCAAGAAGCAACAAGGAGTCTGTTGCAGATGCACAGCATTGTGCAGTTCTCTACCCATTATTGGGAAGCTGAGAACAATCAGTTTTATCTTCCAGACAAGGAGTTTCTGGGGTAATCGCACTTTCAGAGATGTCCTTAAATGTCACTGCTGCTAGAAATAGGTCTGAACACTAACTTCATGATTTGGGGGCAGCTGAAATAAAAGGAGTGCTGCCTCATCCAAAAGAGTCCCTAAAATTTTAGAGATTTGGGGATCTAGAGCTTTAACACTCTCAGAGCAGAAACCACACAGACTGTGAAGGTAGTCTGGCATTATACAAAGACATGTCTTTGGAAAAAAATATTTTCTTTTTTTCCTCCAACTGTAAAAAATTATAGGATACACAATAAAAACATCTGGTTTTGTTAGCAATTGCTATGTGTGCTGAGACTACTGTCAGATAAGCTACAATCAGCTACAAAATCTTTTAAAACTAAAAGTGACATGTTTCTGTTCCAGAACTTCATGCATTTTACTAACTGCAAACAAATCTCAGAGGCTCTAGAACATTGTCAAATTAAAGATATCAACCTGGCCAGTAACCTGCCCTCTGCAGGATATTAGGCAATTTCCTAACTTTAATCACAGATTTGTTCAGCTGGTTTTGTCCCCAGCTGATACAGCAGAGGCTTGCAGTCAACATTCTCAGTAAATCAAATTTTCTGTATTAGAAAGGGTCATAAACACAGTCTGGTCAGAACCTACTCTTAAACTTGACTGAATATCAGCAGCGTATTTTTTCACTCTGCATCAGCAAACCTCAATTTACTTAGGTCCTCCAGGAGTTGCAGTGTCTGCCAAGCTAGAGGGCTGCTTGGGGTGGCCTGGCATGGGGACGAAGAAGGGAAGGGCGAGAGGGGTGCACAGATTTACCCCTGGGTCTTCTTTCCTTGGCAACACCTTACAGTGAAGCTCCTCAACTAAAACTGTAATAAAATTGGATTTAAATGTGCATGTTAAAAATGCAAAACCTGAGGTATATTGTTTTATAATGAGTTTGCTGCCACATTTGAACTAACTGGCCACTATTGGCAGTCTCAGAGGAACAGCTAAAGCCAAATTATAAGACTTATTTGCGGGGTGATCTTGACAGTGGGATACTGAGATGCAACAGCAAGCTTTGAGAATCACTCCTTTCTGGGTCTGTATGAAAGCTGTCCAACTCCAGGGCAATGAATACAGCATGCTATAATTGTTACAACTACAACACATGCTTTTAATATACTCACCTACCGTACATCTACATTTTTTTCCATATGTATCCTACTAGGCATTTCATAGTGTTCAGGAGATTTCCTTTTTAGTCCAGGGGAAAATGAAGGCCATTGCTGGTTTTAATTTCCACACGTTATCCAGCAATCCTGGGCCCTATTGGCAGCAGAGCGCCCTCTCCACGCAATTCTCCCCCATCATCTGTGAGAACAGAGATGTGGAAGAGGCCAATTACCTTTTGGAGAGAAGGAAATTACTTGCTTATAATTGAGTTCTCTGAGCATGGTGTCCGCTATTAGAGCCACACTCATCCTCCCACTTCCCCCTGAGAGCTGGGGTTTTATTCCTATTTAAGTTCTAATTATTATAATTAGTCTGAAAAGGATTTGGGAGTTAGGGGCTATGATATGCCATATAGACCCCTCAAGGCATCTTTCTGTACTAACTCATTATGACCAGTTCTAAACTTTACCATTTAATCTAGTCATTCAGTACCCAAGGTCACAACAGCTGAGACCCCCTGAGCATCAATCCATAGAGACTCCCACCTTCAGAGAACTACAATTAAAAGGTAAATAATTCCCTTGCTGCCTTCTCTGTGAGGCAATGCTATAAGTCAGCGAACAGAATCCAACCTCAGCCTAATTACTACTTCGGTAATTTACACAGTTGCAATGAAAAAGTTGGCAAATGCTTTTTCATTTATCAAAACAGAAACAAGGCCAACGACAGTTCATTTCAGACTGGACATGACAAGACTTAACCTTACAGCAGTCAAGTTGCAAAATTCATTTGTCTGTAGCACTCAAACTCCAAGAAATTCTGAAGAGCTACACTCCCAAGGAAGTCAAATCATCATCACAACATGCAGGCCATGGAAACAGTATTCTTCATCATGCTAATTAAAGATGCAATCCTGTTCTTTGCTTATTCCATCAGAAAAATTCTGTTGAATCAATATAGTACAAGTTTTAAATTATTTGAATCAGGCTTTGCATAAAAGGATTCAAAACTTTCAAAGCTGAATTGAAGTATGAGCGAGTACAAATTCTTAAAAATACCATCACCCAAGTTGACAGATTCCAAGAAATTCAACAGATGCTGGTATTTTCCTGAATGACAGCAGCCTCCAGGCCTGAAAATTGTAAAGCAAAGCTTTGAATTTCACAGGAAAGAGCATGAAATGGTATTAAGCAAAATAGTTTGTTACAGTGCCAGCAGCTGGAGTTCAGTGCACCGTGTCAGTAGATGGAGAAGGAGGCAGTTTCAAACACTTCTATTGCTGATTTTTTTGAAAGGTAAGTGAATTACATCTGCAAATCAGAAAAACGCACCCACATTTCTACCAACAAAATGCACTGCGCAACAATGTAATACTGATTATACATGCCATTAACCACAAGTACAAAACTCAGTGCCTATATTGAATTCTTAGTGAAAAGGCAGCTCTTTGAATCAGAATTTAGAAAGTGTAAGTCATAGGGCACACCAATTTCTAGATAAAAAAACCCACGATCATTACATTAAAAAAAATATTGGAAAACAAACTGTCTTCTAGATATGTTTTTTCAATGAGCAAATCACAACTTAGTACATGTTATTATGTCTATTACACGGCAGCACGTCAAATTCCTGTACTGGTTTGGTAGTACATACTAGCATCACACTTGAAGGTTTGACAACTTTAAACCTTTGATTGCAAGCAAGCGCATCTAGTGGAGGGGAAAAGAAGGCTGTATTTGTTCTCATTTTCTGCTAGAACTATGAGTGCCAATTCTTCAGCCTGAAAACAACCTGAATCTCTACCCTGGGATCATAGGTGTAGCAGCTTTTCAGCACTGTCCCTAGCTGTACCACATCCTCCTAACCAGTGCACACAATTAAGCATGATAGGTAATCTTTGCTCTGAAGCAGGGTCCACAAAATGAATTCTCTTACTCCCAGCCAACATTAGTATCACACTAGGGACCAATATGAAGAGGTTTGCACTGTTGCTGTCTGAGCTCTGTGTTTGCAGGTGACAAATAGACTTCAATTTCTAATGTTGCTGGGTCAGAAATAGCCTTCTAATTTTCCTAAATTAAATTGTAGGCTACTGTCATATTTGTAGCCAGGTACATTAACTACAGAAGCAATATTTCAGCTGCTGTTGTTTCTTCCTCTAATAAAGTGGGAGAGAAAGTTGAAGGACAAAGGCGGGGAAGTTAGTCAAATACTGATACCTTAATCTGGACATCAGGATGCTCTTACAGTTGTCAAAATGTCTGAGGCCCTGTATAAGAACTGTGGCAAGACTAAAGATTAGTCCCAGCCATCATGTTACTTACACTTCATGAAAGTCAGTTTTTACTGGTGGCCATTCAGCTTTAACTACACTGTCAGATACATACAGACCTCTGGGGGCATCATTTAAGAGAGAAAACACTTTTGTTTCCACCTATTGACTGAGAAGTTTGTATGTCTCAGGCTGCCCAAAGCTTTCCAGCACCATAGGCAAAAGTTAATTTCCCCTCCTAAAGGATGAGGAACAAAATTATATATTTTGTATTTACCACTGGCAGCAGCAAAACTCCACACAAGGGTGGGGGAGTCCAGGAGGACATGTACTGCTCCAGGGAGGGTCATCAGCAGCCTTGAATCTCCAAGCTCCTTCCCTCCTTGTGCTAACAATGCCAACCCTGAGAAATTCAAACCACACTGATAGTGGTTAAAAGATGTACAGGCAAGAACCAAGCTGCCCTGTGCCTGGGCTATGAGGCCATGATCCCCAGACCCTTCAAGGTTACATTTTCCATTTCCTCTTCCATCACCAGCGCCCAGAGAGATGCCTGTTCCAAATGCCCAACTCCCAACCAAGTCCCTCTGCACTCCCACCCTCTCCCCTCCTCAAGGAAGGCCCTCTAGTCTAGCCCCTGATCTCATCTCCTTAAGATGTGGAACCCATACTTCTCCCAATACATGCTTGTGCTGACGCATACAACAGCCAGCTCAGTCCAACCCCGCCTGCCTCCATCCCTTCATCTCTAAACATCACCAAAATCATGAGCCTGGGGGGAGAGGAGGAGAGCGTGTGCTCCCTTTCCTCCACCCAGCCTCGCTCTGGTGGGAAGCCAGGCTGAATACAGGCTACTGAGTCCAAGCTCTCCTGAGCACCCAAGGGCTATAGGGAGCACCCTGCCCATGCTGGTCCCCTGGGCACAACATGCTGCACTCCAGTGACTGACTGAAAGCAAAGGGTTATTTCCCTCCAGGAGAAGTTGCATGTGAAATGTCCAGCAAATGCACAGGACTCGAGTAGACTATGATTATAAATTAAAGGGGAAAACTAAGGTGCCAAGTCTTTGATTTGTATTCCTGGCAGCAAACTGTCAATGACATTGCAAGATGCATTTTTGGTTTGGTTTTTTTTTTCCATATGTGGCTTTTACAGAAGGTTTTTACTTTAAATTAGAAGACAAACATGGAGAAAAATATTCCTACTGAAGCTTGTTTATAGTGTGTTTTCCCAGGCTTCCTCCCCTCTTGTACTTAAAGGTCACCTCAACCAGAAATGCACAGATTCACTCCCAGGTCTTTCCATGAAGTGTTAAGAAGAATCTATACCATGTAATATTGTAAAAATACTGCCTTTCTCTAACAGTGCGGTTAAGATCTCATTTAATAACAAATACATTATTTAATCTCGAGTCATACCTAGCATATGCTATAATCATAAAAAACACAAGTCTCCCTCATAAAGCTGCTCTCAGCACGCTGTATCCCACCATCGTTCGTTGCTCTTCCAATAGCTCTGGGAAGGGTCCATTGCTATTGATACCTACATCCCAGCGGAAGCACTTTCCTTTGAGCTACTGATTCATCAAGCTATTAGATGGCCTGAAGTCCCTGGGGAGCCCCAGATTAGCAAATCCAGACTTCTGCACAAGTATTTTATTCCTGACGTTCCACCTTTTGAGAGATGGTTGTAGGTGAATGATTTTTCTACTGTGTCAAAAGATGTACTGATTTAATTTAATGCATTTCTGCAAACAGTGCCATACTTGTTCCTCTCCACAAACAGCTACCACATGTGAACACCACTAACATGCCTCCCTTCTTGTGATCTCAGGTAGCCAACCTCACTTCAAAACTGCACATCATCGCAAGTGTGCAGCTCTGAATTCCGCGCTGCAGGACAGCACTCAGGGATGGAAGAACCGGCTGAGGGGCTCCTTGCACCTCCTTGTTGCAGTTTGCCTCAGAGTTGCTCTGACTTCCCACACATCTCCTCTGCCCCTTAATTTATCCTTTTGGAGGTTACTTACATAAGTAGCGATTGAAGCACTTGATGATGATGAAGTGGAAGTGAAGTAAATTAAAGCTCTAACAAGGAACACATGCAAACATAGAGAAGAGCAACACTGACTGGGCATGAAAGAAGCTGCAAATTATGCTTTCAGAAGAGAGGAATACCCTCCTACACCTCTTCCACACCTAAAGTTTAGCTAATTTTTCTCCTCTAGTCAATGGGAGCTCAGCTCTGACACAAAAATTGCCTGTGTTGTGCCTTTGTTCCCAATCATATTTGTAACTAGTCTCCAAAGCTTGCCATTTGTGGTCACTCTGAACATGCAGAGATTAAATATAAATCATCCTGAACATGTATATAACTGCTTATTTGTGCAATCTTTAAAACCACTCTGAAAACCGGACCCTAAAGATGCAGAAAAGGACACTTTTATCACGGCCAGCAGCCATATGCTATTTTCTAAACACCACATCACAGATAGGAAAGCAAATCTGTTACGTAACCCATGCAAGTAAAGACATTTTTCTATCAAAATGCTCTTTTCTGGTGATTCAGCTGCAGATAAGGAGATAATACATATATCTGACTGTATAAACGCTGAGAAATTTGTTTCCAAAAAGGATGAAAAGTCAAAAAAGCATTTGTGACATTAATTTATTTTTAAAAAAGTTTTATAATCCAGGACATACACTGAAGGCTTTTACAGCCCCTCAAGTTTTCAGTGTGGAAAACACACTGGGAACCTTTATGAGGCAACAGAAACAGAAATGTAGCTGCTTTAATCATTACTCTGTTCAAAAACAGTTTTAGAGTTGCCCTCAATTTAATGCCTCTGTTCTGGTCACTTGAACATGGCTAAGCTACTGTCTTGAGTTGGAGCAAGCTGGCCTTGCCCTGCTACAGGGCTAACTGCTCAGTTGACACTTGCTGTCTAGTTGCCAGGACGTCGCTCCATGGCATGACACAATAAAAGCCAGTTTATTTCTTCTGAATTCTGTAACTATCTACCACCTTCTTTAAAATCAGTCATTGTAGACATTTTCATATAGAACAGTTTTTACTAAATTTAGGATAACAATGCTACCATTTGGTAGCATCACTACCATTCAGTTGCCATTCACCACCATCAGGACCTGTTTGCCTCAACAGGCCAATTACCTTTGAAATTAGCATCCTTCTCTCCTCACCTTTATGAACTCTGGCTGACATGAGTTAGAATACTGTAGTCAGGGATGTTACAGGCCAGCTGGACAGTAAAAAAGCAAAGACAGGGAGAGTCTTCAATACCAGTGAGTCATTCCAAGCACGAAGTGGAAAAAAAATAGGCACATCTTTTCAAAATCTAAAAGAAAGGGGAAGGAAAGGAAGGGGAAAGAAAAAACAAACAAACAAAAAAACCCTGAATTTCTCATATACATAAGATCTAATGGAAGAGAAGATCTAACTACCCATAACACGTTTGGAATTGACTTAATCATAGAAATGACACTGGTTCTAGCTTCAGTTAACTAAAAACCAGAAAAACCTGTATTTTTCTCACAAACATACATAGGCTGTCACAAGTAACTGCAGAATGCTAACTTACAAAGAGTTGTGATACTTCTCTCTTAACATCTAGTTTAAGAAGATTATCAGAGTCCTTGACACTGTAAAGAGCTTGAATGACAACCTGATATAGTAGAAGAGAAATTAAATTACTCCTAGCAAAACAAGCTAAACATTTATCATCATTCAAGAAAATGTTGCTGCCTTATGTTTTTAAGGACAGACTATAATAAGTAAATGCAGTTTTCTCAAGTATATTATGGTAATACAGAGGCTATTACTCAAAACAAAGCTTCTCATTGGCAACCAGTCTGAATCTCCACTCTGTCCGTGCCTCCTTTTATCCCAGTTCCTAACTCCAAAGAAATGTCAAGGATGAGCAGTAACTTGTAGGTCTGAGCTGAGTCTCATCTACAGCAGGCATCACCTATGAAGAGTATATTCAAGTACAAACCACAATTTACTTTGTGTATTTACCATTTTGAACAGAGTTTCAACAACTGCCTCTCAGAATTTCACCCTCTTTCAAGTACATGAATATGACTGATGCCAAGGCTCTAGGACTAGGTTTCCCATATCTGAGGAAAGTAAAAACTAGAGAAATCAGGCTTCTTTAGAAGTTTGACAAGGGTGTGAATTTTAGGCTGTCGCTGTAGTTTTTTGATTCATTTCTGCAAGGATAAAATTTCACAAGAAAATTGTGAGCCAAGTAAAAAACAAATGCAGAATAAAAAACGTGAGCCAAAAAGGTTTCTGAGATGGTGATGATTTCATTCATGGCTGAGGATGCAAGGGGGCTGTGCAAGGTCAGGAAGGTTTTATAATGCCTATATTTTGTTTGCTTATTTTTCAAAAAGCAGGTGATATTCTAGAGAGCATAAAGTTTATTTCTGTGTAACATTTGTTAACTGTACTTCTGTAGCATTTGTGAGTTTTAATGTAAAGCACGTGGTAAAATCATGCATGAAAACTGGGTGTAATTTCATAAATCATAGGTATTTGGAGGTTTGCATCAGAAGAAAGCACGAAGAATGTAAAGGTTTGTTTTGCTTTTAAACAACCATTATAGTACCTTCTCCACACGCAACACTGAATAAAAATCCAGTGGTTTTCCAACACACACAAACTGAAATTAATTGCCTCACTTGCCTCCACACAAAATCTCTCATTTATTGTCAAACTGATGCTTCCTTCATGGGAAAGATATCACAAAAGGAATTACAATTTCTGTTCTTTGACCACTGAATTCATCTGGGGGGAGATGGGGCTAATCTGGCTCCAGAGTTTCTAAAACCTCAGGTCCTGGTGTGCTCAAGTAGCAGATCTGCATCCCTTGGGAAACAACGACACTCTCAGGCATTTACCTCCTGTGATTGACTGTGAATACAAAAGGTAAGTGGTTATTTTTTAAAACATTAAAAAAAAAATTTCCAGTGTATCTGGCCACCTTCTGTCAATGTGAAGAGCAGCACACTGGTAAAGTAGACAGCTTTTAAATGTTATTTATTCTGCTATTCAATTTAAAAAAACATACTAATAAGGATTATGTGTCTTACACTTATGTTTACCTTGGCTGATACAAGTAAGATGTTAAGTGCTGTTTAAGTATATCTAAAGTATTAAAAATATCTGTTACGCTTTACATACCACTCAAACCATTCTAGTTCAATGACTCCAAATTCCAAAAATGATTTATAACTCTGCAGCAAATGGCTGCTCAAGACCAAACTTTCCTTCCTCTCTTCCCATGCCCCCCATGGGACAAATTCCTGCTCCACACATCCCAGACCTGCCTCAGGACTTCCTTGACGTTTGCCATCTAGACAGGATTTTTAGTTACATACCGCCTGCCTACACTAAACATTAAGAATGTATTTTCAACTAATGTAAACATGCATCAACATTAGAGCAAAATCAATATGGGTGTGCTGGAAACAACCATAAGAACCGCTAGTGCTATAAATGCCCAAACTGTAGAATTAACCTTAAATTTACAAATAAACAGCCTTTACCAGCATGGAAATGAAATGTTTTGGTTCACAGACAATATGTCCCTTAGTGTGGGATGACCAGTTTGCACCCATTAATGTTGGAACAGAGTTGGTGACTGTTTTGAGAAATGGCCTCTGTTGGGGGGTGGGGGGAAACCTTTTTTATCCTCTCTCCTTTTTCCAGACCAGTGCAGAAGGAGATGGCACACAGTCTGGAAGAAAACACTTTGACATTAAATTAGCTGAGGAAAAAATATTATTAATTAAACCTCTGCAGATGAAAACTTCACTCATTGAAAACAACCCAAGGTTGGCACACCTTATAAATATTATTATAACAGGACAGATTAGAGGATTTTGTCCTTACAGCTAAGATTAAGATTGTGAGGGGAGAAAATCATTTGACGTGGGGAACTAAATGTTCTGAAAGACATGCGCTTAATTAATTTTTTAATCTGTAAACAGAATTACATCTCTATTTTAAAAGGAGTGTTTTGGAATTATAAAAACATAGTATTATTCACACATAAAAGAGAGGTTGGTCAGCCCTAATTTATGTGCACAACTCAAATTATTCCTAATTATGAAACCATGACCAGTTCTTAGACAGTACATTTTCTTCCACTCCTAATTCAAGTACACCCATGTAGCATTTGCTTCTTCCAAAGAATGAATGCAAACTTCTTTATGTCTCTATTCAACATCAATTAAAAGGGTGGCTGTCATTCAGACACTGCCTGTAATAAGCAGGATTTAGAACACAGTATTAAGAAAAAGATCAATTCCATCTGAAGTACCCTGCAGTTAAAGCTACAGGAGAGGCCTGTAATTTGACCAAGTAATTAATACCACAGTTTGGTATGGGTCAATTTATTTCTAAAGTTTTGTCCTATTTCATTCCTATTTGATATTTAAATTCCTTGGAAGGACTAACTTAAACATCTTATTTGTAATTGTAGGATCTGATGCAAACTGGTTAGTCTTTAAAAAGAAGCTATAAAATAGTAATGGAAGGTGCTACCTAACTGCTTAAGTGAATCAAGAGGCCAACCCATTATATCTGGTCTCAGAGAGGTTCCAGTGAAACCGCTTCAGCGATCATATAGCCAACTTTGTCAGCTTCCTGCAGTTATCAACCAAAAGAGCAGGTTCAGACACAGGAGATTATAACACTCATGCCATTATTATGAGGATTGAGTTACAGAGATTAAGAGACATAATCCATTTTCCTTAGTACAGCAATTACACTGAATCTGAAGAGCATCTTCCCTCTGCTTTATTGACACAGTCCTTTGAATCTAAATGATAGTTTTAAAAATTATTCCTGAATAGTAAAATATTAGTTTTTCTTCTGTCTTTCATTTTAATATAATTAAGAGATAATGTCAGTGGAAGAGAACCTTGCCAGGAGATAATGATCTCATGCTGACAGACAAATAGTAAGGTGAAAAAAGCATTTAGTGAAAGTGCATTTTTTTAATCCAGTGATTTCAATTACTATTATACCAACTGATTAGTATCTAAGCACAACAGACCAGCACTCTAGTGAAGTGACAAAGCTGGTACCATAAACATTTGCTGATTCACATTGTTTTTGGAGACCGTAGCAGCAAGGACGGATGCTTTCCTCCACCCCAGTGGAAGGTTGTTCCTTTGCACATGGCAGGTGTCTAGTAAGTTCAAATGACAGAAACAAAACATCTGGTCAAAGTACTGCTTTGGAGATTACCAAATTTCTGCATTCTTGCATCTTGAAAGAGGACGACTCCTGGATGCCCTGGCCCTGCCTCCTGGCTCATGAGGGACAGACCAAGTGACCAATCTTTTGAACATGTACCCTGACAAACCTTCTACAAGACATGGAGAGTTACCAAGGGGACAGTCCTGCTCTGTTTGAACCATTTTTTTCTTACTAGTTTTCATGCCATTTCAGCCTTGGAATTTCTGAAGATCCTGAGGTTTTCTCTCAATATGTCAATAGGATGCCTTTTCTCTATTCAGTACAATAAAACATCCACTACAGCTGCTGTTATCACAAGCTCACTTTTATTCCTAAACCACCACCAATTCAATTGCTTTTCCCACCAAGTCAGCTTTGCAATTTTTTTTTTCATTTTTTTAAATTATCAGAAATTAACTAAAAGGTCTGGTGCTTATCTATAAACATGACACAAGAGACACTGTTCTGTTCCATGCACTGGACACATTTGGCTACAAAGACAATAGGAAACACAGCAGGTTCCTCTAGGAAACCTGCCAAGTATCAATAAAAGACCTCCTAGCCCAGTGCTCACCATCGTTCCTCTTACAAGGTCAGTTCTCCTGCAGCACCTGATCCATGGTGCTGAGTGTGTTCAATATCACTATGGTATTTTTTAATATCCTGTTGGAAGAAAGACTCTAAGACCTACCAGTAGCATGGAAAATCAGGTCTTTACATCGAATATTCAGCTTCTGTCATAAAGGACTTAGCAGATTAAAAAAAAGGTAATGATTTATTCCTCTATCTTCAGCCTTTTGTGCAAGGCTTGTAACAGTAATATCAGCTTCTCAACTTTGCAAACCTGTGGGCAAAGCAGTGATTGAACAGGTGAATTCTTAGTGACATGGATGTATTTGCATTTCGTAAATGCCATATGGAGATATTTTTGATAAAAGCAATTTTCACTTTTGAGAAGTGACTTGCATTTGTCACTACACAGTCATCTTTCAATATCTGTGGACATAGCAGACCCTACATATTGTCCACATTTAGACAGGTACAGGATGACCTAAAGCACTCTTGACTAAGGTCAAATTGAAAAAAAGAAACAGAATTGTATAAAAATCAAATTGAGACCAGTAAGAAAAAAATGTTTAAAGCATAAAGCATGAATTATAACTATAAAAGTAGAACCAAACATCACCAGCACTGTGGTATAAGATACACACAAAGGCAGAAGAAAAGATTTAATATTTGATAGCGGTTGACAAAATGGGAGCAATACTATGTGCAAGGGCACAAGCTAGCATTGGTCTTGGATGAATTACAGGGAAAGTGAATATTAAGTAGGCATTAATAGCATTGCCCTGCTTAGTGATACACTACAGCTGGCTCAGGTACTTGGAGTTCAGGAAAAGTGTTTAAAATGTTAGAGGAAATACAAAGAGGCAATAGAGGAATTAGAGGGTAAGATGTGTGAGGAGAGACTGCGGGAGCTAAACTTACATAGTCTCAAAGAGAGAAGACTCAGGAGGCCTCAATCACAGTCTATAAATACCTTCAAGGTAATAATATAAATGAAGGAAGGGAATTCTCTGGTCTCAGAAGATAGCAGGACAAGGAGCAATGGCCTGGAGCTAAGGAAGCAGGAGCGCAGGGTAGGTTCCAGGGAACAGTTCTTCACTCTGGCCTCCGCCGTGCTGGATGAATGCGCTGCAGGGAGGAGGACTTGTTCTCCTTCTACTGACTCCGGGGCACATTGCCCACACGCATGCACATGCTGCACTTGATGCATCCAAGACTGTTCTAATCAGGCAAAGGCCCCTGCAGAACCTGTGCAGCACTGGGTCGTACACCAGCACGGACAAAGAGCCATACCTGGTGTGGGCTATCACGGTCTGCGTGCTGACTCGCAGGGCTTCCTGCAAGCATGGGATTGTTAACGTGGAGTGATTGTAGAGCGAAGGCGTTCACTAACCTGGCGCCACTTCCACGAGCAGAGAAATAGCATTGCGTTCCTCCACGGCTGCAATTCACTACGCTTGGATTTTTCTTCTTCTTTTGCACTTCGAGGCTGGTTTTGCACATTCTGCAAAGGGTGAATAAAGCTCAAACCACGTATTAACTAGCACACATAGTGATTTGACTTCCATTTATCCACCTGGTTCAGTGGAGAACAGAAATTCAGAGCATTGTATCAGTTAAACAGAATGAGTCCTCATGTGGTTTGTATACTCCTAGGATACATCCATGTGCAGAAAAAGTAAAAAACATGACTCCATTTTTCAGGGAAAAAAAATCAATCTTTGTCCTGGGAAAAGACCACTATTTTAATCTTTTGTGCTAGTTTATAACCAAATCCCAGTTTCGGGTTCTCTGGCTATTTACATCTACTCCAAACCACCTGAAATTGTGATGGTGGCAATTCACAAGCCCCATAGCAAAAAAGGCACCAAGTTCTGCAGCTGCAGAGAGGCACTTGCATCCAGCAGAGGCCAAACCACTGAAAATGAGAAAGGACTACAGAGACTGTGACAATAACCTGAAGTTTCTGAAGTGGCTTGACTGATTGACGTGGCTGGTAGCAGAACAAGAAAGCGATCCAGAGAACATAAGCAAAGCACAACAAAAAATAATCACAGAAGCAGTCTCAAGTACTGTGCAAGGGGTTCAAACAAGAAGAGTAAAGGAAAATGCCTCTTACACCAGTGACATACAACTTAATTACAGCTGGACACTTCATATATGGCGCTCAGCACCTCTGGAAAAACAGACCTATTGGTATGGCACTAACATACATGTGAAAACTCCATAGGCAGGCTATCCTGAAACGATAACCTGTGAAAGACTCATTGCCTTGTTAAATATAATCGCTTTCTACTTCAAAAAGGGAATCAGAATGGAGTTCCTGCACAGAGATCTGTTAGCTTTAAAAGGTGGGGTTTGTGCTACTGTGCCCTCCAAGTAAATACTACTATTACAAAAAAAAGATTTGAGCTGCTAGGACAGATATGTTTGGGGGTTTTAAAGCCTGTTTCCTACGTTTATAATTGAACCTACAGAGCAGTATCAGCTCCAGTGAGGGCTTCCCGGCTCATATTTCCATGCTGAAAGTTACAGCTTAAATGTACTAAAGCATATATTTGTGCAAGCTACTATACCACATATTGACTGAAAGGCTAGGCAGCTTTATAAATACACACTGAAAAAATTATCTGCCTTATTTGTGTGTTGTCAAGAGACTGCAATCACTTCTGGGTAAATAAGATGCATTTTTAAAATTATCTAATTACGTACAGTTTTTTAACTGGAAAGACCTGTAGCCATTTTGGCCTCTTAGGAAAAAGAGCATACATGTTTTATAACTCTAAAATAATGATTTATAATAAAATATTAGGGAATATTACAGCCTAAAAAAAAATTATATAGTCCAAATTAGAAGGATGACATCAAGCGAGGCATACATGGTATCTAGGAGAGTTTGGCTGGTAATGTTAATGTTCACTGTGAATTGCTTCTGTAGTAACAATTGTTCTGCTATAACTTCTTCTACACTTTATCAGTAGTAAGTAAAAGTAAGATAACTTTTGCTTTATATATTCTAAAGGAGTGGAAGAAAATCTCTAGTTTTGATATCTATCAGAGCATGGTATCAGTGACCACTATTAACATTTACACTTAGCAAATCCCAGAGCTTTTCAATATACATAGACCAACTCACAGCTCAATAGTAGCTCTTAACAAAGGGCAGTTTTATTTTTTCAAATACCAATCACTGAATACGTGTGTTTCCTAAGTAGCTCCTCTGGAAAAAAGATAGCAAGAAAACAAGCAAGCATTTTAAAGTGAACACTGACCCATTATTAGAAGTCTTTGTTTTATTATTATGCAATCCTGCTTGCTAACAGCAGGGATCCAGAGCCCATCAAGTGACGCAAACTGATGCAGAACTATGTCACTGTCCTTTGACATCCATTACTACTCATCCTTCTCCTTGGAGTGGTATTCTCTGTGTGTCCAGATTAGATTTTTATTTAAGACACATTCCTAAATTGACATCTATAGTGAGAGGCTATCTATGTCTACTCTCTACAGTGCAGGGCATATTTCTTAAAACTGGAAACAAAAAAAGAGGAACAAAATGGGGGAAAAGGGAGAGACACGGAAAATGTGGCCCAGTAAGTACTGAGGGAATCTCAGGCTCTAGAGACATGTGTTCACCACTCTGCTCTGCCAAATTCCCTGCATAATGCGAGGAAATCAATTAGTACTTTATCTGTGAAATGGGGATACTCAATTACACACAAGGGGATTATGAGACTAAATAAACAGTCACAAATTTCAAGTGATTTAGAGTATAGAAGTAAAAGACAAAACAGTACCAACTGAGAGAGAAGCATATTAAGATTTCTATTCTAATCACGCATACACCCCAAAATTACTCCAGTGATTTTACCCCCTTCAACAGAAACAACTCCTCTACACCATCAGTTTCAACTACCAAGTCCCAAATGACCAGCACCTCCAGGATAGGTAGCAGCATAAAACAGTTTTAACATGGATAACAGTACCTTACCCAACCAAGAAGCTACAGCAATGTTTCCTTCCTTGCCAAAGTTATCAGAAACGGGAGAGAAGCTGTTGTCTCCTTAGCTTCCTAGGGCATGAACCAGTTCCTGCATCTCCAGCTGACGAAACCTGGAAGATTATCTCTGAAAGTGCTTGCAATGGAGACAAATTTAACTAAAGACCCTAACTCCAACCAGACCTGAAGAATTACTGAGCTGCAGGTTAGACTATTGTTTCAGAAAAAGGAGAACGTCTCCAAGATTTATAGTGAAAAAAATAGGTATAACGGGTGTCATTAACAGCTAACCAGCTCCCAACAGCGAGCATACAATGTCACATGAGTGACTGTATTCAGCTTCTGGAGTTAGCCTGGGAACCAATCTACACAGCGCCGTGTGCTGCTGCTGGCAAATGATCTTTTAATGGTAACAGCTATATGGGGTTGCTTCCATTCAGCTACTGCATTGCAAAATGATGATAAATGATAATGAGAAATTATTACAACTATCACCAGAATTAGTAAATATTCCTACTGCTTGGTATTATAAATCTAGAAGAAGTCTTTAAGACTGATGTCAAACCTCATGACACATACCACGGAGTTAATTTTACAGCTGATAACTTGAATTTTGGGAGCAAATTCAGCACTACTGGAGGAGGAATCTATTAATTCTTTAGCATGCTACAACAATATTTAAGTCATCAGTGAAGGAACTTTAAACATATGATACAGTAGTATCTTGACAGTAAAAAAATAGTTGAGGCTTGGAGCAGAGGGTACCAATTTTTCCTTCAAGCAATAAGTAATTTACGTCCTATTGTTCTGTCATTCCAGCTCCAATGGCAGAAGCACAGCCATGTTTTCAGTGAGAGCTTTTAAAATCTTCTTTGAATCATTGAATAATTTAGCTTAGAATGGATCTCTAGAGAACTTCTGGTGGAAGAGAAAGAGATAAGCACATGTGCTCCTTTAAGGATTAAACCAAAAACCCCAAAGTAACCGCTACCTCAACCGCTCCCAGCTCATGAACCTTAGGAAGCCACGGTGATGACCTGGCCTAGCTGGTGATGCTTCCTACTCCAGTAGTGCCATGGAGGCAGTTCTGGCTTTGTGTGGCTGCCCAACCTTCACTTGCACCCTGTGCTCTTGGGGCACAGATAAGATGAAGTGAGAATGCTTTCCAGATGGCTGAAAATTGTTTCCCTTAATAGTGCTGTCACTAGGGACTGAAATCTAAAGACCCTCTGTACCAGATTTTTACCTGCCAATAAAGGTCATTTATTAGAAAAAAATAATGGATTTTTAATTTATTTTTTTTTTTTTTAATTTTTTTAAGAAGATGCCAAATACTCTGCTGACAAAATGTTTCCCTTTTTCTTGATTTTGTTTGTTTGGGGTTTTGTCAGTCAGTTAGTATACCACACACGCTGTTGGGGATTTGTTACTGATCTGACTACTCATTAAAATAATATAAAAATATAATCCAGCATTTTCAAGCACCAATAATTCAGACCAGGCATATTAATAGGTTACCTTTTTTTCCAAATACTGCTGAGTATGCCATCAACTTGAAATTATTTTTATCAAAGAAGGGGGTGTGTGCCTACAGCACACAACTGAAGAAATGTCTCTAATGAGGCAATATGAAACCATTTAGTGACAACTATGCTTGAAAAAGCCAGCCAAAAATTGCAAACCATTTGCAAGACATTTAGTTGCATTTTCTTGTATGCAGGTACCTGGACCTATCTGAGAGCAATATTAACACTGCTGGAGTTTTCTAAGGAGTCAGGAGCTCAGGTAGACATTCATCTTCACATGAGAGAATCCAAACTCAACCTCAACACTGCTCTCTCCTCAAAGCCCAGTACAGCACTATAATAGAGTTTAAATTCTCTCAACTAGCATTTACTGTCATTAGATCAGCTTTTAATTATCTGAAGTTGTGACAACAGCATATTAAATGAATTCCCATCTCTTTCAAGCCTTGAAAGCAATTCATGTTTTGATTACTTTGTTCTTTTAAAAGAGATCACCTCTCAGTCTATTACTACAGGTCTCTAATAATTTCTTCAATCAGGATGACAAGCTGAAAAAAGTAATATTTGGAGAACAATATTCTTGCAAACTAAACTTAATTCTCAACAGGCTTTCAAACTACAATAATTATTGAAAAAGGAGTGTTCATTTAGACTGAGATATGGTATAACTAGCCAAAATTAGAAATACTTATTGTAAGGCTGTTTTCCATTTACCCCATAAATACAGATTACAGACCAGCTGCTTGGTGTTAGAGCAATTCACCTGCTTTTATACTCATTTCTGTCTCTGAACAGATTGGTCAGAGGCACAGCAGTATCAGCAACATTAAACCGTAAGAGGGACCTTTTGAAGGGCAACTGAGCCAACCCAGTGCCATGCCATGCATTTGCTGAGACAATACCTCCTGTTTTGTTCTGATTAGCTGATATGTAATCATCTGTAAATCTAGAAATTCGTTCAGAATTACTCAGTATTTTATTTTATTGAGACTTTGCTTTTCTGTTCACACTTCACATAAATTCAAGCTGTAGATGCTGCTATGCAAACATCAAACAGGCCACCTGGTTGTACCAACCACCTGAAAGTTGGTTGGTGGTTCCCCATACAGACTTGCTGAATTGCTTTTTTATCATTACTGATATGCAATTTTAAAATACTGTTCAAGAAACTATACTCTTGTATACCGCAAGATCAAATTAATGCTTAGTCCTTGAACCTCCAAAGTACAAAGTCCTCTTGGCTCCTTAGAATTCAGCACCTGAAAAAACAGCACCCAGTCCTCCCAACATTCATACTGAAATAATTCTTAAATCATCACAACTTGTGTTCTGGTTTTGCCACCTTCTTCAGCACACATCTCAGCCTTCTGACTTGTAACCAGCTCAGGCTCATTCTGGCCATTCAGAGTAGGCAGTATTTTTAAAAGCACACAGAACACCAAAGAGGTTCAGTCATGTAGACCTAGATGGGTAATAGGTGCTCTGGACAATTGTTAACCAAAGTCCAGAAGCAAGATTACTGAGGAAAAGGAATAGCCACAGAGTTTTAATTCTGTTTGATATTTCACAATATCTAAGGACTGTTGGCATGCAAGGAGAATAAAATTAACTAAGTGCAACAAATCTGTGTTGTTTTTTATTAGCCTTACAGAATAGGTAAAATTGGTTTATACATATTATGGGTTAATTGTTTCCAAAATAAAGACACCCTGCTTTCTCATCTGACACCAGGAGATACAGACAGAAGCATCCCTTCCAACTTTCCTAGTTATTTTATTCATTAGATAACTCACCAGGATGCCTGTTTCAGCTGAAATCTTGGCTCTTTCAAAACATAAAACCTACACCCCATCTTTTTTGTGGGTAGATAGAGGGATCCAAAGCTTGAGAATGAGACCTGATGTTTTTATCTTCCTTCCCTCCCTACCATTATCAGTCAGGTATAATTTTATTAAAGGTCAGAGTTACACCAGTCTGAAAACATTAAATCAGGATTAAGTCATAAATTACAGAGATATGGAAAATCCATTTCAAGCATTGCCAAAAAATAAAACATTTCTCATTCCAACACCTTGGAAAGATACTTAAATTATTCAGGAACACTGTGAACATATTTCTCTTTTCCAAATAGAAAAATACCTTTAAAAAGCAAGACATTTGCTAATTTCTCAAGATTTTGAACTACTAACTATGCTATTTGGATGTTGCTTAACTTCTCTCTAGTCCTAACACAATGATGGAGCCAACTGCCTTCAGTTGGAGCCCAAGTGTGTTATTACAATACCTACATCATGTAATAACCAACAGCTCCCTCAGGGTAAAAAAAAAAAAAAAAAAAGGAGAAAGAAAAAACCACACCAGAAAAAAACAAAATGAAGGACGTGATTATTAATTCAGGTCTGCCCTGCTGCTAATGCAATATTTGTATCAGCAGTAGATTACCCCCATATTTTATAATCACAATACATACCTAAGAAAACAAACCAATTGACCAATAGGAAAGGATAAGAAACTCAGTGAAAAATAATACATCAATAAAAGCACCACCACCACTTCTGGATTACATGTACTTTCAGCATTTATCTTTATTCATATATATGTATCTGTGTGATATACTGAAATTTGTTGCAAAAGTAATTTTTTTCAAAATGTCTGCTTTGGAAAAATTTTATTACTATTGACAGTAATGGTGACAACACACATTGTGGGCTGAAATACTGTTTCATATTTACCTTTATTTTATCGTTAAAGGAAGCTGCTGCCACTTGTAAACTTCTAGATCAGAGTGCTTCTTGTATGCAATGACTAGTTTTAAATTTGATCAGAAGAGATAGATATACTTCATACTATAAAGTAATATATGTATTCCTTTTTAACATATTATTTTATAGTATGCATTTAAAAATAATAGTTATTGAAACTGTAACAAATCCAAAATCTGAAAAAATGTGGAAGTTGTTTATACCTTCCCCCATGTCCCCAGCCCCACCCCGAAAAACCCCACCATTACAAGTGTACGGATTTGTGGAAATTTTCAACTTTAATAAAACTCACATTTTCCCACATAATATGGTCTTGATGAAAATCTTGCAGGCAGCAGGGAACAATTCAGAAAAGCTGACAGAAAAAAACCTAAAGACCTTGGTTAGAAATCAGGTCCACTTAAATCAAGACCTGGTCAATAACTTTTCTCCCTAGTGACACACTGCATTACGTAAATTAAACAATACAAACTCTTCAGTATACAAAATGCCATACAACCAATTCATATTTCTTACTTACACACACCCAAAGAGTACTCTGTATCAATTAACATTAAAATAATCTTATAAAGCTTTTTTTTTTCCCTGAGTACATTCATAAAGTGGGATTCACTGTGTGTATCCACCCAAATACAGTAACAAAAGATAGAAGACCTAACAAATACAACTTCGGGAATTGCAGCCTCTTAAAAGCAATCAAGATTAGCAATTATGTTTCATGGTTATATGCTCCAAATATCATTGTGCTCCAGCTCCTAAGGAGATCCACACTGGCAAATGATCAAACTCAGCCATCCCTCTGCATACAGCGCTGCATAAAATTTCCAAGTTTTTATAAACTCATTCTGGTCATAGGCAAAATCCTCTAAGCCAAAGACGGAGCTCTGTGTGAAGGTGCTTTATTCAAACTTCTGTGCCCACTGTAAACCATCAGTGAGGTTTGTGACCTGTTAATGCTTCTATAATATTTTCCATTATTCTCAGAAATCCTGTTCTAGCAAAGGATAATTTACCTCATCTGAAAGATGGAACGCTGTTATGAGTTTAAACATGTTTTATAAGATTTCTCAAATCACACCTTTCCCCTCAGTCTAGTTCTTTTCCTGTTAACGTATCATCCATCCTGTAATTAGCTATTGCTGCCCTTAGACTTGACTGCTCTCACCCTACTACTGCCCACCCATAACGTTACTGATGCTGCTTGAAATACACAGCAATTGCCACTGCAAGGCAACATCAGTTCCCTCTGTCCTCCTTCCCTCTTCAAATTTTCTCCTGACCATGGGTTACAACCACCTGATGTTCCACAGCTCTTAATTTACCTAGTGATATAAAACCAGGCTTCGTAAGGCACCGGATGACATATTCTGTGGTGTCTCCTTAGTAGAATGATGAGCAGAACTCAAAATCTGTGACCTGAAGTAGGAGTGGGGCCACTTTTGAACATGATTAGCGTTTGTGTCAAAACCAACTAGCGCAGACATGAGGCACTTCCAAACTTAAGTCTCATATATAGGTTGTGTGAAGGGAAAAGCAAATCAAAACCTGCAATCCATTTTAAAAACAAAAGGTAGAAAAGAAGAATGACATTGTATTATTAAACAATGCATTGCTGTTACACGACAGAGCAGCTCTGATTTCAACAGCTACCAGTATCAATTAAAACTCCCCTAAAACTTAATATGCCACCGATGCATTTACTTAAATCTAAACCAGAAGTGAACAACTTTGACACCCCTAGTGTTATTTTTGGTTTGGAGACCTAAAATCTTAATGAAAAGCAGCTTTGACTACACAGGTATAATAGTTGCAGACACCGCAATTAACAGTTCATAAGCAATTCTATTGTATAAATGACACTTAGAAACTTCCACTTTCATTGCAATTTAAGAAGCATACTTTTAAAGACATAACAGTTGAAACGGGTCAAAAGAGAACGGTAAATACAGGCACAGAATTCAGTCTCTGTGAGAAATGCTAAGTACTGCAGTGTGAAATGATTTCACTCAGCCTAGTCTGAATCGAAATCACAGCCTCCCCAGCCCTCCAGCAAAGTGGGAAAAGGGTTACGTTTACACAATTTGTACAGCACAGGAAGACAGTGCTGAAGGGAAGAGAAGGATCTCATAAAATCCCCATACACAGAGCTTCATGAAATAGCTTCCTACAGAGATTCACAGCAAATTCATAGCATCAGATAGCATTAAATGGTCTAAATATTAGTTCAAGAGGGGATGCGAAATGCATGGTTGATTTAGCCATAACTCAATTTCTCAGTCTTAGAAGACTCAAACAGAAAACCCTTTCTAAGTTGTTCAGAAGAATCGCACGTACTGAAAGAGGTCTTCAAACTGGTGTTATAATTAACAGGTAAAGCTAAAAGCCGTGCAGTTCATTAACAAAAACTAGAACAAAAAGAAAGTGATTTAGCTAGAACTAACAGAACTGTAGCAGAAGACCTGTGAAAGAGCAGTTGGTGCATTACTGATTAACACTATATGCTGTGCAAACTTCCCAAACTACATCTACAGAACTCACAAGTACACAACATCCACTTCTTCCTTGCTAAAGAAATTCAGCCACACCTCTCCTCCCCCTAAATTCTTAAAATGCCAGGGGTAAATGCAAAAGAAAAAACCAAAACCTGAAACATTCAACCACAGAGATAGTGATGCCATATTGGAACAAGCAAAAACATGACTGCAACATTCAGTAATACCTGGGGAAAGGGAGAGAACAGACTAACAGCATGTAGCAGTCCCCATTAAGAAGGGGGGAAAATGGGCAGCCAGGGTTCACGCTGGTACCCAAAGGACCCAGCAGCATTCTGCACTTCATCCCCATGTTGAACACACCAACACAGTTCAGGCACACTCTGACTGATGTCACAACAGAACAAACTACTCACAAAAAGCCTGAGCATTAGTAAGTGTAATAAATTTATAAACTGCATTTATAAAAATACGTAATAGATCAGTTTTACACTAGGTAGAACTAGAGCTAATATGGGCCATACAAAGCTGTAGAGGTACAGAGTTATAAATAACTAAACTTGAAGAAGGGTACGAAAATATGCATATTTTGAGAAATTAATGAGAATTAAACTCCTTCCTGTGGAATAATAGAGAACTGAACCTGGTTATTTTGGATGCTCAATCCCAATCCAGCTCTTCACATGGCTAGAGAGGTTCCATGAGGGGCTGGAGCACTGGAACTCCTAAAATTTCATACTCCTGCTGCTGGTCCTCTGCTCATCCCAAGCCGGTGAAGGCTTGAAGAGGGAAGGAGGACAGAGGGAACTGATGTTGCCAGGAATGGGCCAACCTCACTGAGCTGGCACACTGCACATTGAAACCTGCCTACAAGGAGAGTACCTGGCAGGCAGAACGGATGCTGTTTTCAGTCCACAAGCAAGAAAAGGACACCAGGACCCGAGCCAGACTGGTGTAGGCATATGGCTGGGGCTACAGTAGCTTCATGGTGCCACCTCAGCAGCCCCTACCTCTCCCCTTTCTCCAGACCACCCCAGCAGTCACTGTGTCAGCTCAGCCCATCCCAGCCATGAGACGTAGCTCCCAGGAACTGCATGTCACCTAGTTTGTGCTGTGATGGGGACTCCATGCAAAGGTGAAAACCAAAACATTTACCACACCGATGGCTAAATCTACCCCTGGAGTCACACCAAAACAGACACTGGTGTGACAACCCTTAACTCTTTAATGATCCCTACTAGCCTTGAAGGCAAATCAACACAGACCAAATCTCCTGAGGAGAAATATGATGGAGATTCCCAGCTTGAATTTCATACACACACTCTGTCAGTGCTACACTTCCAATCGTTCTTCTTGTCCTCCTTAGCTGGTGCACTGCTACTATGTTGTACAACAAAACCACAGGAGCTTGTGATAATTATATTTTTCCAGGAAGTGGCAGAGTCCACAAACAAAAGCCAATTCAGTATTTGTTTTCTAAGTTGAAGAAATTGTTGACATTTATTTGAATCAGAAATGTGAAAAAGTTTGCACAAGCAAGCATTTGCATTAAAATTCAGTGCCCATAAAAGACAAAAAACTATCCACAAACCTTCCAAAAATACCTTCTCATTCTTTGTTAAGATATATCTGTTAGTTTGCACTCTAGAGCTGAGTATTTTAAAAAACTTCAGAGGTTATATTGCACCTAGATGCATATATATAATTTACATAGTTAAATCTTTGATCTTTTGAAAAGTGATTCAGTTTTTTATGACTCTTTCCCGTGCAGTTACAACTTCAGTTGTTTCTTTACATCACCACCAGATGGGGCTCACTTATAGCTGAAACCACTGGACATTACACAATTTTATATTACATACACAATTTACGTTTTTCACTCACACACATTTCCACTGCATGCACATTCATTTTCACAGCGTATTTACACACTTTTTATCTCATGAAAAAAAAAAAATCCATATTTTTATTTTACTGATACAACTGGTTATGGATTTAAAAAAAAAAAAAAAACACAACAAAAAACCTACGTTAACCTCAGAACTATTGCACCGTATGCCCAGTTTATATCAAGTTGATAGTGGCAAGAAGAGGGGATGTATTGCCCAAGAAATACAGTGCCAGCTTTCTAACGGGTTCCCAGGTTCATGGGATCTGTGATGGGGGCTATGTCATTACATGCTTCAAAACATGCTGCATCCAGTTCCAGTGTAATCATCATCAGCAAAATAAAACGCAATTCTTGTGAGCAGTTCTTCAAAGCTATTAAGAAACCTCCAGTATTGTTTTTATGTACCAACATCCCTCCCCCCCTTTTTTTTCAAATTCTTAGGTTTTGGCATTTCAAGCTCAGTGCTGTACAGCCTGGAAATTCAGTCAGGGAAATGCCCTATTTTTATCACCTACTTTCTCTCTTTCTGAAGGCTTTCCTTGCTACATTATTTTCTCCCCTCTTCCCAGTTATATATGAGCAGTAATTCCCATAGAAAATAACTGAGCTTCCAATTTTGCTATTCAAATTTCTCAGGACAGATTTTGTGAGGAAGGTCTTTAGTCCATTCTCTCAGCCCAAGTAAGTAGCACTGGGTACTCTCTGATTGATGTCAATCAGAAATGTACTGTGCTCAGGTTAAGCAGGAGCAGGGACCCCCAAATGCCTACTTGATAGAGAGATGCCATAATGGCAGACAAATAAAGGAGGTAAGAATTGCAAAAGGGAAGAGAACAATTTAAAGTCCATCAGATGCTTAGCCACAGTTGTGAGAATATAAAATTAAAACAAATGTAAATCCATTTCATTATTGATAGTTTAGAGTCATAGACATCATATTTTAAAAAATTTTGTGACTTCATCTTTGAAGACTCGAGGGGGCTTATCAGACCTGGGTCCTGCACAGGCTAATCCCAATTAGCATTAAAAACTATCTCCAACACAGAGCGCCTCTGAGTATATGGTTTGGCAGCACCCACCTGACTCACATGGTGCCTACTGCTGTAGTACTCCATCGATATTTTTCAACATACATAATCACTAGAGCATCTTTTAGACAGTGAAATTCAGACAGCGAAATTCAGACAGCAATTGATTAGCTCTCAAGACTCATCAGATTTTAAACAAAATCTGTATGCAGAAAAGAGTCTTTCATACAACATCACCAACATATGGTGAAAAATGTCAGCCCTAAAATGACAAATGTGATGCCAGTTCATTTTTCTAAATGGGTACCTGAACTCAAAACCCCTCAATCCTAAAACAGGACTCAGAAACACACAGTTTACAGATCACAGCACTTGTTAAGGAGACTGAAATGTTAAAGATTCCAAATTATTAGGCACTTAAAGTATTAGTGTGTTTCTGCAATATTTTCTTTTAGTGGATGCTCGATTTTTCCCTGGCATTTTGAATTTTATTTCACACTAATGTACTTCTGAGATAAAAATCTCTGAAACTGTAAAGTTAGGAAAACATAAACACTATGGAAAGCAACTTAAGACTTCATGATGATGGTTCCTAAATTGTGCCTTTTGTAAAATATTGCTAGAGTTGCCCCACTTTTGGAGATCTTTATTTCCTACTCTATGCTAAAGAGGTTTTTTTCTAACTGCTAAGATAGAAAGGAGATCAACAGCTTTTCCTGGGCAGCCACTCAAACCCAGTGCCCCTGGCCCTGGCTGCACGCCTGACTGCGCAGCCCCACGGGGGAGGCAGGCACAGGAGCAGAGTGGCCCCAAGTCATCAGGGAGAGGAGGCAGACAGCTAAGCAGGCACGATCTGCCACAAACATCACCCAGTCCCACTCCTGGGCTATGGCTACAGCTGGGTAGAGGGAGTCAAAAGCAAAAACCAGGAGCAACTAAACAGAAAAGAAGGTCTGCTAATTCAAAAAATAAAAGGAGGGAAGAAAAGGAGTTACCTCCCACTTAGTCATCTATCCCAGCAGGCTGAAGCAGTAGACAAAGCTACTTTCACACAAGTAAAAAGCAAGATGAATGAAATGCTGGGGGCTTGCATGAACAAGTAATGAACACCATCATGTACAGTGTTGGAAGATGTTCAGAAGCTTCAGGCCACTTGGGTTGTACCTGCTTTTTAGAGGTTTGTTTGTACTAACCCCAGTTTCCCAAGTCTTCCAGGTTCTTTCAATGAATGGCCAATATCTACTTTTGTAGGGTAATGTTTGTGCTAACACTGACCCGCAAATATTCTGTTTGTCCCAAGATCCAGGATGAGGAAAAGAATTATTTTAAATAAGCAACATCACCAAAAGCTCCTGTATAATTCCTCAAGAGGCCAATTCGCTTAATGAATTTCAACTCCTTAGCATAGGTAGAGGGTTTAACAGTGACTGACCCCTTCACCAGCAACACCATTTTATTTAATACAGTGTTATTAGAATAGATTTGGAGGGGGAAACCCAAAGTTATTCTACAATCAGTACAATAGCAGATAGAGATCGCCAAACACAAGCAGTATTTATTTGTTCATATATTCAAAACCAAAACTGGTAGCAACAGCTGCTGTTGTGCAATTTTAGAAGTTAGATGAATTCAGTCCACTGAACACCTTCAGTTCATACCCCAGTTCATTTACTTCAGACTTCAACCACTGTATCCAGCAGCAGAAGCACACTTGTATCAGAAGGCAATATCACACTTAGTCTTTTCTTTTATGCTCCAGACTGGCACAACACAGACCAAGAGGTACATCTTTGTAATGTAGTATCTATTCACAGAAACACAGAATCATCTAGGTTGGAAAGGACCCTGGAGATCATCTAGTCCAACTGTTCCCCTAGCACAGTTCCCACCTACAGCAGATCCTTAGGCTCTAAATCGACCCAACTCTTGAACACCTCCAGGGACGGGGACTCCACCACCTCCCTGGGCAGCCCATTCCAACACCCAACAACCCCTTCTGGAAAGAAATGCTTCCTAATATCTAGTCTGAACTTTCCTTGGAGCAACTTGAGGCCATTCCCTCTTGTCCTGTCGCTTTCTAGTAGGCTAAAGAGGCTCAAACCCGCTCTCTGCACCCTCCTTTCAGGGAGCTGTAGAGGGCGATGAGGTCTCCCCTCAGCCTCCTCTTCTCCAGACTAAACCCCCCCAGTTCCCTCAGCCGCTCCTCATAGGACATGTGTTCCAGACCCTGCACCAGCTCCGTTGCCCTTCTCTGCACACGCTCGAGTAACTCCATGTCCTTCTTGTAGTGAGGAGCCCAAAACTGAACCCACTCATCGAGGTGCGGCCTCACCAGTGCCGAGTACAGGGGTCAGATCCCTTCCCTGTCCCTGCTGGCCACGCTATTGCTGACACAAGCCAGGATGCCATTGGCCTTCTTGGCCACCTTGGCACACTGCTGGCTCCTGTTCAGCCGGCTGTCAATCAACCCCCAGGTCCCTCTGTGACTGGCAGCTCTCCAGCCACTCCTCCCCAAGCCTGTAGCACTGCTGGGGGTTGTTGTGGCCCAAGGGCAGCCCCCGGCATTTGCCCGTATTGAAACTCCCCCAGTTGGGCTCAGCCCATGGCTCCAGCCTGTCCAGGTCTCTCTGCAGAGCCTCCCTGCCCTCGAGCAGATCAACACTCCCACCCAACTGGGTGTCACCTGCAAACTGACTGAGGGTGCACTCGATCCCCTCCTCTAGATCATCAATAAAGATGTTAAACAGGAGTGGCCCCAACACCCAGCCCTGGGGGACATCACTCGTGACCATCTGCCAACTGGATTTAATTCCATTTACCTATTCTGCCTAAGCAGACATCAGATCAATTTCTTCCATTTTCCATAACATATAAACATGTTTTTCAGCTTTCACACTGATACCATTGCTTCCTTAGCCCTATGAATAGTCCCAATCAGCACTGTTGGGTCCCACACAGCCTGTCACCAATTTGTGTTTCACATTTGCATGACCAAGACTTTGTTTCTCTCTTTAAAGGCTGCAAAGTCCTGGTAGATAAAGCCAGATCCAGACAGCCATTCTCAGCCCCGTACATCAGTGTAAGGCTATCACTCAAATGCATCTGAAAATCTTCAGCTCTAACAGCCCTTTGGTAAGGTGAGCACCAGGAAAACATTAGACCACTGTTGCAATAGTTTTACATGGCATTCATAATTTGGCAGTTAAGGCTGGTGGATATAAAGAAATCTTTGAATTTGCTCATTCTTCTGGATCCAAAGCACAGAAGAGTTTTGGCACATCAAATAAACTTTAGTAGACTGACCTTGAACATTCTTTTTTTTCTTACAGTGCATCAGCAGCTATAAAGAAACATATTAAAACATAAAGCCCTTCCCCCAAGAGCTTACATTTGAATGCTTGACAAGACCATGATGAGCAGTAGGAAGGCAGAGGGATGCACACTGAGAAAAGGAAGAATCACAGTAATAGGATCACAAGACAGCTTCACTTAGCAAGGGTACAGTTTGCAGGTCTGTGAGCTTTCCAAGATCTAATTACTGCTCTTGTGGGTGAAAAAATAAACGTGAACAGTTAAGAGTTTTAAATGGAACTGAATAAACATGGAGAAGGAAATAATGTTTGATGCAAAGTGTGAAAAGGAAAAGGTCTCAAGGCTCATATAATTTACAGAGGAGGCAAACAAGAATTGACAGGTCACAGAGACAGGCCAGGACAGAAGTGTAAACTGTTTTGGAGAAGCAAGAACAAGCTATAGCACTTCTCTCAGGGCAGAATCTGAAAGGGTCAGAGAAAAAAAAAAAAGGGTAAAAAGCTAATTTCAAGACAACATAATAAAATATTAAAAAGGCAAGTACTGAAATGTGGCATTTGTACTGAACACACTTGATTGTCAACCCAAATGCCATAAAGTTTAACATTTTAGTTTGAACAGATGCTTAATTGTATGCACTTAATGAACCATCAGAAACCAGGAAGATTCTGATATGGTTGTAAGCAACATGTTACACTGCATAATGACAGGGACAGATAAAAGGAATATCAACCTGACACAAATAACCAGAGAATTGATAAGGCTTTGATTTTTAAAAAAGCACTTAAAAAATTTAAGCAGACAAAATAATTTTGTCTGAAAACGATGATGAAAGTCCTACAGTTCAGAAGGCAGCAGTGGACTTCACCAAGGCAAGAAACGGCCACTGTGTTACCTCTAACAGAGTCCAAGGATAGTTACAGCACAGTGGAGTGGTGCAGAAAAGCAGTAACCCTAGAATAAAATCCCCAATAATGAAGTTCTCTTTACTTATGTCCCCTTCACAGAGAAGCATACTAAAGTTAGGGCTTGTGACATTTTTTAAGGGAATAGTAGAAGAGTCTCAGAAAAATACCCCTTATCACAGATTACCTCTAGGTCTTTTCATTTACAGAAAAAAATTGGAGGGACATAACTCTTTCTATTACTGTAAAGTGTCCTTGGTGTCCTCTGAAATTTTCACAATCAAATGTAATGAGAAAAAGTATCCGCTTTGGTTTCACCCATTTGACATAGTGACCCCTTTCAACTTTTGGAACAGTTTGTTAAACTAAGGTCATGTCTAAAGGAAAATTTTTAATGACTCAGAGGCTCACAGAATCACAGAATCATCTAGGTTGGAAAGGACCCTGGAGATCATCTAGTCCATCCGTTCGCCTATCACAGTTCCCACCTACAGCAGATCCTTAAACTCTAAATCGACCCAACTCTTGAACCCCTCCAGGGATGAGGACTCCACCACCTCCCTGGGCAGCCCATTCCAACACCCAACAACCCCTTCTGGAAAGAAATGCTTCCTAATATCTAGTCTGAACTTTCCCTGGTGCAACTTGAGGCCATTCCTTCTTGTCCTGTGTCACTTTCTACTAGGCTAAAGAAGCTCAAACCCAGCTTTCTGCACCCTCCTGTCAGGGAGCTGTAGAGGGTGATAAGGTCTCCCCTCAGCCTCCTCTTCTCCAGACTAAACCCCCCCCAGTTCCCTCAACTCTATGTCCTTTTTGTAGGGCTCATGTCATTCTGGCCTGCAGCTGACAGAAAGCGAGCATACAAACAGGCACAGCCCTAATCAGCAACTGCCTCTTCAATAGGAAGCCATCAAGCAGCTAAAACACAGCAGAGGAAGATGCTTTAAAGGTGTGGAATTAAAACCAAGAAAACCTCTAGCTGCTGCAAACAAGAAAATAATGGAAAACACAAGATCATATGCTATTACTGTATGAATAGCAACGGACACTTGAATATCTCATGGGACTTGAGCCACTGTGCATCACAATACTATTAATCTTTGTGAGCAAGGTGTTAATAAGGTTTCAAGGGCAATTGATAGGTGTAGGCATCTCTGGCTCCTCCTTTTCCAGACCTGTTTGCATCTGTGAAATCAAAACCTGTACTAGAGGAAGTTCTTCCCATGGCATAGATTGTAAAGGTTCAATATGGCAGTGATACCTGCCTGCTCTGTGCCTCCCTCATACGTAATCTGTCTGTCCCAGCAGAGCTTGCTCTCTCCACACTCCTCCAAACCATGAGCCTATACATACCACTCTGCTAGGACACTTCCTAGGGAGATGTCTCAGCAGCCATCCAGGAGAAGAAAGAGTGCAGACAACAGGAAACATCAAACATAGCACTCCCAAAAGCCTTCACTGGCCCTCAAAAGTACCTGGGGAATGGGTGAGCTCTGCTCAGCACTCCTTTTTCTTTCCTCTGCTGAAGGGCAGGCCATACCAGTACTCATCTTCCATTTCCAGGGAAGGGAGATGGACAGGGAGGTGAGATGAGATGGTACAAAGTGAGCTGAAGCCCACGAGAGTCAATTCACTATAGGTTTCCAGGATCAGCAGCTATTAGTTTTGGTGTCACCTAGATGCTGTTGTGATATCAATATATTGCATATTGCTGCATGAGGATATTACACACCACCTCAGGGCTCGATCAGCAAGACCTTAATTTTTCCAACCTCGATTACAGAAAGTATTAGATTTGTATCTTGAACACATGCACATTATGAATAACTACATTAATTATCTGAAGGGAAGTTAATCGAAAGGTTACACACTACATTCTCACTGACATTGTTTAATCTTTATGTGCAATATGCATACTAAACAAATCTACAGCTCCCGTACCAAACAGCCAGAAATTCAGGACTCAAGATAAGACTGCTGAAGTAGAATAATTTCTCATGCTTGAGGTTCAGCATCTGTGCATTTTCTGAATCTTTTATTATTCTTTTTTTTTTTTTTTTTAAAGGAAACACAGTTTGTCAAAGTGCTATTCATCTGTATGTACACCCCTCCTCCCCCTTAAATGAGCTGCAAAGGGGAACTGGGCTGGGGTGCCTGTTAAACCTAAAGCACTTAAATATATTTAAAGGTAACTTGTGACATGCACTTTAAGGAAGGGTTGCTCTGCATGTTTCCCAGCTCACAGCTCCTTGATGCTCACTGCCATGCTGTAGGTGGCATCCAATCAGAGTGGCCGCCACTGAGGGCCAGGGAGGTGGCTGCCAGGTTTTATTTTATATTCTGGCTACAGTGCAGGGAATGTAAGGCAGCAAGTGTGTACAGCACGAATAATGAGTTGTACTAATTCATAGAAATTCACTTTTTTTGCTGTCACACACTGCTCCTTTTTCTATAGACCAAGACTTTGAAAGTTCATTTTTATGTGTCATTTACTTCCCCAGGGTGTAAAGCCTGCTAAAAATACCACCATTTCTTCTCCTCTGATAACAGATTATTTATGCAAAGGCAGAATAATTATTCTTGACATACTAGAAGACTCCCCCTCCAAACTAAAGTAGTTTCAAATGATACCTTCATAAAATACAGCGAAGGTCAATACTGTCAGCTAAAGCTCAGCATTGAACACGAGTCTTCTGAACTCAGGATACTGGAAGGCTTGTTAAAGGAAGGAAATTATTTTGCAGTTGTACAGGGCATTTGATTTGAAAGCATGAAGGGAACATGACTGGGACAATGAGGTTTCTGTAACCAGTTACCCCATTCAACCCTGAAGAAAACGAAGTAAGATCTGTGTGGTGTAGAAATATAGTAGCAATTAAACCAGGCAGAAATATATGTGGGGGAAATCCTGACAACTGGCATCAAGAGGTTAACTCTCCTTTTCTTTTTAATCAGTAACTAGTTCTGTCATCTTTTGGTTCAGTGCAAAATCTCCCCAGAGAAGCGCCTCCATTCTTTGAATGTCCATAAGGCAATTAGGTTTTACATTTTTAAAACTGAAGGGTTTTACAGGATGAGCCAATTTATATGTTTCCATAATAAGAAAAGACTCAGGGCTACTGAAGTATCTATTTCAAAATGGCTTAGGTGGTGCGTTATTGAATCCTACAAAGCCAAGGGGCTTCCAGGTCCCAGAGTCTTTAACAGTCATTTTGAGGGAACTACCTGGGCAGAATACAGAACAGCTTCATTTTTGGAAATCTGTAAAGCAGCCATTTGCTATTTGGAGTTCCTTCAACATGAGCGGTGCAGAGCACTGTAAAGAGAGGTCCTGACTTGAACACAGGCACCCGGAAGGTAGAAGGGTGCTGCTACCACACTGGGTGGTTATTTTCTTTGCTCTTGACCCTTTTTATTGTCTTAATAAATGCTGGTCAAGTCCCAATCATAAAAACAATCCGGTGGATATAGCTGTGAGCAAAAATGGGTGATAGCTTTCAAACTGGAATAGTGTAACAGCTCTATCTACCAATTAAAGCCATTCAGTGAACAAATCTGATGATTAACTGGATATGTAATTAAGCCTTTATTATTAGTCTAATTGGATGGTTAGGGGAATTATTAAAGCTGTTAAGATTCTGTGTAGCAAGCTGACTGTGCAGTACAGGCAATATGAAATTCAGCTCATTACAAGCAAGGCCAAATGAACATATTTGAGTGGAAATTCGAGACAGCTGCATCCAAGTCTTTCAAAACAAACCCAAACAAACCTTAAAGCCCTGAGTTCAGTTCAGCAGACAGAGCTATAATGCCCCGCTGCAACATGCATGGCAACAAGCCAAAAACAGACCCACTCCCAGGAGGCTAAGGAGAGGGGAGAGCTTCTTCTGTGATGCTGGCTAAGGCATCCTCCCTTCCCCCAACCCCAACTACCACCCCCATCATTCCTGACATCAGGATAAGGAGGAACTTTTGCAACAGAGGTATATGGCCAGCTACGCAGCTGAAGTACAACATCTGAAGCATTAGGTGGAGCAAAAATCTGGTTAATTCCTGAGAGAAATCAGTGCTCTAAACTCTAGTCTTCAGAACATAAAAGAATGAGAAGGAAGGTACATGCAAACCACTGTGTAAGCCTAGCAAAACATTAAGCTTTTCATGATCACTTAGTCCAGGTTCCCTTGTTCCACGTCAAAGTGTGGACTTAGCGCTTGTAACATGTCGAGCTGAGAACCAAGGCCTCCCATGTCCCTTACCAACAGCAAATGTCACTCAGCCTTCACCGATCATTACCAAAAATTAGTAATAAAGAAACTAATAAGGAAATTCCCAGGCTTACCTGGTGATTGAGACGACAATTTATCTAGTGTGCAGGCAAGTGGAATTACAGCTGTTGAAGGTCTACCTCCACTGGCCTCAATGAAGTAATGACTTACAGCTGCTGGATCAATATGATGCTAAGTGGCCTGATACAAGCTTGTTGGAGAAATAAAGAAAAAACAATAATTGATTGTTTTCCAACCACCAAAGGAAACTTTCTAAACTAGTATGTTCACTGAACATGTCATCTATTGTCCTTCCCGTCTGAAATAGTGCAATAATAAGAAAGCATTCTAGAAGTACAATTCAAGTAAGTATAGATGGGGAGCAATTAACAAAGAATAACAATTGCTGCAACTGGGTCTGAAACAGGTACTGAGCAGCCACATAACTGCAAAACCAGAAGAGCCCACATCCTGACCAAAGGAACTTCCAAGGACTACAGTTTTCCCTGGCTTGCATACCCTTCTAGACCCAGGGACAATCTCAGTAAAACAGTAAAAGAGGTCAAAATTACAGTTGCATGCGTGCATACACACAGATTGTACCAAGGGAAGACCCTCAGTTCTGCCTATCAGCAGCCAAAACACGTAACAAAAATCTAATGACAACAGATATACAGATATATTTGGGCTGTATTTCCCAATAGCCATCTCTTATGACTGCAGTTAACGTCAATAGAAAACCCCACCACCACACTACAGTTGCAATCAAACTGTTTTAAAAACGCCAAAAGCGAGATGACACATGATCACAATGCTGCTGCGTGCATACAGAGTGTATCTAACTCTCTATGGAAACCAGTGATAGATTTGATATGCTTTAACACTGTGGACAAGATAAATCTTGTAAGTGACTGTAAAAATTATACAAAATGTTACAGAACTCACAGTCTGTGTTGGGTCTGATTTAAGTTTTCCTCTTCCTCTGTATGAGCTGCACACTATTACTGCTATGAACCAACTTCAATTAGAGGCAATTGCCTCAACACAGAACAATGTAACAAACAAGACTCTTCTCTGTGAGAAAATCTGGTATGGACTGGGCATTGCCACTCCAATTAAGTAAAAGTAATGAAAGGACAGAAAGCAAATACGATTCTATTAATTCAAATACTTGTTTTCTAGAATAATGCAAAGAAGTTGTAATTAAAATATATGGTAACCATAAATAAATAAGCATAAATTAAAGAGTGTACATTAATACTAATAATCAAAATCTAAAACGTCTCAGCTTTATCTATACATGTGAGATTAGTTTTGTGCTGGTACAGATCTCTTAAACCAAAATAATATGGCAAGGTGAAAAACAAAAAGGCATGTTAAGTATAAAAAACAAAACAAACTTTCAGTTTCCCTTTGCTATAAACATAAAGAGTTTAAAAGAAAAAAATCTCTGCTGTTGTCCATTAAACCACAACAGTTACTTCCTACTTTTATGTGTCAGAAAGTCTCCTTATACTGTAGAGGATCATGCCACAAGGTTTACTTAATAAATAAATAAAAATTGTTACACTGCTTGAAATAATTTACTTCATGGAGGAAAAAAAATAAATAATCTAAGAACAAAACTTCACAAATAATCCAAAGATTTTTCTCAAGTACTCAATCATAATGGGATTTGAGTTTTTATATTAAAAATGGTACAAACTTAATTAAATATTACCCTTTAAAACCAGAATAGTTTGATGTAACAATACATGGAAGTAAGGAGTTCATTACAGAAAGGCACTTAGTCACAAAAAAACCCCAAACATTAGAAGAACAAATATTAGAAAGGCACTTGGAACAGCTAGAGTTAGAAGAACAAAGTTCAAGAAAAGTATGCTTGCAGGATAATATGGATAGAGCATCGTTTAAACAGAAAGAAACCCTAAAGCATCTCGTACAGGTCCTGCAGAAAAGGTCATATTAAGCTTTTCAGAGGTATGCTCCTTCTCACTGTCCTTGATAAAATCTGGTGCACATACACACACTAATAGGTCGAAAAAACACTGTATGCAACCTTAAACATGGGAGAGCTTATCTGGGCCAGAGATCCAGATGTACCTTGTGTTATCAGTTTTCCCACAAAACATTTTAAAAAGAGATCTTCAAGTTATTGCAATGTTTCTTTTTTTTTTTTTTTCCTGTAGTTAAACATTTCATTTTTTAAAACTCTTTGAAACTTACATAAAATAAGCAATAGACTTGTGTGAAAACCACTGTCACAGAGTTAATTATAAGCAGGTATTGAGTTTTTCCACAAACACAATTGTTTCCAGTTCTTTTAGACTCTGAAAGGAAAGCTGCATCTGCCTTCAGCGAGTTGCCAAGATTGAACCTTAAACAGCTCAAAGAAAAAAAAACATCATCTTGTAGAATGAAAAAAACAACCAATAAAAAAACCCAACCCCAAACCTACAAAGTTTTACATTTTGGTGACAATTCATCATCTCTGGGGTGGGAGTCAACCTTCCAGGACATTAAAGCAAACTGGAAAACTTCTCTGTATTTTCATAAGATGGCACATAAACCTCAGGAAAGAAAAAAAAAAATTAAAAATAAATCCAGGACCACTGGAAAAAGAAAATACCACTGGTATAAAGATGACATCGCAACTTATAGAGTATGTTGTAACATATCTCAAGAGAAAGGTGAATCAAAGCTGCTATTTTGCTACTTTCTTCCCCTATAAGAAAGATGAAGACCTGTCATTCATCAAAGTAGACTGCTTTATTTTAAAGGAAAGTAGAAAAAAACCCTACCACATAACATTTCAGAGCAAGAAACTTTTCAAGTGTCAGCAGCCATTTTTTTTTCCTGGAATCATCCTTACCTTTCTTACAAAGCACACACAATACACATTTGTATAACAACAGTGACAATCACTTGGCATACTTGCACAGAAATGGCATTGCAGCGAGGGTCTGGCCCAGGCACCAGCCTGTGCTTTCTGAGCTGACCAAGGGACCCCAGGCACGGACAGCCACGTGCTCCCAGATCCAGAAAGAATTCTGCCCTGAGCTGCTGTAAGCAGCACCTACACATCATTGACAAGGCTGAGGCGAGTTTTTTCCTGCAGACTTCCCCCCCTGCCTCCATTCAATAGTGTATAAGGGACTGAGACTCCCTAGTAAACAGCAACTTAATTAGTACTATCATTATCATTTAGAAAACAAGGATTTAAAATTCCACAGTGCACAGTTTAGCTTGAACCTGATTTATAATATTACACAAAAGCTTTCTGAAGTGGAAAATTATTGCATAAAAAATAATATATCCTCAATGAGTTAATAAAATTTTATTCTCCATAGACTCTTGAAACACTCTCAGTGATGCAAATACCCATGGCGAATAAAGCATACAGAACCCAAATTTTTAAGGCTGTGCAAAATATTAGACAGAGTACAGGGCCAGCTGGAGAATGCCATTCATTAGAAAATATATGTGAAAATTCCCTGTCCCAAAGGCTTCTCATAGCACTTCTAATTTTATTAAAGTTGAAAGTGATTTCATTCATTTCAAGTTTTGGAATATAGCTGTTGGTGGAAGCAGTGCCTTAAGAGAAAAAGGGAAAAAAATATTTTAAAAATCTGTTTTCATGCATTCATCGTAATCCTAATTCATCTTTTCCATGTAGAAGCCTTGAAAAAGCTCAAAGAACAAAGAAATGACATCGTTCCACTGTATACTGCTCTGCATTCCATCCTACATATAGGTATGACCTTTAGCTAAGCCCAGACTTGTTCTTTTAGTTTTTCCTGAGAAAGCCTAATTTCAAAGTTTTGCTGTAGTATTTTGAGAACTACACTAAATATGTTTGCCAATCTGCTGCAAACTTGCCCGTATTTCTGTCCCATTACAGTGTAAGGAAAGCACCAGTCACTATTATAATACATATTGGGCTCAAAAAAAAAAGCATTTCAAGTACACAAGATAATATGATTCAATCAGTGCACACAGTCAGTTTCAGATTTTTCAAGAAATCTAATCAGCACTGTGTGATACACAAAACAAAAAATTAATTTGAACTTCAAAATGACAAAACAGTACTTGTCTGAATGAATGCCCATCTCTGGTAACTGAACGGTTTGAGAATATAAATAGGAAAAGGTCTGGTATTACTGAGATTCTGATGTTAGGAAATTTTGCACTTGGTGTGCAAGAGCAAAACACTCTTCAAAAAGCTTGCTGTAAAACCAGCAAAGAGTTTAACCAGAGGAAAAAGTACATTTACTTTCTAAGTAGATTTTACCTGCTTGACTAGTAGGTTACTAGAACTTTTCTTATTTGGAAATCACTACTCGTAGCAATAAAAAAAAGCACCGATCATACAGAGCTATAAAAGGGTGAATAGGATGCAATAACCTAACAATTACCCTGAAGCACCAAAGGACTGGGGCACTTAGGAGAACTGCATGCCAGCTCATACCCTTTAAACAGCCCAGTCTCTGTGTGGGGGGGTTTATCAGAGTTCCCAGGTTCTTATTCTTGCCTCAAAAGCATGAGACACTGAGTAGCGAGAACATAAATCCAAGCCTAACAATGTGATGCACACTTCTTAAAATAAAATAATCCCTTGAAAACTGAGGACCAAATTGAATTTTTATGAAGTAGTAGAATTACAAATGAAGAAATTTGAAACACTCATATCTTTCAGCTGTCCCTCAACTATACTTACAGTACTGCTTCCCCCCTACACCTGTAAAAACAGGTGGTAGTCACTGTAGTAGATGAAAATACAACCAGTGAAAGAAAATTATATTACTGAGACTCTATTAGAACCATAGAACATTCTTCACAAAAAGGAGAAGCTTCTTCAAGAAACATGAATGGGTGGATGATGATCACTGATCACTGGTGCTAGAAAAATCCTAGAAAACTGTATGTCAATAACAGTAAATGCATTTACAAGCAATGTTCAGCTATTAGCCATACTTCAGAAGCAAGGCAATTGAGAAGAGTTATATAGAGCAATACTATCTATTCTTTTAGGTGGCTAGTTTAAAATCTCTTCGCATCCAAGAAATGACTACTGGTAGACCCCACAAAAGCGTCAGTGTTCAGTATTTCCAAGTGTTTCTCATAAAACTGTGAAACAGAGGTGAAATCACTAAAAATCCAGAAATGGCTTCTTTATTGCTAGATTTCTACCATTAATTAAAGTAATAGCAACTATGTGTAGATGCCAAAGGAGAAACATACCACTTGTTCAATCTGCAAGTGTACTTAAGAAAGTGTGGTCAGAACTATTTTGATTGACTCTACTTCTCGGAGAGTAAAGATTTCAAGCCTTCAAAACCTAGTCAAGGTTAATTACTCACATAGACAAGACTTTTTTTGGTGTAGATGTTAAAGTCCCTCTGACTTTCAACATGACTTGTGTTTCTCACTCAAGACAGAGCCTTTGGAAAATTTTCCATTGACTTCAGACTCCTCTGGTCTAGCCCATCCTGAGACCATAAATTAGGGGTCCCAGCCTTAGATGCCTCCTGGGAGTTGTGACCTACATCACTAAGACTAGCAGAGTCTCCTGATATTGCGTGTCAGCTGCTAGTTAAACAAACACTCAGCACATCCCTAAACGCAAGAAAGAACAAAAGTAGGCAGAGTAAGATTGAAGAAAGGTAGGACAAGCAAAACAATATCTAGATATTTTGCAGTTGTGAGACTGAAAAATCTCTCCCAAAATAACACAACTAAATGCTGGTAGTTGTGGAAGGCTCAGGGTAAGGATTTCCAGCATGCTTCTGGTTTGACTGTGCCGTTCTCATCCCAGCCTCTGCATCCAACACTCTTCCCAATAATTCTTTTATCAGGATGAACTCTGGGAAGGTATTTTCCACACCTTTCTTCCCAATGTCTTCATTCAGTAAAGCTAGAGAAGTCTTTGTGCTTGTCTCTATTCAGTATCAGTTTTACAACCCAAGCGTGAATGATGGTCAACTCTGCAGAAGGCTTCAGTGGAAGCTCAGAACTGAACACATTATTAATTAGGTACCAGACCATATTAAACCTCTGGTACAGAGTTCAAAAAGTTTGACCAAACTCATTTAGCTACTACTTGTCATCTTCTAGTTCACTCAGACAGTATGTCAGAAATTGAAAAACAGTCTATAATAAGGGACCCCTTGTGTACTGAAAAGTTTGTCCTGCAATGTGGTGTGAATATTTAGGATAAACTCTTGGAATAAAGAGCTATAATTTTCACATCATGCAAAGTGTACATTTGCAGAAGTACATCAGGGGAGGTACATGTATGGTTCATGCATGCATACAGTGTTTCTCCTTTGCTGTAAATCCATTTGTTTATTGCAACTAACATATGAACATCAGCTGTCAGTTTAAACACTTCTACAGGAGTATAGTCTTCAAGACTGAAAGTAAATAAAATACAAACATTACTGTGAAAGTAGGACCTTGCAAGGTCAACTGTAGAGCAAGGGCAAAACCAGCAGCTACACACAGAGGCATCAAGCTGCAGTACGTGTGGTTCACATGCAGGACTCTAAGGAAACTCTGAAAACTGTGGGTCAAAGGAGAAAAAGGAAGAAGTATTATAGCACCAGCTAGGTCATGGTCTTAGCAGCTGAGCAGCAAGAGATACGGGAGGACTGCTGAGAATTGGGGGG
>NW_020799113.1:12642837-12679432 GCF_003259725.1 Athene cunicularia
GGCGGGGAGCAGGAGGGGGAAACAACAAAAAAACAAGCTTGCTGCCAGCTCTTGAATACAGTCTCAAACTCATCAGTGTCTTGTGAATGATTTTTAAGGAAGGAGCTAAAAAGTGCTTAGCAACCACAAGCACTAAACACAGCACTGAAAGGTCAAGAAACATAATATAAAAATAATCATCTAAATGTAAAGGGCAAATTCTCACTTGTGGTTTTTCTGAACAGACCCACCCCTTAATCAAACACAGTTCAAATAAATTTACTGGTCAGTCTCGATTATCCTGTCTCATACCTGAAATTGCAGGTTAACCTAGGATATATTGCCTTACTTACTGAAACTACTTTTACAAAGAAGCGTTTTTTCCTTAAAGACTTAAAGAAATTTGGTGTGTAACATGGCAAGTAAAAACAGAATTTGGGGATATCTTCTAGTGTTTAACAATAACAATATGTAATGTTTCTACAGAATGCTTTCCAGATCTATGTCAATGTGCTTAAAGAAAGGCAGCAATGGGCATAACTATTGTGATGTGAGAACTGTTACACAGAGATACAGAGAAAATGCCCAAGGTCAAACACAGAAACACATGCAGAACCCAGGTCTCCCAACTCCAACCATGGTGTCATGTAGATCAGGTTTAAGCCATGCAAAGGAGCACAGTGCCTTCAAATCACCACAGGGCAAGCTTATTCCAAGCACAAGAAGTAAAGCAGCATATTGTCCTGTGTGAAGCAGAGTGATATCTGGGGTGTGCTAGCAATCCTATACTGATTTGGGAACTTGAGATGGTCTCTATGTCACAACGTAGGCACAGTACGCTTAGAGCCCTTCCCAGTCACACTGCATCAAACCACACTGAGGCCCCACCTCCTCGCCACTTAACAGAGAACTGCCCTCATGGTACACACAGCAACAGCAGTTGCTAGTAATGGACAACACCCAAAATATGAAAACAAGCACCCGTAAGACCCATCACCTCCATTTTGAAAACTTTAGTTAGTTTCATTTTAAAAAAATGCAAAATACCACACCATTCTTAATGAATTCAACATTCACTTACTAGTTCAGTATCATTTACAGCAGATATTTCAATTGAAATTTTATGCCCCACAAATTTTTTTTTTTTTTTTTTTTAGGTCTTGGTCATCTTCCTCCCTAGCCTTTGAGGTTAAATAGCTTACATGCAGCTGTTAATCATGTCTCTTGATGAAGTTAATGAGTACATCACGCCCTCATCTGAATCCCATCTGCTGGGAAGGGAATCCAACACAGCACCTAATTTAAGGGTATGTAAAACTAACTATACCTGATTTCTGCCCCACGTTAAACTTCCCATTTCCCAGTCTATGTACTCAATCTTTGTCTGTTCATGTCGTACTTAGCTTCTTCTTTGCCACGTAATTATCTGTGCAGGTATGAATTACCTGAATAAATCTGCAAAACCATTCATATACCCAGAATTATATTCCTCTTAAGTATCAACTTCTTATACCCTTCCCAGGGAGAATCTAATCCATTTATATAACTTATCATTACTGGTTACTTCAAACATTCTTAAATTCTGTTTGCATGTTTAGCTGTGAGCTCAGAAAACAGACAGTCCTTTCACAAGAGTCTGAAAATACTTCAAAAATACTAAGTAAATAAGTACATAATGAAAAAATTAAAAAGGCACGCAGTTTAACAAAGTTTAAAATCACATGAAAATAAATCATTAATTTCACTGTAACACTGTGGCTAAGTAAAAATTAAAATTGTTTGCATTATGAAATGGGTGCAAAATATCTGCAACAATTACTTACCATGGCAGCCTGATTCTAAAATTGTAACAACTTGATAGCCACATCAAAAGAGGTTTTTTTTGTCATACCTGTAAACATATATCAGTTCTGAAGCCATTATATGTAAACATACGTTCACACAAATGCACACATAGCTCTCTAGGATATGACCCAAGTTACTGCTATCTGGGCAGGAGAGACAGTGAGTGGGCAAGACACACATACTGTTTGTTTGCATAAACCTCACATACTACAATCTTGGCCCTCACATCACATATTTGTTAACACATTTTATGTGGTGACAGCAACGCATACAGATTTGTAACAAACAGATTTGGAAGCCCTTTTTAAAAAAAAAATAAAAATATGTATCTCTTACATGAGGTCAGTACTTTTCAAGCACGTAACATTCATAAAACTAAAAATATTCATATATAGTATTTTGATGACCTGATTAAGTGCCAGAGCTCGTATAAACACATACACACACACAGAGACACGCAGACACGCAAAATGAAGATAAGGTAGATTCTTTTGTCAAAGATGTATTTGAGATTAATGGCAAGCTGGCAGACTGAATGGGTTCCACTGCACTGAGGCAATTACTGTAGTAGGTAAAGCAAGTGATAAAGATTTATTTAGTACAAGGCTGATATTCATTAATCTCTTTAAACCCCATGTTAAGGTTGTTTAAAGTACTGTAGCTCTTCTCTGGAAAGGTCTGTTGAATCTATGACAGAAAAGGCAGACCTGCATAAATGCAGTGCAGGTCTCCACGGACTATGACATTTCTATACCTCCACAGGGAGGCAAGTATTTTAGATTAGTTTGGTTAGCACTGCAGATGCAGCATGCTGATTTACTAAACTCTGATGCAAGTTCCAAAAATAATTAGCTTATCAAAGATCCACTTTCCTTCCTCTCTTTTATTAGTGTGCTAAATATGGCATTGTTGCAAGGAAATAATTCATTTCACTAGTATTCAGACACTAAGCATAGACTTGTCAAAACTGAGTCTTTTTTAAAAAGAGTTAATTCTCAGTGCAGGCTTCTTCTGAAAGATGCTCATGTTATATGAAAAACTAAACACATGTCATTCAACTGTATAACTCCTTCCATGTCATTACTGAAAAAGGAATTGTAGGCATTTCCGAAAATCAAGTTATTTTATTGGTCCAATAGCATCAGAGCAAGCATCACATCTGACAACTAAACAGACACATGGCACACAAGCTTTTTATGAACCAGGTTTGAGGTACCACACAGGAAACTTGTTGAGTGGAGAAAAGGCTAAAATTTCACACTTTTATGGTAGACTTTTTGTTACAGCTATTCATTTAAGAGGACTTTTTTCCAAGGAAAAAAATAATTTTGATTTGGCATACAGAAAATACTCCTTTTGAAATAGGTTAGTTCCTTCAGTGTTTACGTGAGAGCTGTTTCTCAACACATCAGTAAGAAAGAATATTATTTCAAGAACCACAGTCAAGGTTCTCAGTTACTACTGGTGTGCATATAAATAATCAGCAAGACACCCACTGCCCCTCCTAATTTTTTATCTTCAGAAAGCATATTAAAATGATTTATTTCTAGCCTGCTACTCATAGCAAATGCAAGTCAACCTCTTCTTACCTTGCCAGTGACAGGGATATCAACAGAACCCCAGGTACCAACTCCCCAGTGAACCGTGCCTGGGGCAAAATCAGCTGCAATAATTCCAGCAACTGGAAATAAAAAGGAATGTTAACAGTAGAAGCTAATCCAGCACACATTGAAGTTACATCAACGACTTACACCATGTAGCGGATAAAAATAAAAATCACCAATTCTAAATGCAAAAATACATTCCAGGAGAACACACAAAAGCCGTGAAACACATTTTAATCAATTTCAATTAGAAGATATTTCAGGTCTGTATTAAAACTTCCTCAAACCACTAGAATCATGCAGAAACAATTATAAAAAACAGGTTTGCACATAATAACAGAGCAAGTAAGCAGGTGTCATATTAATTTTAATAGTAATACATTCACCATTTTTTGTTGGGTTTTGTGGGTTCTTTAAAGGTTTCATACTGTAGGCTTACTATACTTTTTCTATAGGTTTCATACTGTAGGCTTACTTAACCCAAGTTAGCAGAAAATAATGGGGTTGGCCCAGTGTTTCTCTAACGTTTTTTCACCTGTACTCTTCCTTATCTCTTCCTTCCTCTCCCTCTCTCTATGTGGCCTCTACAGTTTCGTATCTTCATTGAAATGCCTTCCAGAAATGCCTTTGTGCTGACAGAGTTGCCTTTTCCAAAAGAGCAAAATTCTCCAGAGACGGGGGTTTCCAGATCTGAATGCTTAATTTCATATTCCAGCCCTGCAAGGGCAACGATTCAAAAATACTGGATCAGGTGATCAAACTACAGGAGCTAGTTATGTTGAAATATTCCCTCTTTTTCCAATGCTGTTTCAATATTAACATCTATCAAAATATTTTTGAATATTTGTATTAACATTTCATAAGCTTAATATCCAGCCTATCAGTAATCCTACTCACTACCCACAGAACTCTGTGTCAGTTATTAAATGAAACTGAAAATAAAGAATATTTTTATTGCAATAAATATCTGCTTTCCAAAAGAAAAAACAAAAACCAAACAACCCCAAACCAACAACCCACAATGCTCCAAAACAAAAAACAAGCAAGACCCACAGAAACACCAACAACCCCCTTCAAAAAAACCCCAACCCCCCCAAAACCCCATGCTTTGCCAGTCAAACAACAGCAAATATTTAGCAACCACCGGTTTCTTTTTATCCCAGATATTAATTCCTTTGCTTTCCCTGGCTATGAGGTAAACAATCTACCTTTTTCAATAAACAACATTTAAAACCAAAAGAAAATACAACCACTTTGCCCCAAATTTAAGGAAAAAAACCATAGTATCACATACACCATACCAGTGTCACTGCTAGATTTAATTGCCAACTTCAGTTTGTATTCAGCTTAGACAATTTCTAATCTTGATCTTCTTCCCAAGTCTTCTATATTAATTGTAATATCTGAGAGAGTTCTTTATTAGTTTCCAGTCCAAAATCTAGAAATCAATTTATCTGAAGAATTATTAGAGTCTCTAATGAACTAAATACTTTTTCCTCTTTCAGTTATTTCTTAAATGCTAAAAGTATTTCAATGGAAGGAGAATTATGTCTTTCATGTCATTCATCTTCAGTTTCAAACTGTATCTCAAATAAAAACAGCAATATAAAAAATAATTCCATTAACTTTATTCTGTGTGATTGTTACTGATTCACAAAATATCCCTGCTTCTCAGTAACAGAAAATCATGGCACTGAAAATTTTCCCAGTCATCATTGCCCTCTAACAATATAAAAACAAATTTCCTAAACAACTTACTGATCTACATAACACGGGGCTGTCTCCTGCCTTCTTCGTACGAATCATATGGACCCTTTCTTACTTGACATACCTCTAATATTACGTAGGTAAACAAAACATCAAGGCCAAACAAAAGCCAAAAACTATTTTTGCAAGGAAAAAGATAATTCCTACTTGTTTCTATTTTTTTAATCAGCTGAACAACAACAAAATACCAAACCCCAAACCAATGTATTTTGTCCTTCAATAATGCTTTCAACATCTGTTAAGAACAGATAGATATGCCAACATTATTTCTTATTGCACACTCTCCTCACACGTATTCACCCCAACATCACATCTCTGCTCTAATGAGTTTGTCCTTGTAAAGGAATACTCCTTTTGCTTAGGATGGCTTGGTTTCATAGGAAAGGTCTTGAAAGGGATTGCCATAGAATGCACGCAGCCTGTGTGGTTTAGCTCTGCTCAGGGTTGTAAGGTACAGGAATGAGATTGGGATGGTGGAAAGCAGATGCAGACTTTGGGAAGGAGACATTGAACTCTCTTTGACCAATTCATCCCACTCAGCTGAGCAAAGCAGGCAGTGCACTTCTGTCACCCGAGCTCAGGGCATCCTGATGCCAAATTCAGACAGCAGGCGCACGAGAAGGCTGAGGTGGGCTGCATTAGAGGTCCTGTGTGAAGTCTGTTTAAGCCTGGTTAACAAGGACAAAGGACTCTGGATCTAAGCTTTTTGCACGTGGGCACAGAGAAAATAGCAAAAGCAGGACATTGCCTTTTGTCCTGTCACTGGGTACCAGCAAAAAGAGCCTTGCTTGGACCTTGCACCCTTCAGGTATTTGAAGGTACATTTATAAGATTCCCCTGAGCCTTCATCTCCAGGCTGAACAGTCCCAGTTCTCAGACTTTACTCAGAGGAGAGATATTCCAGTCCCTTAATCATCTTCGTGGCCCTTCACTGGACTCTCTCCAGCAGCTCCATCTCTCTCTTGCCTGTACTACTGGCAAACACAAAAAGGGGAGAATTCATGATGATAGGAAAGTTGTTACAACAAATTAAACATGGTCATGTTACTCATAAAAGGTGAAATCACCTGTGAATTTATTCATATTCATCAAGAGTGCTTGCCAAACCACAGCATCAGATGATCAAATTTTCTGTGTGAACCAAATCATTTACAGAAAAGCTATTTTAAACACTGCTTATAAGAATTTCCAATATTTTTATGTCCCAATATCTCTCAAGTCAGGCTCCCTCAGTGCCCTTAGTCAAATGATATCAGCCTCAGAATGAGAGAAAGATTTTAACAAATACATTTTAGAAATCTCAAAGTGATTAAAGTAGTTTTTCTATGCATAGTAATGAGGTGGTTTTCAGGTTTGCTCTTAAAGGGCTCAAAGCAAGTTTTAAGATGTGATCTCAGAGCTAAAAGTGACATGCCCACCAGAAAGCTGGTAGTGTCTCCTTTACACTATTATGCAGAAGCCTAATGTCTCTAACCTAGTAGATCATAAAATACCTGACTTCAAACTCATCATTACCACTAAAATTGACTATAGGCATCAGGCCAAAGCACTTTAGTTGGAAATTCCACTTGAGAAAAGTGAAAAAAATATTTGCAAGTAGGGGGATCTTAAACGATCAAATAAATAAAAATTAATAATTTAAAGACAGAGCTGAAGGTTATGAATAATCCTAAATGACAATAGCAAAGTCATCACTCACTAAACGAGCGAAAAGTATTTGATAACCATTTTTCATGTGACTCTGAAATCAGCACTATTTCTCTGCTACACAGATATTAAGTATTTATGCTAGAGAGGTATCACTGTGCAACTATATGTAAAATATACTCGATTCCAAGATTCAAAGCAATAGCAAAAATTCTTGTTGCTAGAATTAGTTACATTTTCTTGGTAGAATTTTTGGTATCCTTTATTTAAAAGGGATTTCTTGAAAATACTGAAAAACTAAAATAAGAAAAACCTAAAAGATCCTAAAAAACCAGGACAACCACAGGCTTTTAGGTCTAGCTGTCAAGGTCAACCGACATCATTAGACTTACATGAACAAGTTACAGTAGGGAAATCATGTTAGGAAATATGGGTCAAGTCATCATGCAGTAATAAAGCTGTTAGCTCCAGACTCAGTTTGAAATATTCTTTAAAACCTGTCATAGTTTAGTATTTCTAATATTAGTTCACAATTGAACAATGAAGTATGCCAATGTTTATAAAGGGCCACTTACATACTTATGTAGATGTTTCAAAGATAAAAAACAATAAACCACAAAAAAAAACCTGCCACCATGCAAATCCAAACAATATCTCGATTTAGTCCAGAACCATTTTGTTCCTATGCAGATGCACAGGCTGGGGAAGAAGGGGGGAAAAAAAAAAAAAAAAAAAGTCTTATGCATACTGAAATAGCTAGGATAAAGAGTTTCTTAAATGTCTGTGCGGGTATACTTGTAGACCTGGACTGATATGACCACTACAGTAAAAATACAAGGACCAAAGAGACAAAAGGAATAAATCCCATGTAAATATGAATTACAGTGTCAAATTCAGACAAGTGGTGAAGTGACATAATCAAGTAGATAGAGCACTAAATCTAGGGCACTCAGTTACTACCATCACAAGCTCAGTAAAAAATTAGGTTGCAACATTCTCAAATGTATATTCTCATTTACAGTTTAGGGAGGCATTTTCAAAGCAGTCTGCGTTGGCGTAACTACTCCCACTGAAGTCATGAGGACTTTAACAATTGATTTCTAAGGAAGCAGGGTTAGGCTGAGTACTTTTAAAATCCCACTGTAAATGATTTACATGGAGAGAATCTGAGCATGTATGACATCCTTAGGATTATACACACCTCCAAGGGCTTAAAAAAAAAATTATTAGATACAATGTGCTCAGTATAGACTCCATAAGAGCACGCAGAAACCCATGGACATTCAAACCTCCTTAGCCAACAATGAGAATGTGTGCAGGTAAACTAGCCCCTGATTTTAATAACTGCTGCTCATATGAACAAACTGGTAGTTAAAGATTATCAAGACGGCTACAGAGGGACAGCCAAGAGCTCCATATACTGTCTCCACAGATCTTCATTCCCTCCTGGCTGTTCCCAGCTCAAACACTCCTGGGTCCCTCTTGAAAATCCATGCATTGGCTCTAGCTTCTTCCTCGCCCTTTCATCCCTGCATGGGGTGGACAGAGCAGCACTGCCTGCAGAAGCAGCCCCACAGCAGATCAGGGGACAAACAACCCTGAAAGGAGGACAGGAAAAAATATGCTGGTGGACTATATTGGTGTAGATTTAACAGGATGCAGTCACAGCTCAAAACATGTAGACATGTACAGAAAGCTTCTGAATACTCTGAAATCAGGTATCAGAAATGCTGACATTGTTCCAGTCAGTTACAGCAATGAGATGAATTGGCATACCTTTTTTGGAATGATTCTATTTTTGTGCTTTTAAAGACATGTTAAACGTAGCATCTTTTCCAAGTTTAGTATGCAAGCACGTGCACAATTGTTCTAGATGCTGCTCAAATTTAGGGCTCGAAATAAGAGTTGGATCTCTTTTTCAGAAGCTAAATACAGTGGAAGCCATTTAAATGAATAATGCATTTTTTTAAAATGGAACGGCAAAGTAATATAAGTGGGGCATGTTAATTCCCAGGCATGCGAAATTTATTGTCACTTAGGTGCCCACTGGGAATAATTTATGCATCCTCGATTAAGAAAATATTTTTAATTTGAATTTGCATATTTTACTCATTATGACTAACCTTGACACAATCCTTTTTGGAGGTGCCATGCCCTCAGGTGGGAGTTTACAAAATGTCCACTTACCAGGAAGAAATAATGAAACAAAGATGCACAAATGTTTCCTAACAAGAAAAATAAAGTGTGTCCTGGACAGTATACACCCTTGGCTTACAATGGTCTTTGACTTTCAAAACCAGGTTAGATTTCATTCTTCGTTCTTTAAAGGAGGCCTTTATTCAGGTGCTTGAAATCAAGCTAATCCAAGGATAATATGGTAAATTTCATCACAAGATGATAACTTAAAAAAGAAAAAAAATCACAAAATCACAAGGGTCAAATTACAAAAGAAAAAACTTCCAGTAAAACAAATCTCTCCATCATCTGCCATTACAACAAAATGCACATACCAGCGAACAGATTTTATAAATGTTCTTATTAAACCACAGTCAAAGTCAATATTAAAACTCTGGTCTCTAAAACATTCAGAAGCACATACACTAATGAAGTTTTTTTAAAAAGACAGAGCCATTTATACTTCAAACTATACCTTGCCAAATTTCAGGGTTCTCCTGGCCTCCATCTGGAAGCACAGAGGGACATAACATCATAAAAAAAAAAAAAAAAAAAAAAAAAAAAAAAAAAAGAGTCCCAAAAAACCCAATGCATAAAAAAAAAAATCTTTCCACATCTGGGCTCTGCTCCTCTTCAATCAATGCCCACAGGTCTCATTGCCATGTGGAAGAGATGGCCAGAGCCAGGAATGGTGAGGCAACAAGGTTAAAATGTGAAGAGCCATATTAGACCACAGCAGTACATTATTTCAAGGTGGAATGTATTCACCCTTACAGAGTTCACAGAACTATGAGCTACTAGTCATTGTGATAGAAAATATAAAGGGATGTATCAAAAAAAAAAAAAGTCTGCAAGGAGCCAAAGACCCCTAGATCTGGCCTTGTCAGATATACAGCTTTCACAGTCTCTCCTGGTTTGTGCTGGTGGCCTCAATACCAACCAAATAAGCTAACCCAGAGACACCGTATTAGCACTATGCCTCTCGTATTTGAAAGAAAAATATGGAAATAGTTCACAAAACAGCCAACACAAAAGTGGAAAGAAGCATTTGCATGAGATTTCCAGTCCAGTTCAGACAGGTCTAAACATTAAGACCACTGAGAATAAACCTCTGAACCCATACTCGCCTCAGTGCCAACATGCAATTACCTGTTAACTAAAAAGCAGAAGAAATAGCTAGTTTCAGAGAACAAATAACCAAAAAAAAAGAGAAAACGTAGATGATACTCAGTGCCTACACAGTTAAAGACCTTAAATGCCCAAAGGCCATTTTAGCAGTAACCTAGCACATTGTGGGCAGCCAGTGCAAAAGCAGGAGTATAGCACAATGACTGCATATACCAAAGGTGAGAACATGGCTGCAAGCTGTTTTCTGGGAATTAAAAACATCCAACTCCAAACATTTAAGGACAGCATGCACATTCACAAGCATTCCTGAATAATCCCACATATTCTCATCCACACACGGCCTTCTCCAAGCAAATTAATTCTTATTCTAACTACCAAAAAGAAAAGGAAAAAAAGGGGGGGGGAAAACTGCCGTCGAGGATGAGAGGAAATTCCAGACCACTTGAAAGGCTTCTGAGGTTTACATTTTAAAGTTTTGTTTTACTATGAACTTCCTGAAGAAAGAGGCTGTAATTAAAAATCTGCTACATTCTCTCAGCACTACATCAACTGTCCTAATTGTACAGGTCTTACAGAATAACAACTGTACTAGACAGAAACTAGGCAGACTCTGCAATTCACATCATTTATCAGATCCTCAGTCTTAAAAAACCTGTCAGTTTAACAGCTTATTTCATAGGGAGGGCTGCAGATTTCAAGAACTCCTTACAAGCAACACAGCTGAAATGTCATGTGGGTTTCAAATATGATTGAATTCAACTTGATTACCAGAACGGGTCATCACCGTGTCAGTTACAGGGTGTATGCCAGAATGCTATTTAATGTACAGGCTGCAATCAGACCCATGCAGGTGGACTCCAGTGAACATGAGAACCCCACCACAGCTACTACGGCTCTGTGAAGAGACAAGCCTGTCACTCATCAGGTGAGATTTAAAGGAATTGGAACTGACTCTCAGCAAACGAAGTACAACCTCCCGAATACTTTATGCAATACATTTAAAAAACAAAACTGAAAGTTATTTTAGAGGTGTCTAAGAATTACCTGAAGAACACACGCTGGCCCTGATAAGGATGCTACAGTTTCACAGCCATAGTGTGACTCAGAAAATCCAGTTGTACTATCCTCATGGTTATACTCTCCAATTATAACTTGTGTGAACTGCAGCTAGCCCATAACTTTCTCACAACTTCTTCATAAGCCACATCCCTTTTTCTGAATTAAATTCATACCGAAGTTCATGAACAGCATAGTATTCCCACAGTGCCAGGTCAGCTGCCCAGATCCCAAAACGCCTGGTGTGGCACAGAGGAAGGATTTCTACTGAGTCTGTACCTAACTGAACTTCTATAGCCAATTTGGCTGGTTATATTAAGATCACAATGGCAAAGCCAGGGGGCTTCATTAGAGACGAACAGCTGCTTCTTTCACAGGACACCTTTCAACTGAAATATGTACAGTCCCTTAGGAATATCTCTGTTTGTATTACAGATTCTCAGTTGCAGTTTAGGAATTAAAAAGCTCTGCAGAGTTAGCCAGCTGTTTAGACTGGTGGAATTACAGAGCAGGGTAATCTTCACTTCTTGTTTACAGCGGCATAGACAGTATAAATATCATATTTCTATGTTTATGTACGTGTTTTATATAGACATTGCTGCAGTTCAAAGCTTGCTTCACTTTTCCATAAAAGTTTTCAGTTTCCTGTAATACGTACCTACCCAAGATTTCTTCTCATATTTGTAGTAAATACTTAAAATAGAAGGATGAAATAGACAATAGAAGTCCTACCAAACCATTATAAAAGGACAAAGAAGCCATGTCAATGGAAGAAAATAGCTCACATGGGATCAAATACATCTCTGCTTTAACGTGACAGTTTCCCTGCAATGCAATGGGGTACACTGCTGGCACGTCAAAGATGCACAACACCTGAGATGGCAGGGAGGGAAAAAAGTGACTAAAAGAGGTTGTGGTAATCAAATGCTGCCCTTAAAATGAGTATCTCAAAAGAAACACTTACTACGCAGCCGTCATCCTTAAGAGTGCAGTGCAGAGTTTAAAATAAGCATTTTCTCAATGAAAACTCCCAGACTACACAACTGCTGCACTAGGTTGAAGATTTCTTCCCTCCTCCTCCAACATACCTCACACAGCATGTGTCATGTGCTACAAAAATCTGATATTCCGAAGGAGAACAATTTCATAAAGCCTGTAAGATCACTGGAAAGATCAATAGAAAAGCATTACTGAACACATCCTTTTACATATTATTTCATAACAAAATGTTCATAACAAAATAACAATTATTTCAGTAACAAAAATCCAGGAATTGAGCCTGATTTTTCACATACACAGTTACAGAACATAGAGGTTTTGCTGAATCATTGTGCTTGATTGTTGTAAGTGCCCTTTTAAAGAGTCACTCTTCCTAAGCATGTACAGCTTAACCTTATTTCTGAAGTTCCACGTTTCTCTGTATCATCCTTAGAGTATTAAACATCTTAAATAAAATGTGCAACATTTTCACCTGGCTGAAAGAGTGAAGTGTTTAAAGCATTTTATTTTGATATATTTAAAAAAAAAATTTAAAAAAGGAAGACTTGAAACAATTACCTGTGCCTATCATTTTCAAAAGATAATTTGTTGAAAAATACATTAAATGCAAGTCAACTGTGATGAAACTTAGACAAATAACAACAGAAGTCCATTACTGTAACTTTTTACCTAAACGGAAAAAAAAAAAAAATCTTACATAAACTGAGCAAAGGAAAGAGGAAAAGAAGCAAAAAAGAATGGGATAAGATAAAATAAGTTAGTATTTATTTTATAAACTTACTTGTTCTTTTGCAGCATTTCCCCACTGAATCTCACCAAGAAGAGAGAGGCTAAAAAGTGTGTAAGTGAAAAAAAATTACTCAGTCTTAATAAATATGAACAATCACACCATCAACAGTTTTTTCCTAAGGGTTAAATGCTTGTATCAAAAATAGTAAAGTTTGGGCACAGAGCCTTGCCTTCCTATGGGAGTTCTCTCCCTTTTGCCAGCCAGCGGACACAGTCTCCTCCAACACCTCTGTCAGTGGACTAAGCAGTGTAGAAATTCACTGGGAAGCAATTCAGTGCTTCTGTAACCTGCCAAAAAGATAAAAGGTAAGGCCTTGGTTTTGCACTATGATCCACTTAACTTTTTCCCTGTCTTCAAGAGAAAGGTGACATTCTGTATACTGGAGGGGAGAGGACACTTAGCAGCTTGGGCCAGCTGATCTCCAGGAACTCTCCCTGAATGAGATTAACCTCTTCTATAAGACTCTCTGTCCCATAAAGTCATCAGAAAAAAGCACTGGAAATTAATCATTAAAGCTATGGTTTCTCATTCAGTTAGTATGAAGACACAGGAGCCTTAAGAAAAAACAGGAAAGTGAGAAAAACCCCAGGAAATAACAGAACATGGCACCAGACTGTTGCTATCTAACTTGTTGCTCTACTGGGGAGACACTCCTCAGCAACAAGATACCAGCTCTTGCAAGGACAGAGTCCATCAGCTGCTGAGCACCTTGCCCTGAGAGATGCTGCACAGCACATGAAACGCCGCTGCCTCCCATCAGGGCTCCCCTTGCCAGCAGCACCCACTTCTCCCAGGGGCAGGTTGCTGCTCGTCGGGAAGCAGCAGCAAAACTGGATGTCCTTGCACTCAGCCAGCCCAGGAGCAAGACTACAGGAGTTAGTCTTATTAAAGCTGACAGTCAGTTCACCTTAGTATTATTAGTTGAAAGGATTTTAAATTTGTTTGTAAGCCTTTTTGAAATTATTTACAACTACTGTAAATCCCACAGTAAAGTTAAAAACATGAGTAACTACAAAAATTTACACCAGTCACAGCCCAAAAAGTTGCATTTATAACATTTTAATCTAATTCTCATGCAGACTCAGATGACAAATTGAAAGCACAGAGTCCATTTCTTGTAATTATTGATTTATGAAGTCTGATGGTCCAGACAACTAGAATTCATCTTTTCCTGTACCTCCCAGAAAAACCATCTCACATGCTGAGAGGACAAAAAAAGAGAAATATTTCATCAACTTCAGTACTGGTTTCAGCTAAGAACACAAAATTGGTTTAATCTTACAGAAGTTATGTAGTTCCAGCCCGATTCCTTAAGAATATAAATATTTTAAATTGACAATTCTCCTTTGAATGAATCTGTTGATTTTTAAAAAATAAAATCTGAGTTACTCTATTTTGAGTATATTATTTTGCTGAATTTTAATTTTACAAAATCTTCATTGACATTTTCCTGTTGCTCGTTCTCTGTATATGTAGGACAAGTCCTTTATATGTTGGTTTACTACAAGTCTACAAATACTTTTACAGGAAACAAACTGAATGAAAGAGGAAACACACCAGCCCATCCTCTTCCCCAGTAAAGTGGATCTGAATATAACAGCAGTGCAGGTCCAGTCCTGGGTCAGCAGTTCACCCAATTTAAAGTCTCAATATTGCAAAAAGCTTTTACGAGAAACAAAAGATGCTTAATTAAGGACTCATAAGCACTTTAGCATTGATATTGCCAGCCTTCTAGGTGCTAAAACACAGTCTGGACTCAATCTTTGATACATGTTACACCATTTTTGGGATTTGGAATTAAGTTCCAGCATTGCATACAGCATAATATTAAATCACACACAATGCACTATAAGCAATTCTCCGCTGGCCCAATCTACTAAAATGATTTATGCACAGAAAGTTTAACTGTACAGCAGGGAGACTGCTGCACATTTGCACCTTCACAAAGAACCCTTGTCAAGCAAGTCACTGGTATAAATGCCATTTGGGCAGGTTTTAGACTGGTGTGAGATTTAGAGTTTCGAAATAAACCCACCTTCTTTCAATATGAAAGGACAACCAACATATTATATGGAAAGTATGCAGTTTCTTATGCACAAACATATAAATACATTTTATGGCAGTCACATAACAAAAAAACCCTGCCAGCATTAAATAAAAGACCTGCCATAATGCAACCTGTTGTTACTCCTTGGAGTGATTAAAATATGACTTCACCATGCTGAAGTGTCTCTCCTCCCCCTCACACCAGCAAACCCTTTCTTCTTTGCATTTGTTATACATTCTCATTTGTATTATCTGTCTAGCTGTCCGTCCTTAGATTGTAATCTGCTTAGAACAGGCACTTTTCCTTCTTGATCATTCAATGAGCCCTGCAGTTGGTGGTACCATGGACAAATATTAAATGAACCTCTCTGAAAAGAGACAACTATAAGAGGGAATTCTATTGTGTAAAACAAACGTTCCCACGGAAGAGAGCTAAGGTACTTAACTGAACTAGTTTTTACTCAAAAGACTATTCAAAATATTGAAACACTTCTCTGCACATTGTTTGCTTGCACAGAGACAGAGACAGTGCATTTTTAGGGGCCTCATCCTGCCAGCCTTTCAGAAGCACAAGCTTCTGTTGATATTTTAACAGGAAATGTAACTTGTGTAACTGTTTTGGGAAGTTTAATCAATGCCTTTAAAAATAAGTCAACACCAGAAATGGTAGTTGGTTTGTGATTCCTCGTTGAAAAGCTGGTTATAGAGTAAGGGACTTTTAAGCAAAAGCGTATTTCATCTTGCAAAGGGAACAGTGCATGAATGAAAAACGGGGGCTACAGGCTGACAGTATCTCTAGAGCACCTGCTTTCTGCCCTGCTGTAAATTTAAGTAACCTTGCAGCATGCAATAACTTTGAAATTAGAACCTGTCAGAAAATACTTTCTATATTATTTGTGTTAGTGCCTGTAAGTTTAGCTTTTCTGTTTGCGGATCTCCATCTAGTTTTATAAAATTTGTCAGAAAATTTATTTCCATCAAGATTCACTAAAGTGGCAAAACAATTACACAATTAAAAACCTCATGGAAAAAAAAAAAAAAAAAAGAGTTGTATTCAGGTACAGCTGTGAAAAGGGTATGCACAATTTGCTGCGAAGCTCCACTCAAGCCCCCTCCAATCCAGTACCCTTTTGCCCTCAGCATCCACCTTCTCCCCTGTTGAAATCAAGAATGCAGAGTGGATATTGAAATTAACTAGTACAGTAAGTGAACTGCAGAATTAGTGCCAGTCTAGCAAATTAAACAAGGGAATAACCTAAATTTTTTTTCCGTTTTTCCCTTTTTATTTCCAACAAATTAGAGGGCTCCAGTAGATTTTATCAGATACTGAGCTCCCCACTCTCTTTCTCAAACTGTATAAATGCCTTGAACTCCCAAAAGAACATCACCATTCCTTAGCCCCATGTAGTTCTCTTTCATTTACCCACTTCCACAGCACCATTTTCAAAGACTTATTTTAGCCAAAGGGAACAAAAGTGGAAATCCTGAAAGGAGATCTGCAGATTTTTCCAGAAATTTTACTCTGCCCCTCCACCAACTGTCCACAAGACCTCAACTGCCCCACTGGGATATCCTTTATGGATGACTCCTCTCAGGTGCTTAAAGATTAAAACAAAGGATGAGCCTCACAAGTCTTCCACCACAATACCAGCCACAATAGTTTAGTTGCCTTCTCTGAACACAAAAGAGAAGCCTAGCCTCACCTCTGAAGTTGTAAGCCTTAGTCAAATTCCAGAAAAAAACAGACATGACAATATATTATGTAATTTATTTTGAGAACTACACAGAGGCACACACATACTATGTGATCTGATTGGACACAAGTGCAAATAGGTATCAACTACCAGGTTGAAAGTGTTTTCTTTAAGAGGTAGTACTAAACTAAACAAAATTTACAAATAGCCTCATGGAACAACAGTAAACATCTAGAAAAATAAGGAAAATGTCTCTTTAATGCATAAGCATTCAAAATTGGGCCCCAAGTGTTGTGCGGGACTAAATACAATAGAGTGCCTGCAGGCTGCTTCAGAACTGCACAGGCACTGAATGCAAAAAAGAACCACAGTGCATCCACGGTGGCATCAGTTTCAATTCAAGCACAATAATAGGGCAGAGCACAGTATTCCTCACTTGCATCACAAAAGGAAAGGACCAGCAATCTCAAATTTTGCATACATGCCCGAAAACGGATGAGAAAAAACCCACAACAAAAAAGCACAACACTGTTTTACACAGGGTTCCACACACACAAAACCCTCTACTTTAAACATGTAACTGACCAATTTATTTCAAGTCTTTCTTCCTTGTAATTTTCTTTGCTTTCAAATAACCCAGTATTTCCAATCACTCCCGTTACACATTTAAGCTAAATAAATCCATTCAGGTATGCTCCTGTCATCAGTTATTTTGCCAAGTACTAAATTCTAGCTATGTGGAGTGAATTTTGTACATAGATATGACATTAATAGTGATACAAATAAGAAGCCAGTTTCAGCAATAATTTTTTTCTGGTGAGAACTGAAAGCTTCACCTACAGCTACTTCTCTACAACTCTGGACAAGACCCTCTGCTGTGCCAGTAACTCTGCCCATAGTGGTATCTTTAGAAGCAGCCATCACTGCGCTGTTTTGATGATGCAGCTACTCAGAGTATGTCACCCCAGAGTACTCTGCACATGTAAAAGGAGAAGATTTAGAAAGATGACAAATCTGACCATGCATCGAACTGATCCTACATGCTCTGCCTCTAGAACAGCAATATTCTTCAGGATCAGGAAACAGCTTGCTAAGTCATAAAAATGCAGATCTCACCAAGATGGCAAGTAAAGACTAATAAATAATGGAATGTCTTTTAGCAAGGCTAAGTTATGCTATACAGAAGCAAGTGAGGCATTTTTCGTATCTGTGGAAAAGCTCATCTTTGTGAAAGAAGAGATGGAGATGATTTTAAAGGAGGAATCAAGGAAACCACTGGAAATGGGAATCCTGGAAGACAACTGATGAGATACAGGGTGATAGGAGCCTCTGATCATTAATTTGCAAAGAATCCAGTATCTTCTTTTGCAACACTCTTTAAGAAAAAGCATATCAATGACATGATATCTGAGAGCAACAGATTAGCCCATGGGATGATATCTTGATATAGCCACACATATAATTTTTAAAGGTAAAAAAGAGCATTTTGACTATTTACTCTGAAATCTGAGATGAAAAAGGACATAGACTTTCACTGAGTAACACCTCTATTGAGCTCTCTAGATCTTAGATGCATTAGAATGTGTCTCTCAAGAAAATGAGAGTGTTTAAATCAAGACTTCAAGTGACAAGAGAACCTACTGGGGCAAGATGTTCCAATGGTTAATTACACTATGTTCATTATGGTACACAGGGCAAAACTACTCTGCTCAGGAGACATATTAAAGTCACTAGAGGACAACAACCTAATCTGCTAGCTCCAATTTACTTTGTGAAAGAAATTCAGGCTAAAAAGACAAGGCATACACTTTCTTAAAGCAGGAGGTGGCATGCTATATTCTACAGATAAGCGTAACCTCCTCTTTTCTCCTTAATTACAGCCAACATATCATCCATCTCTGTTTAAAGTACGTACCCATTGCTGCATAACCCAATGTGAAGTCTCAAATTTGAAAAGACTATAGAGTTCATCATTTCAGATTGGATGAGTCAAGGAAGAAGACACAAACAAATGCTTTTCATCTGAAGATATCAAATAGCACACAAAATAATAATCTAATAACCTAATGCAATGCAAGTCCTTAGGAGCTGAAACACAGCAGCTTTTTAGTAACATAAACTGTTTAGGACAAGAAGAGATTAATATTTTATCCCAACTGAATTTCATGGGGAATTTTGATAAGAATGTAATTTCCCAAGCTGACTAACAAGCCAGGCCTGTGAGGAGGTGTAACACCTCTTCTGTACGTGAAGCAACCTCAAATCTATAGTTATCACACATGTTCAAGAGTTTAGTTTCACATATCATCCAGACTCAGCACTCCAGCTACACACTGGCTGTTAAGACTATTCTTGGCACTGTTTATAAGCAGAGTACAATTCAATTTTGTCTTGAGCATCATCTAAATGCTTTGCACAGGACATTTATCCTGAGGGACATCCCAGATGACTATGCTCATCTTCTAAAATCTGGCAAGATTACAGGAGAATAGCATGTAGGATATACTACAGAAAAGAAACTCGCTGGGTAGAATAACTATTCAGACTTTTTCATTTTTAGTTTCTACACACTGTGTATGCAATGTGCATTAACAGTGAAATTTATCAATTCAGCTGCATTGTGTTTATAATATAAATGGCCCCATGTTTAAATCTCGAGACAAAAATATATTTTATATCATACATTTTGATCTTAAAAAAAAAACTCTTTGATGAAATGAAAATGAATACTTATACAAAACAAATGAAGTGCTTCTCTCATATAAATAACTTTCAAGTAAGTTTTACTTCTTCTGAAGCTTGTTTTAAATGGAAATCCACTTTTCTGTTAATCAGAAATACTCTACAAAAAATATATTTTTGTCTGATTTCTCTGTAACCATATGTGTCTTCCTAGAATGGAGAACCAAGAAGTTTGAATATTATGATTATAAATAAATATTTAACCTAACAGAGTACTGCAATTTCTGTACTAAAGCCTTTTTCCACATTAGAATCATTTACAGTGATGCAGGTTTATGCATGAAGTTATATAAATACATACTCTTAAATTACTTTGAGTAATTCAGACAGAAATTAATTCTAAAAAGCTTTTAGTGCACATTTTAGGATATTCAGCACAACATAAAAATCACTGCAGTAACATGATGCAAAGCACTGTACTGGCATCAAATCACTCCAGCGGATCAATGCTGTTCAAAGAGTTTTTAAGAGGAAAACCTCACAAGGATCATGTAACTGCAATCTTCAGCTTGTGCATCTGTCAGATAGCCCACAGCTCTTTGCATCAGTTTCTTCTTATTCTCTTCTCACTATTAATGCTTCCAGATCATTAATTGCCCCTTGATGTTCTCATGGTATTACCATCCTGGGGCCCCAGGTGTTTCCTCAGCTCCCTGCAAACCACCATAACCCCAAACAAACTGGCCTCCAACAGCTCAACACCAGCACGGCTCCACTGACCAAGCAGAGGCAACTCTAAGAAAGAGTCTGTGGCTTTTGAACACATTTCTCAGTCTAATGAGGATTCTGGCAGAGCAGAATGAACAAGTATGATGGTGTTCTCAAAAAGTGACATCTTAAGTGGGCTGCCTACCATTATGCAACATGACTGGCACCTTACAGCACACAGTGCAAGTGAGCAGATAAGATGAAATGTGATCTGGGATACCAAGCAAGAGGCTCATTGCATACATGTCTGCTCCTTGTGAGATGGTAACTTGCTGTGTGCTTGCAGCTGATCTGGAGGAATTTGTAATGCCATGTGAACTGTCAATGCACTGATGCTAAACTGCAGTCTACTGAACTAATGATCTGTACAGCATGGATCTACAAGCTTTACATTGGGCTAACTACCCTTATACACTCATACCAGTGCTAACGTCTATCACACTGAGCTGTAGTTTACACTCAGGTTAAAAAAACCCAAAAACCAACCCCATAGGAAAAGCCCACATCCAGGATGCTATCCAGTGGCAAAGCATACCAAGCACAGAGACATTATGTGCTGGCTTTGAGAGAGTATATTCTGTTTACCTATTCAGTTTTGCACAGAGATCTAAAATTAAACAGGTGTCCTGGTTTTGATTGGGATAGAGTTTATTTTCTTCCTAGTCACTGGTACAGTGCTGTGTTTTGGATTTAGTGTCAGAATACTGTTGATAACACATTGATGTTTCAGTTGTGGCTAAGTAGGGTTTATCCTAAACTAAGGATTTTTCATGCTCTGCCAGCAAGGGAGTGCACAAGAAGCTGGCAGGGAGCATGGCCAGGACAGCTGACCTGAACTAGCCAGAGGGCTGTTCCATACCACAGGGTGTCATGCCCAGTATATAAACTGGGGGGAGTTGGGCAGGAGGGGCAGGTCGCTGCTCGGGCTTCAGTCAGCGGGTGGTGAGCAACTGCACTGTGCATCACTTGCCTTTCCTGGGGTTTTATTTCTCTTTCTTTGTTATATTCCCTTTCATTACAATTATTATTAAATTTTGTTATTATTATATTTTAGTTTAGTTATTAAACTGTTCTTGTCTCAACCTGCCTGTTTTACTTTTTTTTCCAATTCTCCTTCCCATCCCACTGGGAGCAGGGAGGAGTGAGTGAGAGGCTGCATGGCACTTAGTTGCTGGCTGGGGTTAAACCACAACAACAGGCCAATTTCTTGGCTGGGAATGTAGATTGTCAGAAGAGTGCTGACCTTATAAAACATATCATGTATCTGGGATTTTTCATGTATATGTTTTTTCAGACAGAAAAGCAAAGTCACCTTGTATTCTAGATTCAGCCAAGACTTCCAGGTATCCAAGTAATACATCCCAGGAAATGCCACACATGCTCTGATACAATATTGTTCCAGTAGTCTGAATGTGTGTATGCTGCAGGCATGCTGGATTTGCTGCAGTATTTCTGTATGCAGTCAGCTCAACAGTAGTAATTCATGTTTAAAGTCCTAAACACATAACAAGGTTTTATTCTAAGAAAAAGCAACTAGGCCATCCTCAATCATTGGAGGAATGATCCTTCTCAGCAACTTTTTCAAAGGTGAGATGTGTAGAGAACATGTTACTTTGAAAGGCTATGCACAAAAATCAAATTATGTGCACAGTTCTCTATTTTGTATAGTTAACAGTATTAGGGTTAATTTATTCTCTGCAAATTGGGATGCTTGCTGTCTGTATCAGATCATGATGTGGAAGTGTAAATAACAATTAATTAATACAGTTACCTGAAGATAATCCTGAAAACTAATGGTAAGACACTACTGGTCAAATACAGGAAGTCAAGGGAAACAAGTACATGAGAATGGCTTGTCTGGAGTGTGAAGCAAACTGAAGCATTAGCATGCTGGAGTAAGAAATGTGCCACCAGTGCATGGACAGACTGTGCTTTGGGTCAAACATGCTAATAATGTCAGCATAGACAGTAAAGACCTCTTCTGACTGACTGATAAAGCCTGTCAGATTTTAAGAAGCCTGTCCTAATGTTGCAGAAAACAGCCACTGGATTCACTGGTCCCAGAGAAGTGATGTTGCAAATTTCTTTGGATGCAGTGTGAGAACCTCAGTAAGAAATATGGATGGTATAGCCAGAATTCAACCTTGGAGTGGGTAAGTTCCAGGGTCTCAAATTAAAAAGGAAATACCTTTGTGATAGACATTTGAAAGCTGGATACAAACTTGCCTTGTGCACTGGAGATATTTAACATGAATAAAAACTTACCAAGTGATAATGATACAATCTGTAATACCTCCTATCAATCCTAGACACAATGTATTTCATAAATCATAGTGAGTGCCATGACAATAGGTAATTTTGCCAGTTGCTGAGCTTCCAATGAGCACAGAATATCTGCATTAAATAAAAGCTATGCATTAAAATCTATTTTTTAAAGCATTTACCTCTCTCTTTGGTAAGTTGTGGTGGTTTTTTTTTTTCTGCCACAAAGTAATTATTAATATTACTTATCCTTCTTCCCCCTACATATCCAACAACATAATGAAGGGGAAGCTATAGTGCTGATCTAGAACTTAGAAGTTCTGCATGAACTACAATTCAAAGTAAATCTGATTTCAGTCTTTAGCTAATTAAGAAAATCGTATATATTTCTTTAACATGTATAAGATAGTAACCTACCTTCCATATAGCACACTGCAGTCACCAATCTAAGGACAGCTCAAAAAACCCCAAGCCCCAGATTTGGGGAGATATCACAATTTACTAACTCAGAATATAAAACATTAAAATTATTATAATAATTATTACCCTCTTAGCAAAATAGAGGTGTCACATCAATTTTGAATTAGATGTCTATATTGAACAGGAAGCCATACTAAACAGAGCTTCTCATTTTAACATGCTTACTTAGACCTGTATAATTTTCAAACTTAAACTACAAACCAGCCATCTCTACAGGAAAAATAAAAACAAAATTAAAATTCCCCATGGCTCAGATCCAGCCATCAGACATAAATTCAAAGAAAAAAAAAATATGCATTTGAATTGCTCCTTTACAAGTGGCCAGTAAGGCACTTTGTGAAAATTACTGGTTTTCAAATGATATTTAAGTCTTACTTCGAGAGGAAAAACTCTTTCAAAGAATAATAGAATTTTTTTTCTATCTTCAATGGTCAGATTTCCATAATATGAACTGCTTGATAGTCACTTTCCCTTTAAATTATTTTTTAACCATACAGGCAGTCACATCTGATTTCTGATTCTCCTTACCTTACTTTTCCTTTCAATTACTTCAGTTCTTAATAGGAACAATAAGAGTGCTCATTGCATGTCCTCTGTGGGACTCCTGGAACTTAGATACTCAATAGACAGGTGCATAGATAAGGATTCAAAGTCTTTGTTCCACTGTCCAGACAGAATATGTTTAATCTTTTTTCTACCTTTTCTATGCCATTTAAACTTTAACCTAGTAGTAACTTTTACTGCCTTGATTCACAATTCAAAGGTATAAAGATGAAAAGTCCTTGCCTTGGAACGTAGCTTGAAAACTTCATTCTTAGTCTGTATTTCTTTTGAACTTCTTCTTGTGGTTTTTGTCTTTATTTTTCCAGGGTGCCAACTTTACAGTATAGGACTTTCCAAACCTAACAGCAGGGCTACTTGGAAGGAAGAAAAGTAGAGCAAATTTGCCCAGAATCAGCTCACCTTAATGGAAAATATTTAAATTACTGACCAGGGATGATTAGAGGGTAGTCAGTCCATTTTCCCCCCATCTTTTTAAAGATGCCACTAGTAACAGACTCTTGCATGTAATTGTAAACATACAGATTAGCCCACCAAGCATGGGACAAAGACCCAATATAAAAGAGAATAATCATGCTCTGTACAGCACAAAACACATCACAATTAATCACACAGAAATAATAATTTATAGTAGCATAAGTAATGTATCTGAATAGCTAAAAGAAGAAATCTTTTACAATAGTTGAGATAGATGTTAAAAGCATATTTGTTTCAGAGTGGATGAATATACAGATTTCTGGAAAATTCAAATACCTTCCAGGAGTGTGAAAGGTGGTGCTGCCGTATGTCACACTCATTCAGTCATGATTCAGTAATCATGCTGATTCATTAATGCACCAAGCTGCTAAGCGAGGTGCCAGAGGCATGGGTACACATGCTGATCTGGCACCCTACTCCGAGGGGACGAGCCACCAACAGAAGGGTGAGACACCAACCAGCTCAGTCTGCCAGAGGTCACCTGCAAGTGCCCATCTTGCTATTTCAAACTTTGTATGGGAGCTATCCCAAGAAATAAAAGGTTTCTCCAGTTCTTAAAATGTACTGCCTTTCACCTCTCTCTTGGTTTAGGGAGGAAAAAAAGGAAAGTTGGAAATGGCGTATAATGCCCATTATCTCAACTGCTCTTCAAAGCTATTAGCTGGAAGAGCTCACTTTTGTAGCTCCTTTAAGACCTTCTAACAAGACTGTCACTCAGCAATGAAAAGCAGCACTGCCTGCCCACTGCTAAGGAAAAAAACCCAGCAAGGCCAGGAGGATGCTCTGCACCTCTCTCAGCATCGCTCCCTGGAGTCCAATTACCATATCCTGCAGTCAGGCTAGGTGAAGAGCAATCTGCACTTCTGGGCATGGGGCTCACTCAGGTGACCACGTAAAAATAAAAACAGCTTTATATAGCTAAAGCCAAGCGGTTATGTGTTCCTTGGAATAAGACAACCTGAAGAGATGGGGATCCAGGTTGGCTGCAGACTTTTCCAGGGGCCTACAACACTTTCAAAGACTGAGATGGATCATTTTCATCCATACAACACAAACAGTATAACACAAATCATGGATTTTAATGAGCGCAAAGGAAAACCTTGTATCCGTCTAGCACATTTTAATCAATTACTATACTTTCATATCAGGAAATGACGTCCTATCCCTCCTCTTTAAGGAACTATCATTAAATCAAAAAAGGATATAGTGTGAAACCTAGCCCAAGTCTTGCTTAGCATCTTCTTAGAACTACTACTTTGCAAATAAAAATTGAAAGTCAAACTACTTTGGAGTTACTACAGCACCGTTCTTTACTGAAGTTATCTTTACCAATTAAAGGAAGATCAAATGAATACCCCCTTCAACAAGGTGAAAGCCATCAGGAAGGCAGGATTACAGCATGCAGACTGTCAGGTAGCAATGTGATTACCAACATAAATCCTGAAGCTATAAAAAGCATTTAAAGTAATTATGTAAAGGATATGCCCTCACACTCTATCATTTAAAAACCATTTAACTCATCATTTAAATTTACTAACAGATGTAAACTCTTTTTAAACACAAAACTGATGTCCATCACTGCATTCTCCATGCCTTGAAAGAAATTTCAATTTTAATTTATAGAGCCATACAAATTTCTGAAGTGTTTCATTCACCATTCAGTCTAGATTTATAACCAGGCAATAAAAAAATTAAAGGGCATACATATACTGTACTTACCAACTTCTGTCATTAAAAAAAAAGCCATCAGTAAAGATCTTCCTTCCCTTAAGCATGAGTAACTTGGAGAAGCACCACAGAGAACAAATAGTAGCTCTGGAGAAGTCAGAGGGACTATTCTAGCTATCCCAAAAAACTTGTCTTCAAAAAATTCTATTTAGAACAATTTAGAGTACGTGTTAACTCTGTCTTCACTGAGGGGAAGTGAATCAAATGTTATAAAGAAAAGGCATGAAAGATCTGAGACAATAACACATTGGAAAGAAAGAATGCTGCACAGAGTTGAGCATACACTAGATCTTGGACCTTGCAGTGCTGCATGTTCAGGCATCCTCCACACTCAGGTCATCAATAGTGAGATCATCAGACTGCCAACTCCCTTCTCTGTTCATTCTGAAGAGACACTGTTTTAAGCTCCTCTTTCTTGGTCCCCATTATTCAAATACCCAATGAGCAAGTGATGCTTGCTAAAATGATTACAAACACCATTCCTCTGCTGCTCTTACTGCCCTTCCTGGCTCTTCCTTATTTTTAGGACTCTTTTAGATAAAAGCTAACAACAGAAATTATTTAGAATACAAAATATCAATAAATTGTCCAAAACATAAGAGGTGGTAAAAAAAGCAGGGGTAAAGATCTGACTGTGACCCATAAATCAAACTGACATGTTCCCTATGAAAACTTATGCCAACTAGTTTTACATAGTTTGCTTTTAATGTGCAACTTTTAGCTTGATCTCAAAAAGCAGTTTTCCACTATTCAAACTAATATACAGTCCATACAGACTGTAAAAAAAATGAGGTCTGAACAATCTGAGTTATACAATTACCTGAAAAACACAGAAGTTTATACAAGAGTATCAAATGAATTCTGGAAAAAGTCCACAGAGACATTTTCAGTGCTCTAGGATGTCTATAGAGAAGGCTGACAGGTTTTAAGTTCTGCTATCTATTTGATTCATACTTGAAATTTCTTTAGGTATGTTACGCCTATTCTTCCCTGGGTTTCCTGGTTGATTTACAGGTGATACACTTTCAAATTTAAGAGTGTAATTAATACCTGTCTCTCAAATATTACCCAAAGATATGCTTAGATATTTTATACACAGATATGAGTCAAAGAAATCCACAAATTTGGCTTTTAAAATGCTTATTTCCTTTGGCATACTTGGTCTTCATTTTTGTTATGATAATGGTGGCACCAATTCTTTAATTTTCCAGCTTTCACACTCTGCTCCAGACCCTCTCAAATTCTAATAAAAAAGCAAAAGGAATGTCTGTGACAAATAAATCTTACAGGAATGCTTTACTTCATAAAGAAATATCAAAAGAAATAAATGTATTTTTAACCTAATTGGACTCATTTCAAGAAACTTTTTTAAAAGTTGGTTACAGGAGGGAAAGAAAAAAGAAAGAAAAAAACCCCATGAAGTTGGTTTCCATGCCATTTAGGATTTTTTTTCCCCCTTATTCTTTTGCAAGCAGAGAAAATCTGCATGTTTTCCCTGTGTTTCAAGTGACTCAAGTAGTACAGTCACTTCTAAGGTAATTCTGAACATTGTAGAAATTTTAAAGTGTGTAAATCTAAGCAGTAACTTGAATCCATCAGTCAACATACAAAAGCTAATCCTAAAAGTATAAATATTTATTTGGTTTTAGAGCCAGACTTCTCTATTTGTCTTTTATTTCACTTAAATAGATGTGATATTATTTGGTAGTCTTGAGACAGTTAGAAATCATTGTACTGGAATCAAAGAGTACAGCATATTTTGTGTAAAAAGAAGTTAGATATATTTCAATGAAAGTGCTCAAAAGATTTAAAAAATGCTTCCTTTACCCTTCTTACGAAAGTAAGGGAAAAGTCCTAATCAATATATTTCCCCATATATTCATCCAAATACCAGACACTAATTAGATCTCAGGCACAAGCATGATTGCCTTGAATACAGAGCAAGTCTAAAGCAGCAGCCAATTGATTTTTTAGTAAAGCTAGGATACAGATATACACACCCTACAGTTTACAAAACTGTCACTAGTGATATTGATTCTGTAGATTGCTTCCAACAGGTTAGTGTTCATCCTGGCTTCATCTGTGACTTTCCACGGGTTTTGTTGCTACAGGCAATAAACTCACAAAACATCCCAGCTGGACCAAGCAGAACAGGTATGTCCTGTACTCTTAATTCGGAGACAGATATTTAGCCTTTTACAATCTACCCTCAAAGGCGTAGCAGAATCACAGCTGCCTTGTACATTTACTGTGTTTTCTTTGCATCACAATAGCACACAGGGCGCAAGTGTTGCTCAGGGCTTAACGTGCAACACCAACACACACACAAAAAAAGAGACTGCCTCCCTGTTAAAAGCATCGAGACAGTCAGGCAGCGACCAACTTAGTTTCTAAAGCAATTTCTCCAAAAACATCTTCACAAAACCTGCATGATATATAAAAGAAATGAAAACCATATCGTAACCTCAAGCTGATTTACAATCCCTACACATGCAACAGAATTGCTGTGGGTAGCTATGACAGCCCTTTCAAGGACAATCACCAGCATTTACCAGTGAGCTGAAACTATGTTTAAAAAAAAAGAGATTCCATTACAGAGGATCATGAAGTTATCTAAAAGAGACTGCAGTTTTAGTACTGTTAACCTGGTTAAATTGAGCAAGAATTGTACACAGAGACATTTTAATCTCCTCAGAAGGAATCACTGACCTGAAAAATTGCAGCACTTGAAATGGTACCTTCTGGTGTCCTCTTTTCTCTGGTGACGTATACATCAAAACCAGGTAAAATTCTGTAGAGTTTAAGGTATTAACTAGACATAATATACCACAATCCATAAAATGTAAACTGTGGATAGGGTAAACAAAAGGAGATAAATGCTGTCTTTATGTCTCCTGTAAGTATCTACTACTGTGCACTAACTACTGGAACAGACAGGACCTTTGGTCTGAAGCTGTAACTCACTTTCTATCTGTGTAGATAGAGATACATATTTCTATATCCTTAGTGAATGCTGAAGCCAGTGAAAGTGTCTTTGCCATCAGCTGTGGTCACTGTTCCTTATCAAAGGTTATTAACCTGATGTAAATAGAAGTATAACCAACAGCCTCAGCCCCTCATCCTCAGCTGTTAGTCACATATGTCTGATCTTAACTAGTGAGACTGAGTTAGGGAGCAACCTCATACATAATCACATCTGACGTGAAGGGGAGATTTCCCTTACCAAAAACATAGCTCTGGTCAGCAGGGCTCACTGGCGGTGAGGATTTTTTAGCAAGTAGTTTCAGCCTATTCCCCTGATTCATCAATACTGTCAACTGCCTAAGAACAGTTCTCTGCTCAGTGCTACAGTTGGATATATCCTGGCTAACAGCTACTGCAAATGTATCAGAGAAAGGAAAGGAAAAAGTCAAAGGCAAAGGACATCCTTGCCTTGGACAGCTTCTGATGGGTGGCATTCAAATAAAGCATATGGAAAATTGTAGAACAGTTGGGCAGAGGTTATAAACTGATGTCTGAAATTAAATTTCTCCACTACTACAAAATGATAGTCCCAAAGAACCCTATTGACTGCCTTCTCTGAACCTAATGGAAGGAGGCAGCAACTTTTATTCTCTCTGTTAACGTGATCAATGTGTTTAATGCTTCTTAAGTTTATGAATTGTAGCTGCTTTTGGACTAAAGCCAGACTGGTCAGTATGGGTGAGCTGGAAGGGCAGGATACAGTCAGTTTACTAAGATTTTCACTTGTATTTCACAGACTAGTTTACTTAATTTTATTGCTCGGCAAGGCTTTTGGATGAAAGATTTGATACATCTGAAATTAGAGAAAAATACAAAGCACCTGCACCCACTTCTGGACAGGTCCCAAAAGATTTCTGATAGCATTCATCATAGAAATTATGACTATCTCCATTTCCAGCTTATTTTTTTACAGGAAGCATCAGTGAGCATCCATCAATGGGATTTAGGTGTCCTTTCAAGGTAAACTGCTCTGTTCAAAGGGTCTTCTGAATCCCTTGAATAATATTGTAGGTCCAGAAAGCACATGTAATGGGCACTCCTCTATTATATACTGCTTATAGAATCTGTCCTGAGACAAAATTTCTTTTTGTACACAGAAGAATTTCTGTTGGGCTCAGTGGTCTCTTCTAAGGTTGAATATGACTGAAGCTCAGTGCCACCTAGATCTCAGTAGACTCTACTGGGTGTTGGACGAGTCATCAAAAAAAAAAAAAAAAAAAATCTCGTTATTTCTCTATTTGAAACCCATTCACTTAAACTGTATTAAAAATAAAAAATAAAAAATTAAAAAAAAAAAAAAAGGAAAGGAAAAACTTTAATTCTACAAGAATTTCTCAAACCATCACTGGGCCTCCTTTACCACAGACATTACTTCAGTCTTTCACAACATTTCACAACAGTTGAGCAATTTTCCCAGTGCAGCAAAGTGAAAGAAATATAAGTAGTTTTAGTAGTTTTCACACACATGGTAAAGTCACAACAAAACTCATATTGGTTTAGTAAATTTGCAGAGACATCTCCCACTTAGTTTCCCATTCTGAAGTTTTTAACCTCATTAATTTTCTCCCCAAACTTCTAGCATGACTATCATTACTGTTCACTTTTCAATCTCTTTTTACATCAGAACAAGCCCTAACATTTCTATCTGAAACACACTACATCTCCAGTAAACATGCTTTTGTTGAGAGGCTGTGCCAGCTGATTAATTAGCTTGAATCAAGGGATTTATCTGGATTTTTGCATGATGCTGCATGTCTCAAAAGCAGGACTAGATGTTGCTTTTTTTCAATGTGTGCTCAACAAAGGGCAAAAAATAAAAGAAAGAAAGAAAAAATTCCTTGCAGATGTTGATTTATACTTCTCAACTACTCATAATGCTGCATACAGAAAGGATTTATGCCATACCTCAGGCTGCTTCCAGGTTCAGTTTAAAGTGTAACCTTGAGTATCTACTGCTTTAACTTGGAGGTCCAGCACCTGTCAGGCACACCTCTGGCTGGGTAGGAAGTCAGTATTTGAACATAAAGGTGCTTCCCAGGAGTCTAGGTCAGCAACTGGCAGTGGAAAGCCCAATGCTGGCTGTGTCAGCCAGAGCCTGAAACAACCTGAAAAGATCTTCAGAAGAAAAGTGCCATCTTCATATGGCACTGGCCCACTGCGTTCCTCAAGTGAGGAATGCAAAGAAAGGGCTTCCTGTCTGGGGGAGAATTATTTGGGTACGAAGCTTTACTACAATATTGGTGTGAATGAGATTTCTGAAGAATAAAGAACACATGCAGCAAAGTACCCAGAAAGCTATTGAAAGATGTTTCACACATAAACCAAAGAACAAAACATCAGTCATGACCACACTATCCACACCACTTTAAACACTACAACAGCAGTTGTTTGAACAGAAACCTGATACTTGATATTCCTGGGAATATTCCCAGGAGGAACTTCTAATTTCTAAAAAACTGGCACAAGCAGTGTTCAGCAGCATTTAATAATGCAGTTCCAAAATGTTAAGAAACTAACACTTTTACATAAAAGCAGAGGTCAAACTTTCAATTTTGCCTAGTATTAAATGAGCACCTTTATTAGACAGAATCTCTCTACTGCTTCACTAGTTAAGGGGAAAATATAAATAATTACTTTTAGCATTTCTAGTTATGTTTACTGGTAGGTAAATCTCACAGCTTTTTAACCACCACTTAAGTAAGATAGCTCAGTAACACCTGCTCTGTCCACTTCACACCCCAATTAGGCATCAGATATCAAGGTCATTTACCTCAGATGCTTCTGTCATGGATGAAGGACGCCCCGAAGGCTCACACAGCTGTATTACTCAGTTGTATTAATGCATAAAGTGTCTTAATCCACCTTAGCCCAACAGCCTTTCTTGCCATTTGGTAGTGCAGAAGACCCTTACTGTGAGAAGACATATCAGACAGCCAATCTCAGCTATATCCAAACGGAGTTTCAAACACCATAATGAAAAGTTACATCTTAAGAATCAAACCCATGACATGTCAAATTTGGTACCACATGTATCCCCTCCAAAACTGATGTGACCTTTTCTCTGCTTAGTTTAAGAAATTTAGCAGCAAGTTACTGTAACATAGTAGAGTCAAATTAAGTGTTGGTTTGTTTCTTTTTTTTTTTTTTCCTGAAGGATAACTGAAAACTAAAAAACAATGTTCAAGAGTCTTCTCAGTCAGCTAATTTTCATTTTGGAAGGTTGTGTTTACAGAGGATTATATTATTTGGTTTGGTTTGTGGGTTTTTTTGTGGTTTTTTTTTTTTTTTAATCCAGCCTTTGTTCTTTACCCATTTGTCACATGGCCATGATCTGAAATGTTAAGGACAGAAAGCCTCAATAAATTTCTTCACACTAATTAGCAAGAAGAAAATGCTACAAAGGAAGCTCTACTTTGAAACAAGTAATTCTTTTAAAATAAGAAAAAAGTGTATGGACAGATAGTGGTGAGAATAAAGTTGATCTTAAAGAAATATTCTAAAACTTCTAGACTCCTGAAAACATAAAACAATCAGACATGAGAGAACACCAGAAGTACTAGATAAAAAACACAGTGTAAAAGCTTAAGCAAAGAGGACGAAGAAAGGTATAAGATCAAAAACTGAGTCAACCTCAAAGTAGACACCCAATATAAAGAATAGAAATTTTAGAGTTTATGTAAGAGTTAGTAAATGTTCTTCTAAAGAAATGTTTTGTAACTTTAAGGAAGGTTCGCCCATTTAGCTAGAAGCCTTTTATCTGTTACTCCATTATTAAGGATTATCAAGGGAATTATAGTAAAAGCTATCTTCCTCTCACCTGAAAAGTTCCTCTACCATATAGTGTCTTTTAAAATTATTACAACTTTAGGTCTTTTTATGAAAGCTTAAAAAGATAAGACTGAAAATAATACTGTACAGCCTCTATTACAGTGTGTATAAAACAATAAACAAGACATGTTTAAATCTACTTTCTGTCTCACCATCTTGAGACTTAAACTAACAGCTTTACAATTTTTATTGAAAAGACACTGCTAAAATGTAAAAGGAACTAAGAAAACACGCAATAAAACTTAGTTTTAGGCAATAAAAAATAGTTACATTTAACCTCAAACTCTCTCCCTCAATCTTTGCATTAGAAACATTACACTCTCCAGTTTAGGTGCTATTATTGTATTGTCTATCACCAGTTAATGAGTTGCAGAATGCGAATAGATAATGTAAATTGTGAAACACAGCTCTGAATTACAAGTCCAGTTACTTGGGATGCGATAAATAGCAAAGCTCAGTTTGGAGAGTACTATGCAAATAACTGCACTCACCATACAAGACAGCAACCTAAAGACTGCTTTAATTTTCACTAGCAGCCATTCACTGCTGCTGCTAAGGATAAAGGCAGAAACTAAGGAAGAGTAAGACCTATGCAAATAGCGCTTAGGCTCCTTCACAGCCACATCCCCTTACACAAACAAGGAGAGCATGCTAACTGCTATATTACTTAATAAATTATCTCAAGAAGTTCCTTTGGTTGTCACTCTGCTACACTGCAGTCCATTCTCTCTGTGCAGCATGATTCCTCAAGCTCTCCTTGGAAGACAAGTATTCATTTCAAACATAAGGCTCAATACAGACACATGCAAACCACCCTCCTCTGAAGCAGCAACAACAAAAGACAAACCTTCCAATTGGATCCTGTACTGTCATTTGTTGCTCCTCTTCACAGTGGACCTGCCTCTTCTGGACAGCCAAACCAACGTTGCAACTACATCACTCGTGCAGATACTGGTCAAGGCAGTCTGAGCTTTGCTACCCAGCTCCCAAAGGCTGAATGACCACCACTGCGAGGGACCCAACACAGGTTCTGCTAGCTTGCTTTAAACACAACACCAGCAAACACAGCCCAGAGACTTGAATTGAACAGTCCATTTCTGTATTTATTTACAAATCCAAAGCAGCCAGCCAGACACCATCCTATGCCTGAAAACATGACGGTTTTGGTTACAGCAACATTGCTGAACTACATGCAATTATTCTGAGAGCTGTTAAAGACAAAAAGGTGTTCCTTGCCACCAAGTTGTGGTGTATACATAGTGTATTCTAAATTATTTTCTACTGTTTATCAGGAGATACAAGCAAACTTTTTTTTTTTAATATTTATCTACTAGGATTATTTATTTTAGTTCACTTTTTACATGCTTAAAGATGTTAAAAATATATTTAGCAATGTTTTCACTCGACATCTAGCACATGTAGCAAAATCTTATTCACCTGAAGTGCAAATAAGAATTAAAAAGAAAAAGGTATTTGATAAAACCAGAGCAGCCTCAATATCCCAGGATAACCACACACACAAAAAAAAAAAAAAAACAAATACCACCAAAACCACCCCTCAAAACTCTAAAAAGACAGTTCAGCTCCAACAAGGATTATACAAATCCAGATCAGCAAATATTGCACATATAGGATGAGGTCCTGCTGCCAGGCTGACAAAAGTCCAGCAAGGGGAAGAGCAGGAGAATGCTGGCTGCTGGAAAGGTACTCCACAAAAACCATATGCCTCTTTGTTGCAGCACACCACCCCCACCCCCCCACAAAGTATCCAGCATGGCCTAGAAATCAAATTATAGAAATAGTCGAGCCTGTACTGTTAAGTAACTGTGTGAAGTGCAAAAGGAACTAGACTACTTATGAATAACTGGCTATGCCCACATTGTTTGTGTTTAGCCTAGGGAAAGAAGGGTTTTATTTGTTGGGGGGTTTGGTGAATGTTTGAATACTTGCTAAAGCAACAGCTGTTGCTGAAAATACCTTGTTTGAAAACACGGTAACAGCCGTGTGCTCTACAGTCATACATTACAGTGAAAGCTGATAATTTTTTAAACGCAAAACATAATCCCTACAAGTAACAGAGCTCTCTAAATTAAAAAGCTCCAGCACTCCTCTCAGCCAGGAGTGTGTGTATGACTAGTCACTGCGGCTGCAATGGTGTGCACGTGCGCGCACACACACACACATTGGTATGGTGGGGGGAAAAGAGCTAATAATTGGGTCCTACTGATTCAGTGTGTGTGCTTTTCCAACCTTGAGCAAGATCTCCACGGGAGATACCCACCACAGAGCCAGATCTGTGGACTTCTGCACCACAAAGTAGTGGTTCTTTGCTGCTTAACAGAACTCGGTGAGATTAAGATAAAATGCTTCCTCTCTACATGGTTCTTTTAACAAATCAAGGATTTTGCATGTGACAATAGACAGTTAAGCCATTTATTTCCTCTTTTTATTTCTTTTGGTAAATGAATAGAATTATTTTAATATTAAAAAACTATACTACTTGTGAAAGCAATGAGTACACTGCAGTAGACAGCAACTTCTGGGAAATTAATAGATGCAATTAGTGAACAAGCTATTAGTTGAATATACTCTCCCTTTACAAAAGAACACCAAGAAGGTTGTCTTATTTTTACCTCATACGTACTCGCCAGCACTGTGTGTAAAAGCCTTTTTTTCTTTTCACAACAGTATCAAGAAGTCTCCCCCTCAAGAATTTAGTAAGCAATACGGTGTGCCATATTTCAAAAGAAAATATACATGATGTATAAAACAGCAGAAAAGGTATTCCAACTCAACCCTTCTTCAAGCAGTGACATACACTGCAAAAACTCCGATGTCTTAGGAGAAAGAACGTAAGGTGCAGCTAGCCTGACCAGTGGGATTCGGAGATTTTGCCTCCCTTGGCATGAGCAAGAAACCTCCCTCCTGTCCTCTGCAACTACAACACCCTCTTTAAGGTCTTGGCAGTGGATTAGTCTGACTGATACCATAGTCAGTGAGGACCTGGTTCACAGAAGTAACTAGCTTTTTATTATACTGAGTCAAATAACATTTATCACATGAGCACTATCACGATGGAAGAGTCCAGTATCAGGAAGGATACTGGATGTCAAAGAATCAGGAAACACATTCCCACAGAAATTACTATATACTTTTCAACAGAAGGCAGGAAACAGAACATCTGCTGGAAAGACCAAATAAAACCAACCAACCTAATACCAGTCAGTTTCTGCACTAATCAGATTGTAGTGAAGGGAAACAATAAAGGTATAGCAAACTAGTTGCTATGAGATATTTCAGGATTGGCTTTCATTGCCAAAGTCTTTGTCACATGAACAATCCCAATTGGAATCACTGCTCTGAACAACTACAAGGAACTGAGATTGCTACATAAAGTCAGGTGATAACACTTTTTAATCATGATTGTGAGGATGGTGTCTGAGCTAGTCTAGAAGACTAGGTGGCAGCTGCAGCTCGCAGGCTAACATCCTAGCATTTTCATCCTTGGGACTCTAGGACTAAAACTGAACAGCTTCCCTGTAACCTCTGTCATCATCCTGGAAATCTGGATGCTTTATAGAGAGCACAACAGGCAGCAGCACACCTCCTCAGTGCAATCCTTCCTGAAGCTCATCTTGAGGTAGCATAAGTTTTCTCTATTTTTAGTGCAAGCCTGTGCCTTCAAGGAAGAAGATGGAGCCAGGGAATCACTGCTCATCCCCAGTGATTCAATCTGTGTTTCACAGCAGTCTCACAATCCAAGAAAGCTGCTGCTTGTTGCTCCAGAAATGCTTAACAGCTCTGCTGGTCAGGGAGGCAGGCTGATTTTTATGGTTTGGTAAAACAACCTGCTCATTTCCCCAAACTCATGTGCTTTTTTCCCCTTAGAGAAATATTGTTATAAAAACTTAGTAGCCAAACCTATAAATTCAAGTCACCTAATGTTTTCCATTCTAAAATCCTGTATTCCACAGCAGATAACTGTTAAACTTCAAACATTTTGGTAGAAATAGTCTACCTGGTACAGCTGTTTCCAAGAGGGGGGTAAAGCCTGA
>NW_020799113.1:12679482-12769482 GCF_003259725.1 Athene cunicularia
GGGGGGGGGGGGGCTGCTGGGAGGGTGGAGAGGATGTGACAACTTCCTGGTAATGTCAGGAAATCTTTTTGTCAGGAAGCTCTAGTATTAACAAACTTTAGGAAGGGCTTGAGAAGCAATAAATAAGGCTCACAAAAGCAACATTAACATACTTCAGCGTTGTTGCTTTGTATGAAACAACGAAGGCAGTTCTGAAGGCAATGTAACCAACAAAAGCAAAACACACTAGCTACAGGTAAAACTCGCAGCTTGACGGAAACATGAGAAATTAAGTTTCCAGACGTTTACTGTTCACATGACATGAACAGAAAAGGAAGGCAGCAAATAAATCCACCTTCACACAGCATTCCTGGGGCATGACTGACAATGGAACCTAGATCCCCTTTCACGTTGCTATGGTCAACATCTCCATTTTAAAAAAGAGATAAATATATTAATATCAAAAGTGTTTTAATTATCCCAGTCTCCCCCATCCCAGGTCAATCTTTTGCCTAGTTTAAAACCCAAAATATTTTTATGTTGTTACAGTCCACTTGATTTCAGCAAACAGAAGTTCTGCCAGTTTGAAATAATGCTTGATAAAACAATACGAATATTGACTGCTTTTGTTTTCTGTTATCATGAAAAACAGTTAATTGCTCAGTATTGCTGTTCAGGAATTTATACCATGCTCATCCCTATGAACCTTAATCAATTTTAACTGTCCCAATACAGGTGGCAATATCAAAGGAGTGAAACATTAATTCAAAGATGATTTTTGACAAAGATAAAAACGAGACAGCTGTCCTACTTTTACGACAGCACACCAAATATATCACCTCAATTTGCACTTATTTTGTGTGTATGACTTAAAAAACAAAGGTGTTAACAAGGAGAAAGATAATTGTATTTCCCTAAAAAAAGTTCACCTTAAAAATGGAGAGAAGTTTATGGAAGTGAAAAGTTACATGGAACCCATATCACCAGCAGAGTTTACCATCTACTAAATTAGCCTGAATTTAATTCAGGCGCTGTGATAATAAGACAATCTACCTGCTCAGCTACCATGAGAATGATACTAATGGAATTACCTAGACAATCTGGACACATAAAATATATTTTAGAGGCTGTTTCACAGTGAGGTCACCCAGTACTAAAGCCTGATGAACTAATTTTGCTAAGAGATTTCAGCGCTCTAGTTTACAGAAGAGTGTGTCACATGAGAAAAATCTCCTGGGAAACTTGGCCTTAGGAAAGAGAATGTCAGTAGATGAAGATTGCTAAAGCTGTGCAACTGGAAGCTCAAGGCAACATGCTGACAGCGTAAACTGTTAGTGAAGCATACTTGGAACAAACCATATTAAAAGACCTAAAAATTACATGATGATGGCCATTAGATAGCTTTTACATGTTAACTCTCAAATCACAAAGGCAGGCTAACATGCAACCTCAACCTTCCTCAGTAGTTTTAGAAATACAGATGATACTGGTGATAAGCACTCTAAATGGGATGGTCTGCAGATTTTGCAGAATGGCTCCGGGAAGTCAATATGCAAAACAAAAAAGGAAGAAAGCAAGCAAGCGAATAAAAAAACCCTACCAGTTTGCTTTAGTTGTTAGAGGACATTTTTAAAAGTCACAGGGAAAAAAAATTAGAAAAGCTGTAGGAAATACCTAAAAAAAAAAAAAAAAAGTCTGACAGAATCAGTAGGGGATGCCTGTAACTAATGAGAAAATGCAGGCAAGGTAGAGAGGAAGATCAGGTCAGAAATGCCAGATATGATGGAAGAACTGTATGATGTGACAGTGGAGGCCCTGGAGACAACAGACAAAGACAGAAAAAGCAGTGAAAGAGACAGCGCTCAAGAGATGGTGCCGAGAGAGAGAAAAGAGCAGGTTTTCTAGCAGAGAGAGGGAGGGGGGCAGAAAATCTGAGGACCCAGGGAGAGCCAATATATAAGAACCCAAAACTGTTTGCCAAGACTATTTACACTGATTTAATCATGCAGAGTTGACAGATCTCAAACTAGGAGCATAGTGGGGAGGGAACAGTGAAGATAAGAACAGGCAAGAAGGTAGACGGTAGATTGCCTAAGTTTTTGAAAGAGCTTTTGCTAAAGCAGTTTTAAAGAAAGGTGGCCACCATATGCAGCAGAGATCTTGTGAAGGATGAAAGGAAGAAAGAGCGAAGCTACAGATCATGCTGATGCCAAACAGACAATGAACATGGAGAAAGCAGCCTCGGAAAAGCTAGAGAAAACACTAAATCCAAAAGAGAGGGATAAGAAAGGCCACCCAAGAACATGAGGAATCAAAGTACTAAAGAACAGCAGATTAGAGGACAGAAAAGAGACTGTAGATCAGTGGCCAGAAGCAGAGAAATCTCATTTTATAATCTGTGCAGCCTGAAGGGCAAACAGGCAATACAGAGCTAGAAAAAAAAAATTTAGTTACAATACTGTACAAGAAGGAAATCAAAGTAGTATTAAGAATGTCCATGAAACAGACCTGCCACAGGTTCCAAAGAAAATTAATTTAAAAGTTATTTTAAAAAGGAGTCAGGGTTATCTTCAGGAAAAGGAAAGTAATATTTAGTTGATTCACCACCTATTAATTTATTTTTAATGGAGAAGCACCAAACTTTCAGACTGTCCTCTGGGCTTCAAACACTCATGATTTTCTTCGCAGACAGTAGAGCATGCCAGGAGAGGTCATACGGCTACTCAGAATTAAAACAGCACAAAAACTTACATTAGAGTATAAGTTGCAGTCCTCGTCACTACACTTTTCAGCACCAAAGAAACAGTTGTTTAATCAACACTGGGCCAAAACCAAATGAACAAAACTCAAACAAACAAAAAAAAACAACCCAAAATTGCCCTTGTTCATCAGTTCTTACTGTGAAGATCCCAGCTTTGGAGAAAAAGGAGGGTCGTTCAGTGTAGGGTCAGAAAATCCCACAATTAAATAAGGCAAATGATGTACTTCTTCAGAGAACTGAGCATTTTCAGCGAAGCAGCGGAAATGCAAGCATCTCTCACTGACCAAAAGGAATTATATAAATGAAACAGTTACAACTATTTTCAAGCATGTGAAGAAGTGGAACCACAGTTTAAAAAAAAAAAAAAAAAAGTTAGGTGAACAGCTGTAATATGAAGCATGTTAAATGAGTCTTAAATGTTTCAAGAAGAGAGAGTTAGGAATCTAAGGACTACACACAGCTGGTTTTGTTGTGAAATGTTACCTCCTCATATACAACAAAACCACTGTTAGTGTATTGCTGTGAGCAGTGAAAAAAACCTACACAACACACAAGAGACAGAGGAAGGGATGCTTTTGAGCAACAATTGTTTACAGAATTTATGCAGTTAACACAAAGAGATAAAACTCAAAAGCATCAGAGTGGAGTAATTCCACCACCTTTGCTCTTAGAGGGAGCATCATGAACTGCCTATTACCAGCACTTCTCTTCTGAAGAGGAAATCCTCAGTGTGAGCATCAGGCCTCTCCTGAATCATAACGCTTCCCCCTTCAAATAATTTGAAATATTGATTCAGATGTAATTAAAAAATAAGTAACTTAAATGACAAACATAAGAGCATACAGAAAAGGATTTCAAGACAAGATGCTGGTGACAGCTACTGTTCTGTGCTGCTTAATAACGTAAAGCACATAGTTTTAACACACTGCATGAGATGCAAGGAATCTTATGAAGGGAGAGGGGAAAAGCTGTTCAGCAGTTAAGTCCTGGATTCTGGCATACATAAAAGCTGAGTGTAGGATTTCAGCTCCTCTTCCTCACCCAGTCTTACACTGGTGAAGATTTCTCCTTGATACAGACCAGAAGAGTTTTCTAACAGCTGGTTATGCCTGTATTTTTTCTATTTAGTATCACCTGAGAAGTGTAGTACAAGCAGATGTATTTTTTAAAAAATGCAAACTAATCACTCATTGGACTGTTGGTTTTGTAGATAATTTCTCCAATTTCTTGTTTTTCTTCTTGTACACAATAACACAAAAACCAAAAGCAAATTCCGCCTCAAATGCGTTTCCATAAAATTTGCTTCCATAAAATTTGTTTCCGTAAAGCCTCTAATGCAAACACCAATCATTGTGTGGGTGGTGTCTACTAAATGTGGGTGAATTCATACTGACCTCTCATACATTCAGTTGCCTTAAGAGTGACAAAAGACTTCCTAGCATAATCAATCCAGTGTAATTGCAGACTACCACCAAAGGACAGTCCTATTCCCACACTTTCTTCCTACAAGCACCCATAGGTTTCCAGCCCCTCCCTTGCATGGGATGTGGGCACAGTGCAATTGCTCTATGAATCATTTCAGTTCCCCTGCATAACAGAAGACTATATTTCTGTTTTATTTTGGGGAGGCCAGTTTTTCATCATATCAGTTTGCTGAACCAATCCTCCTCCCTCCTGCAGCCACATCATCACCAGGTTTTATGCAAAGGGACAGACAAAGCAAACAAGTAAACAGAATGAGAGCAGAAAGAAGCAGTGCAGCCCCTTTCATTGGGAACCTGCAGCTACTCTGAGCAAGGTGAAACAAGAAATTATACTGCAGTACAAATGCAAAGCTCTATCAAAACACATACCTGTCTGTAAGGCCAGGATCTGGAAACTGAGTCACAGCTAAGTGCACTATTAACACTCTTTACTTGTAGTCTCCCACTGAAACATCTTTTCTCATTCATTTCCTTGAAGAACAAATTGCATGTTCCAAATACTGGCTCCACTTTACAGTGTGTAGTTAATAAATAAAAAATATCAATGACATGAAAATATCTGCAAAACAAATTCACAAAAGAGCACTTTTAGTTTGCATTTCTCTAACTGTCCAACTTCTGCTCTGAAGCAAACACACTGATGATAGCTACACCAATAACATTACTGTTTCCTGGTTAAGATTCGCTCTTATTCCCTAGTTACAAATGCAACAAAGTACAAAAGCGTTTACATTTGTGGAGAGTTTCTATGCTATAGTACGACCAGTATGTACAACTTAGACTAACTGTTCCTACCACATGAAGAGAGAAGACTCATCTCTCCCCTATGATAGGGGAGTAGGAGTCATGTAGTCAGGTGAGTTCTATCAAGGCCTGTCAACAGACTTACCTCAGAGGTGCAATGAAAGGCCAGTGACAAAATACAAGCTGTCCACAATTTAGAATCAAAACCTGTGCAAAGAGCAGCACTAGCATGCAACAGACACAAGCTGGACACCAAAGTAAGAACTAGCTGTTCCACACTGAAATATATATGCACTATATATATATAAATATATATATGCACTAGAAATTCACATTACAAGCCTGTACACACCTTCAGGTGGTTTGCTTTACCATCCTGACATCAGAATATACTTGGGCTGACTGAAAAAATGTGGCTGCTTTTGAAAGGCTGTTTTGTGTCACTGCAAACATCTGCTGCATATATTGCTCCCTGTAGGAATAAGCCTCTAACAGGAACCTAAATTCACTGGATGAGCCAGAACAGCTACAGTACAAGGCACACGCAGAGGGCAACCTCCATCACAGAACTGCTGCCTCACCACTTTGGGGCAGATGGGCTCTCATGGAAGTGCCACCAAGACACAACTAGGACCTGCTTTTAATACCTAACTGCCAAACCCCACAAAAGTTAACTTGTGGTCCCACATTTTAATACTTCTCCCTCTCCTGATTATGCAAATTTCTACAAACTGTCTCAAAAGATCACCACTTGGCTATACCAAGAGGTCTCCTCACCAGATTCATTTTCCCCAGTCAGTCTTTATAACATACGTCTTTCATTTCTGTTCAGAGCAAGTTTCTTGTTCTGACAGATTCTCTGTTTTTTTGCCTGGAAACTTACATCTCTGTTCTCCCAGTATACATCAGCAGCACTCCTATTTTTTCTGGATTTTCTCCTTCATCCATGCTAGTTAAGGCAATTTATCCCTTCTCAAGATTATACAGCAGATTTATTTTAGTGATTCCTGATCTCAACTCTCTCTGACACTTTATTCTGGATATCCCACCATTACTTTCAGTTCACTAAACTAAAAATCAGACTACTTATTCTCCATCCATAGGACTGCCTTTTTTTGCTGTACTTCGTCTACTGCTCTCCCTAATAATGTAGATTGTTTGCTTTGCTCAACTTGACTTCTTTCAACATTAAAAGTATTATTACAAAAAATGCTAAGAACTGTCCTGTGTAAACGATGGGATTATAGTAGACTTTTTATGATCATCTCTTGAATCCATGTTCAGTGATCTCACTCTCCATCCATCCTACCTTTGGCCCTACCCAGCTATCCTTTATTGCTCTCTTTCTAACCTTTTCCATCCTTGGCTTACGCCTCTTCTCTCCTAAACCAAGTGTCCTCCTCCAACATCTTCCAAACCCCTCCTCTGCATTCATGTTGTCCTGTATTCTCTGAGTACCAGGTTTATTTGCCACACCGTTGACGTGTTCAGCATCTACTCTAATGTTTAGAGAACCTCATCTTTGCTGCTTTCCCACGTTAACTGTTCAAAAGTGAAAATACAAGCTGCATATTATTTATGCTAAAATTATCAGTCCCTGAGCAAATACAAGGTATGACTGAGGTGAGTGTGGACTGCTTGGGCAGAGCTGCTACAGTCAAAGGGAGCCCGTCCCTGTCACGCCCATGAAGCTCCAGCCGTGACTTGGGGGTGCGTGGTTGGAGATGACTGTTCAGGCTGCATGCAGCTCTGCCCTCAACACTCCTGGCGAGGGGAGCAGCTAAAGCAAGGCTTCGAGTGAGGATTAACAGGTGTGCGGTCAAACTGACCCAATCAGTAACTCGCTTCCCAGCAGCAGCAAGTCTGCAGGGCCTCTCGGCCACCACCGGCCCGGGCACTGCCGTAGGCGGCAGGTTGCGAGGCTCCGGAGAGAGGAACTGCGGGCTGAGCCAAGCCCCGCGCCCGGGACGCCTCCGCGGGCCCCCGCTGACGGCCCGGCCCCCGCCTCGGTGCGCTGGGGGGGGTGGCCCGGGGCACAGAGCCGGTGCCCCGCGTCCCCCGCGGAGAGGGTCGTGCCGCCTGGTCCTGATGCCATTACGGAAGCCCAGGCGCTCGGTTCGCGAGTCCTCCCGTGGGCACGCAGCGCCAGCGCCTCGGCGGCGGGAGGGGCACCCAGCGCGCTCCGGGGCCGGTGGGTGCGGTAAGCGCAGCACCTGCCCCACGCCTCCCAGGCACCGCGCAGAGGAGGGACGTGCTCTCGCTGCTGGTTCAGTCTAACGTGGCCGCTCAGGCCTGATAGCGAGCCAGCTCCTGCTCCAGCTCCCGTTTTCCTCAGCGGCCTCCAGCTGAGCATCGAACCACCGGCACACCCCATCCGAGGCTGCTGACTGACCAGGCATTTCGGTAAAGATGAATTCAAGTTCTCCCAGACCCCCAGAAAACTGTATATTTAATCTTTTAAGTACCTCACAGTTATCCTTCATTCTTGGGGCTATTTTGTCCAGTGTCCAGCTCACACATGCCTTTTTTATTCATAAGCCGTAAACACCCCTGGACTCAGACTACTATTTTTTTCAGTTACAGGTTAGAAACACCTACTTATTTCAATGGCATAGTCCTCTTCTGTCATTATAGGAAAATGATACAAATAGTTGAGAAATTGATGATTAATAACTCATAACACAGGGCTTTTCACCATCTTCTGCAAGTATTAATCATCTGGAGATGCCAGAGAAATTTGGGATTCCTAAGTCTACTTTTTCACCATTTACCAAAGCTGTAGGCTTTAAGAGAGGGCACAGCAAACCTTCATGTTCTCCATTTCACAAACTGCACAGCAGCCCTGTCATCAGACGCCACTGCCTGCCCTTCCTGTTTACTGTAAGGCTCCCTCAATTCCTATGAACATCTGTAATTCTGTTCTCCATTAGTTCAACCAACTGCCATACCTTCCAGTGTAATCAGCATCACTCCTGCCTCCGCCTTCTACCTCAGTTTCTCACTCATGTTAATCTGAAAACAGATGAGAGAGAGAGTTAATACTGACACTGGGAGCATCCTATTAAAGGTGTCTTTGATCTTGCTTATTGAAACAAGTGGCAGCTTGCTTAGACCTTACTGGTCATCTTCTCAGATCACATACTAATGATCCAGCTGCCAAATCCATTTTACTTGACAATTTTATTTGCCCCAAGATGCTGATCAGTCAGCTGGCCAACCAGACCAGCAATATTACTCCTGCTGTGATGTGGGAGTGCAGGCATAAGTCATTTTGTAGAAGCCTGTGTGAATGTGGCAGTAGTGGTCCAGACCCAATACTTGGTGTGGAAGAAATTGTCCATTTCTGATAAAAGAATAAAATATATAAATAATTTGCCTTGAATTTGACCCCTTTTGGATAAAATCATCGACACTTTGGGCTCAGGTCCCAACACTCTGTACACTGGCTCTCTGAACTGAGAACTGAGTGGGCTCCGTAAGAAACAGGTTGTTCCCCATTCTCCTTCTAAGCCATTAGCTATTCCTTTGATTAGTTTGCCTTCATCCCGCAGGCTCTCACATTTCTTTTCCCTACATAATATGCCATACACTGTATTACTCTTAGCTCAGTTTTAGAGCACTGTAGAACACATTTTTCTTTCTGGGCTTGTCCAACATGAGCTTCTATACTTCAGATCTCTTTTTCTTCCCCTGATCATTGAAAATAAAATATCACAACTAACCTCATATTTTTGGATCCCTCCAAATCCTTAAAAGCTGTGGTAAATCCTAACATCATGGAGATGGGTGAGAATTAGACCTCAAGTACCCACAGAAGTCAAATGTATGATTACATCCTTTGCAATTCTGGGCTCCTGTCAGGTTTGCATGTACTACTTTGCTGACTTCAGTGGGAATTGCACATATGAAACTAACCGAATAATCAGGCCCTGAAAATTTGAGCTTGTGTCCCCAAGCATAGCTACTGCATTTTTAACTGATTCAGTGTGAGATGCATCTGTGACCCTAGAGCAACAGCAACAGCTGGGAGTATGTGCTGGCACCCAGAAAGCTAGTGCTGTCTTTCCACATGGGATATACAGCAATCTCCAACCTGCCCTGCTTGTATTTAAAACACAAACTTAGATATAATATAAAGGAAGTGTTTCTGTTACCATGACATCAAGCAAGAAAATAAACATTACACTCCCCAGAAAATTAAATAAAAGGTAACAGTGTTTTAGCAAGTCTAATGGCAGAAGTTGGCGCCATCATAACACATAGAAGACAAATGGAAACATTGGTTTTGATAGTTTGAAACAAAGAGAGAAAAATACTGAAATATTTTACAGACATGCTCTAGATACCCTTTGTTCCAAACAAATGTTAAAAAAGCACTATTTTTATTTTCATTTTCAGCTTCTGTTTTTGAAAAGCTGCTTGTTTATTTGTCTGAATTCCCCAACTAAGGGATAGGACTAGATGTAAAACTCACTAGGTACTTCCTGGAAATCTCCCAAGCAGAAACTAGATTTTTTTTTTTTTTTTTTTCCAAAAAAACCCCACCCAAACCCAGAAACAATTCAAATCTAAAACACAGGGAATTTTAGCTATTATTAATAAGATGTTGCATTATTCCTGAAACAAATATGTATATAAGTATTTCATACCTGATATTGTCAGTTCAGCATACCAGTTCTTCAAATTCAGGCTGACTAGCCATTCGCTTAGGAAAGCAAAAAGTTATGTAGATTATCAAATCTACACCTGAAGGCTATGTAAGCAGTTAGTATTACAACCACACAGAAGTTGATGCAAAGAAAATACAACTGATCATCAAAAGAAAAAAAACAACAGCATTTCAAACACATAATTTAAATTAAGCTTCCAGCATACATATAATATAGTCTTTCTTGTTAAAGTAGATAAAGTTGTTGATTTAATATTCAAATTTCAGTCTTTATTATTTCTGTACTTAAAGTCTTCTTTGTAACAGATGGTAGAGAACTTCCAATGATAATTCAGTAGAAATCAGTTCATGTCATACGGGATAACACCGAGTGCTGGGCTCAAAAATGTTGCAACATTTATGTGCATCTCTCTTCAGGACAGCAATGAAATCCTAATTCGGTATGTGTTACTTTAAGGATCTGCCCTTGCACTGATATATTATTCAAATACATTATGCACGTAAGACCCATTTTATACTGATTTAATTTTGATCTGAAATACGATGCCTTCCTAAAAAAATGTGAAAAGGTTTCAGTTTCTTTCTTTCAGTTTGGAGTACGTCTGTAGCACTCACATGCCTGCCTGCTTGTTAGCACAGAGATGGGGGCTTTGCCCTCCTTTCACAAAATAGCAAGCCTTCCTGGTACAGGCAGGAGGCGGGCACATTATTTTCAGCAAGTCCACTACCCATTTACTTTGTCCAATTCTATGAAGTAAAACCACAACCACCCAACTTAACGTTAATTATTTATTTTGTGAAGTTGTCCATTTTAGAGCTGAATTAGTGAAATACAATTGAACTGAGCCAAAGGCTCGGACTGGGCTGCCATTTTGACATTCTCATCAGGGAAATGATGCTGTAAACACCCATACTTGATTCACATGCATGGTCTCTTGGTTGCCTACAGTAATGCCCATCTGTTCAGATGGCATCATGCCCATTCAAGTTGCTCAAGGGAATACATGCTGGGCAGTGATTGGCTTAGGTAAGTATTTTTCAAAGTGGGTCGGTGTCGACCTCCTTTTGGGAAGGCCCAAGAGGAAAAGGAAACAAAAAGAATTTTCATTTTTTATTTTAATGGATTGTTTTCATTTAACATTCAGCAAAACCACCACCATCTATGAAACATTCAGTAGATGGTTTTGCTGATTCCTTGGTACCTGTGACCCCAGCAAGGAAAAATAAATTTAACTACATTCTTGCTTTTTAAATAAATGAGTTTAACCTGTTATAAAGTCACAGTCCACATAACACTAAGACCACCTCATCTGCAGAAAAGAAACCTGTCTCAGCAGGCATTGCCACATTCTGACAGCTGAACTAATTTCTTTTGTTGATGAATACTGGTCAACACTCAAATATCTGAATTCATTGATATTCTTACCAAAAGCCTTTGCTTGAATTTTGTGGGCCAAGTGGTAAGCGACACTATGTCCCAAATTACTAGTCAGATCAAATGAATGTTATTGTACAAAAATGCAATTCTATGCAACAAACACAAACATGCACAGATAAATGATTGATGTGCAGTATCATGAAAGGATTAACCCCTTTTGGTTCCTAAATTGGAATAATTTCCAGATACAGCCTTTTTCTTCTCCAAAGTCAAAGAACTTTGCTTTAGTGAAGTGCATTGTACAGTGAAGCCATTGTCTGTCACATTGCTTTATCAAACAAGAACTGGAGGGAGGGGGGAACATGTCACCCTTTCTTCCTGTAAATAAACTGTGGGGTTTTTTATTTAAGAGAAAGCTACCATTATTTAAAAAAAAAAAAAAAAAAAGATTAAAATAATCCAGCTCCTTTTCATTTGGGAGACAAAAGCCTTTCAGTGCTGCGTCCATGCGCTCTGACTACTGTTTTGACACTGTGTCAAGATGCTCCTGCTCTGCTCCAGGTCTCAGATCACAGTTGGAGTGTCTTGATACAGTGTTGAATCAGTAGTGTCAGCAAGTCTCAGAGCAGAGTCAAAGAGCCTCAATGTAGCCTCAGAGCAGGTAGAGTCAGAAAGACCTTTCCCCTAAACTGAAGTAGGCAGAGGGTGCTCCATTTTTTTTATTTTTAATTGTTTGTTTTAACACATTTCGACCCAGCTGCACCAGGCTCATGCTTCTAATTATTAGTCTTTCTTGCGCTAAGGTATCAGAGCTAGCTCTCTCCCAACCCTGAAGAGCTGTTAAAAAGCAGCATGGAATAATGTTAATATTTTCTTGAAAGAGCAAGCCTAGCTAGGCACAGGAACTGAGGACCTGCGCTTTCTCAGAGCAGCTGGCACTGCAGCAAAGGTTTGTTAACAGGGCCAGACCCTGCTTTGGCAGCGCCTGGTTCTGCTGTGTGATAGCACTGCCATGCTACCGCAGGGAAAAGTGCAGACAGCCTGCACCCTGGGACCTGCTTCAGCTGCTGATGCCCTGTCCTCTGCTGTTGGAGACCCAAATGGAAGCTAGCCACTGCCTATATGTGCAGTCCAAAGCCCTGGCTTCCCTGACATCGATAGGGAGGGAGCCTTCTCAGCAAGTTCACTGGGAGCACCATTTTTCTTACTCAAAGCAGAACAGAATGACACAACTGCTCTCTTCAGCAAGAATGTGACAAAACTGGTGTGGCACAACTGTGCCGTAGCAATCTGCACAAGCTGCTGCATGCCCATCGGGGTGAGGACAGTGACACACGCAGACAGGGTGCTGTCCTAAGAAACAGGGGCAGCAGTCTTGATGCTGAGAAGGCCACTGGCTCCATAAAGAGGCCGGGAGAGCTGCAGAGATCAGTGTTCTGCAAGGTGGGTGATACGGTTTGAAAACTTTGCTAATGACTCTGAAAAAAAAACAGGAGATAGGTTTAATGCCTGAAAGTTTCTCCTTTTTGATTTTTTAATTATTACTTCACTTAGAGAAGTATTGTTTAATGCCTGAAAGTTTGTACTTTTAAAGTTGTTAATTATATCACTTAGAGGAGCAATGTTGGTTCTTCCTTGTAAACTCTGCCTCATCTCTTTAGATCATCACTAATGCAACAGCATGACTTGAAAAGCTAAACACCACACTAAGGCACCCATTAGATGGTATCAAATTAAGTGATATTCTAAATAAGTGTGGGTAGAGGCCAAATTAAATATAAGCATGGGTAGAAACAGGGATTGGCAAGAGGAAAACTCTAACACTGGTAAAGACGATGGTGCTAGTTTCTAACACTGTTTTGTAAAAAATAATTATTAAAATAAAAATAAAAGTGGTTAAAAGACTGAATATACAAACTGTTCCTGGGCTTCCTCCTAGAAAAGATAGCAGCAAAGGTGCACAGATCCCATGATTTCAAGCATTGCTGCCTCTATAGCCACAGCTGGGAGGACCAAGCCACATCTAAGGCAACAGTCCCTAAAGCACTGAATGCCAAGCACTGTACCAAGCACCACATTTTGAGATGAGATGGATGTCAGTCCCTAAGAAGGCATTTAAGAAGGAATGAAAAAACATCAGGGTCTAGAAAGAAAATAACTAGACTTGAGACGCTGTATTAGAAAATGTAAATAGGTCAAAGCCAATTTTGCTGTAGCTTTACATCTGAATATGTAATCCAGTCAATTTTGTATGCTAACACCAGGGGGGCGCACAGATCAACGTATATAATTTAGGTTAAATGACCACTGCAGAGTGAGATGCATGCACTCTTCTCACCGTTTAGCCAAATTTATCCCTGATATAAATGCAGTGATTTCACTGGACTTTTAGCAGTAACACATTTGCTCATTTATATGGTCAAAACCTTCTCAGTAACTTTTCACTTAGGCAGATGCAATGTATACCCACACACACACAAAGGTTTTTTTTTATTTTTTCATTAGTTACTTCTTTGTGATTATTGTGCTGTTATTTACATAAAACATTATTAAAGTACAGTTAAAAATAGTTATACAAGAAAGCAATAAATGCTCAAGATCATAGCTAATAAGAAAGTTTTAAAACCATGTGTTTCAAATTCTGGTTTTGAAACCTGTGTGACAACATGGCAGTAGAGGCTTCAAGACAGCAGCAAATACAGCAAAATGAGAAGTGAGAACAGGGACTTACCTTCCCACAGAAAGCTGAGGTTCAGCCAGTGTTTGCTACATACTTTGAGATCCTTGGAGTAAGATTTTATTTAAGGTGCAAAGTATTTCTATTTAAAACAAAAAAACCTCACTGACTGTTGTGGTGACTTTCTTGCAGGCGCTTTCACAGCAAGCAGAAGATGGGGGTTTCCTCCTCCCCTGCCCGAGCTGGCTCTGCAGGGCCATCGCACCCTCGCCAGCTGCAGAGGAACTCTCTGACTGGTCATGACCATTTGCTTTCACCCACCACAACGAGCAGGTCTGCCCCAGTGCTCTCCCACCTGTCTCTGGAGGTAAAAGAGAAATTAAAGATTGTATCATCTAGGCACAAATTAAAATCTTTACTGGTAGGAACCTGGTAGAAAGTCTCAGAAGAGAATGAATTATGTATTTGAACACTTAAGATTTCCTTGCCTTTATTACAGCATGGGGTCTGAACTCTGCTTTCTTCCCTGCACTTTATTACATGGTTAGAAGTCCCGCAGTAGGAAACTTGCAGTTTGAATTTTGAAGCACCTATAGTGTCATACTTTTTATTTTAATATTTGTCACCAACAGTGCCGACAGATAAAAAGTGCTGGCTCCCCACAGCATGATATGCGGGATTTTCAATAGAGCTACACAATTGCTTTTGCTAAGTGCTTGCGGGGCTCACAGTGCCAAATCCCGCAAATTGCTGCATTCAGGCCACTTTGCAATGCTGTACCAAGGCAAGTGGTATTAAAAAAGTTAGTTGCTTGCAGGAGGGACATATGCCTAAATGGCTGATTTCTTTTTAAAGTCCCAAGCAATTGTCTGAGGATATTTCTGCAACTCAATTCAATAATTGCAGCACTTAAGAGATGGTCAGAACTTTTTGTGTCACTTACAATTTATTCTGTGTGTTGCATACAGTTTTAGAAAAGAAAATCTTTTTCCAGCTCCAAAGTTTGCTGGCCAAGGGAGTCCCAGAAGCAATGTCACCAATTGTGGTGACATTCTATTTATGGATTACTACTTCCTCTTCTTCTCATTAATTGTCTTTGTTTTCATCCTTAATTTATAGGGATATTGTTGTTCATATCCCAGCCTCAGATCAGTATTATGGTGTAAATTATTTCATGTGCACAGCAATGCTAAGTGTGTAATAGTTACACCTGAGGTATCAGGGGAGATTTTTGTATCTCCTGTCTTATTCACAGGTCAATTAAAAAGCTGATTAAACCCCAAAAGTCTATGATGATAATTGTTGGAAATAGACTGGGATGATAATTGGTTTAATGACTGCTAAAGGAGTCGTTGGGATGTGTGTCTCTCAAGGAGCCTGAATGGCACTTTAAGAGCTAGACTCATCCTGGGTGTTGGTTGTTGACTTAATGGTATTACTCGAAAACCTGATTTGGATCAACTTACAAAATATTGCAGACAAGACGAATCATTTTTAAAGGATGTCTCTGCTATGCTTTGGTGTCTCTCTTGAATACCCTCTTCAATGTCAACTCCTCCAGTACAAATTCTGCCTGTACAGCTTGAAGTAGCTCTATAAGGTGGGAATTCACTGAAGGTTTTATATTTTTATACTTTTTTTTCTAGCTTAGCAGGAAACAAATTCTATATAATAACTAGAAAATGTAGGCCGAGACCATCCTCTGCACAGGAAATTTCACTCAGAGGGTTGGACACCCAGCGAGGCCCTATTCACAGACGTCTCTTTGTATTTTTCTGCCTGGAACCAAAGAAGGGGATTCATGCCAAAACCCTGCAGGATATGGAAATCTATCGCCTGTTCTGTGCTTCTGCATGTCGTTCAAAGTGGCTTCTGATTTGGGGAGCCCTAAATTAAGATCCATGGGCTTGGGGTTTTTAGTTGGGGGGGGTGTTGGTTGTTTTTTGTTGTTTTTTTTTTTTTAATAAGGACTCAAAACCTGCAGCTTCAATTCAAATAGGAGTCAGAAACATGCAGTACCTTTGAAAAACCCCTGACATTTCATTCTTCATACAGAGGACCCAGAACAGCAAAAATTTAGACCAAAATGATTTCTCCAGGCTAGTCAGTATTAGAGAATAGTGCAGAAGTCAGAAAACCCTTGCTGATGGTTCTCAGTCCACATGCCCTGCCTAGGCTTGGAAAGGCTATAAGGTTATAAATCTTTCAGTGAAAACAATTCCTGCTCCATGCCATCAACATTGCCTAAAGACATCTGCGTAGGGCATCTCTAGAGGAGGCTCCTATTACTAGACCTATGCAGAAGAATAATGAGAAACTTGCATCCGGTTTGAAAGACATTAATGAGTCTCTCTTGGATACAAAATATTTGTTCAACACCCTTATGGGCAAAGTAATGTACAGCTGAGCTGGGGAGCTCTGGCTGAATAGGATGCACCGATAGGTCTAGGAAAAGAAACAACATACAGCTCTGCAAAGAGTCTGTTTTCCAGGCCCAATTTACAGTTCTGGTGCTTACATGTGTCCATATTGCTTTGAATATATATTTTCCAGCACCTACTTCTTCTCTGTTTGTTCCAGTGGGGTTTCACATGCCATGGGGGTAATTTGGATTCCTCACTGGTTCTTCTCTCATTCTGTATTTCTATCCTTAATAACATTTTTGACCAACACCCCCCCCCCCCCCCCCTTCAGCATCTAAAATGAACTGTAGATATATTGACTGTGTTTTCCACTCCTCTCCCTCCAGATTTCTCTCTCACACAAAAAAAAAATCTCAGGGTTTGGGGGTTGATTTGTTGGGGTTTTTTTTTCCTCTCCTTGAGCTTGGTGCATCATTGAGCTAATGATGCACAGTCAAGTTATCCAATACCATTAGATCATCTAAGGCTGTGATTGTAGTGTGCCTTACATATGTGAACATTTATCTCCTTGAAGTCAAGGGAAATGGTTGTGTACACATTTGCAGTGCAACATGAAAGAAGATGGACCTTTCTGGCAGTTCCCAAAAAGCAAAGAAGGTTGGTATATTATTTGACGTAATGTATCAATAACTAGAATTACTCTGCGAAATGAAAAATGGAGGGCATTGATGACTCTGGACTTAATTTTCATTTTATGCTCTATTAGAGTATTATCTCAGTAAGAGAAGGGGAGTAGCACTCCTGTTTGCTAGTACAAACACATCTTATCTACCAGCAATGGTTGCCACTTCTCCCAGGTGAGGTGCCAGGTATTTTTTCTTATGTCTTTTCATCAAATAATCAATTCGCAGCCTTAAAAAAATTTACAATTGCAGAACTTTGCATTTCTCTTGTGCCTCTGCCCGCTGTCAGACAACCATTGTCAAGCCACACCAAAGCCAGCTGATTCCTCTGCATCAGACTTACTCTTCCCACACAGTTGCTGCACGACCACTGGCAAGCTGTAAATCTAGTGGCCCATGCAGGTGCCACTGCTGGGGCTGTGGGGAAGGGTCGAGAGAGAAAAATGTAGAAAAAGCAGAAAGAGAGATCTGGAATTTGAAAAAGGTAATCCCAGCTAGCCAGGGAGCAGATGAGAAGTACATGTGGCAGAGGGCTATCACCAAGACTCCAGGTTTAGCTAGTAATAGGAACAGCCGATAGAAACCTACAGCAGCCAGGAACTGATGTCCATGGCTTCACTCAGAGCAGAGCCCCCCTGGCACTGCTTTTCACTGGCCCTAGGCTTGCACTCCCACACTCCCTCGGCTTCAGTGATGAAACCAGAGTGAAAGACAGGATTTAATTTAAACACAATTGCTTTTCTCATCATCAGACATTATCAGGACAGTTAGGGAGAGAGAGGGAAAACTAATTAATCTTATGCTGCATCCACTGGCCCTGCCACAGCTGTATGCTGGCCATCTTCTCCTTTCAGTCTATCCACTTCTTTTTCCACTCTACACCAGACCTCATTCTGCTTTCAGTCAAGGCCTCGTCTTCCAGATCTAAATGTTTAAGCATTGAGAATATACACTGTAATATAACGTATTGCATATTTATTAGGAATTATGCAACACTTGATCAAGTCTTAAGCCACAAGAGCCCTCATGAAGAAAAATGTTTCTGGGTTCTACTTTGGGTGAAACTGTGTCGCTCCCCATTAGCAACCCAAATTGTTTCTGCTACATGAGGCTAATGGAAGCTGTAGACCATTTCTTTAGCACCATTACAAAAGCATTAGCTGAGCTCATTTGCACACTTTCTTAACCCTCCCTCTATGGCAGGCTTACACTGAGATACTTTGTGAATAAACCAGAAAATGTACAGTAGAAGCTGTATCTTTTGCAAATGGCATGTATATTTTATAGCTTTCACGCATAGAAGCCAATTTCTTGAGGAACAGCGCCTATAAATTGCAACTGGAAGAAGAAGATGCACTTATTTATTGCATTGCTTTCAACCAGGAAAAAAAAGATGTTCTTTCTCTCTCTCTCCCCTTTAAATTAAAGGCTGGCTAAAGAAGAGCCCAGCACCTCTGGGATACAGCCTCAGCACACGCAGCTTGGAGGGCTTGTTCGCTCGCTCGTTTATTGTGAAGGAAGGATCACGCTGGGGGCCAGGTATCTCTTCCAGTCACGTAAAACTGAAGACATAGATAAATATCTTTTTTTTTTTTTTCTTCTAAGCTCAAAGCACGATTTTAGTTGGTACTAAAAGATTTCAGGGCTAAAGATTTTTTCAAAAGGTGAAATTTCTCACACATGGAGGAGGCCCGCAATGCACTACTAGCGCTCTAGTCCCTGCTTCCCTAGGATTCTGTCTGTGCTGTACAGGGCCTTAAACACCAACACACATTTGGGAACATCAGGGGATGCAAAACCCAGAAAATCTAGTCTGTATGTTCTCCCCCAGTTCAGTAAATATTCTGCATTGTCTCTCCCACTTGCTGGAGCAGGTTGACACCCCTGTGCTCTAAACACAGACAAAGTAGTAAAAACCAGGTATGGGTAAAATAGCTAAAATACTTTCATGACATTTCTTTACCTGGGGGCTTTGATGTGCCTAAAGTGCTCAGAACCAGGCTTGAAGCGTGACGTTTCTCACAGGGCAGCTGGTGACATCCTGCCCGGCTCGGGCCTCTGCCCTGGCTGCGGGCCGCCCTGCCGCGCAGCTCAGCGCTCAGCCAGCAGAAAACTGACCTGCTCCAGGAAACAAACAACCGAAAAGTTTAGATTTTAAAAACCAGCCCGAAAGAGACTCCGCAGCACATCGGCCTCCCCACTGCGGGAGGAGGCCGAGGCAGAAGGCGCCGCAGGGGGGGCGGGGGTGGCCTCAGCTGTTCTGAGGTAGAGAAGGCACTGCAGAAACCTTTAGGGCATGGGCCAAAATGCAGAGACCACTTTCACAGGCCAGGGTAAAAGCCTTCACTGCCCACACCAGAGAATGATTTACACCTGTTAAAAGCCAGACAACCACACCAAAACCCAATCTGCTCTTTGACATTGGTAGGAGAAAGAAGCGCTGAATAAAATGTGTAAAGCTGACTACGTAGATAGTAAATCACTGTAGGTACTAGTTGCTACTTCTTGACTAAATATTTCAGTGCTTTTTGGTTGTGTGGGTATGTAGTGAAGCGAAATGCAAAGATCATTCAATACATAAGGGCTAACAGACTGGACGGCTACAAATACAAGTCCTTTGTTAATCCACTCTTAATATGAATTTATATTTCAGTTTTTGCCTAAACTTGAAGATACTAAATTTGGTATACATTTCTTTACACATTTAAAACTTTTTTCATGGTTTCCAACACTGTACTGGCTCTAATGCCACTCAGATCATGAAGTGACTTTTTGCCTAAAGCCCCCATCCCCAAGAAGAATTTTGCCAATTCTGGTTTTGCACTTACCTGTGAGTCATCCACGTTGCCAACACCTTGAGCAGCCTGTGCCAGCCCATGTCTGCAACCCCACCACACAGGAGCTGCGAGTTACACAGGTAGGCTGGAAAACATGACAGGGATTACAGAAAGGTTCTCCGTCCCCTTTTCAACATGTTGTAGCTGTTGAAATATGGGTGCTTTTGGAGCCAACATTTCTGACTGTTTTCTAAATGCCTTCTGTAGCACTTCTTGGCCACTAAGAGAAAGGGGGTGAAACCTCAAACATGCACCAGAAGCTGTGATATTATCTTTCTCCACCTGCAGTTAGGCTCTGTTTTCCCTAGGAGCTTTTAACAAATTCAGGAACTATATACTACACTGGCGAAGCACTCCCTGGTGTGATTGCAGCTATGCCAGCAAAGCTGTGTTTTGTACCAGTGCAGGGCTGCTCTGCCCCCACTCCCATGTGGGACAAGCAGCACAGAAAAAAGCACTCGCATGGGAACCGCCAGACAAAGGTCCCACGTTGCACGGCAGAGCTCTGCTACTGGCCCCTGCCTGGGGAGGCTCAGGCTCTGGAAAAAAGGGTCAGACAACAGCGCTGCACCCTGGCGTAGGCTAAGGAGAGACTCTGGGAGCTGCAGGTGTCCAGCACATCACAGATGCAGCTCTGGGGCAGGAGCAGAAAAGCAGACAGCTCTCCCTCTGCTTTCTTGTGGTGGCTTTCACCCCCACACTCAAACTGGATTTCTTTGGCCCCTAAGAAGGCAGGTATCAAGACAGCACCATCCCTTGCCACGGTGTGTGCTGTGGTTATAACAACGACTGTTCAAAAATACCACAAAGCAACTCAGCAGATTCATGGCAAGTGTCCCTGCACTTTTGTACATACTGTCTTAGAAAATAAAAATTTAAAAAGCAGCATTTGTCTATTAGTGTTCAAATATTGCCCAAGTACTGTAAGATACCAGAGCACCTGCAGAAGGGGACCACAACTCAGTTTTTTCCCAGCCCTGGGGGCACAGTCCAACCCCTCTCTCCAGCTTGATTTGTGCTGTTCATGAATGGAGCTCATATACCAGATGAGATGAAGAAGATAGAACAGGACCACAGCACTCGCTCTCATGCTTTGGGGTCCCCCCCTACTCTTCAAAGGAAGGGTGGAAAACCAAACTATTCCTTTCCTCCACCCCTGCCCATGGTCTGGTCAGGGTTCAAGGCAGATACAACACACAAAACACCAGCCTGCTTGGCACTGCCAGGCTGAGTGTGGCCCCAGCACCCTGGCCCCGTGCCTACGTTTCCAGTACAGGTGGGGAAAATTATGCAGCTCAGAATAGGATCCCCACATGTGGAGTTCCCCATCTCAGCACAGTGAATATACACCTAGTTTTAACTAGTCATCAGGGAGATTCTAAGACAAAGGCATGTGCTTCAGTACAGCACTACTAAAGCTAAACTCTACTAAACTCAGAGTTGCGTGGAAACATCAGTTCACTCTTGAGACTCCCAACACAGAACCTCTTCCTGAAGATAGACACCTACATCCTCCTTTTCATTTCTGAAGGCCTGCCCAGAAGTGATCACGCATCATTCCACACCCAGTGTCGGGCACAGAGCCTCCCTTCTCAGTATCTCCATTGCCAGAACCTGCTGCCTTGCATTTAGCACAGATGGCAGCACAGGAGCCATTACCAGAGCAGCTGATGTACGTTCCCAGCTAGCTTTTCTTGCAAGGGTATGTCTATTAGCCTATACAGCAAGACACCTTTCCATTTCCCATCTTAAAACGTTGTCTGTGAGTTAGGAGTATGCATACATTATGAATGAGAATAATGAATAGGTGATTTCATTAGCTAATTTTTTAGCAAGTAAACATCCGTGCCATGGCTTACAGAGAAATAATCAGGTAAAAAGGTAACACTTTTTCTAGAAATTGATCATTTTAGTACAATGATATTGTTGCATAAAGAGAGCTAAGAAAACAGAACTGTCCTCTTTGGAATTAAGAAAAGTCATTCCTAGTTTTGTTGTATTAGGGTTCATAAATTTATAAGTCAAAATTTTGAGCCTAAATTCTTTCTGTCTGTCCATGCAATGCTATTTCAGCAAAATAACTAGCAGAACAAAAACTATAGCTATCATTTTCCCCATACTTACATTTTTTTGAGAAAGTTGAAACTTTTCTCAAGCTAGAACTTCCACCTGGCTCTGGCACTTGCTGCTGTAGGGATGACTCTACTTCAGCTATGCCCAGCAGCCTTCCCTTACATGCAGTATGTCCCACTGTCTTGAAAGAGCTACATGTGTGCAACATGACTATCAACATCAGCAGGAATCTAAATGTTGAAAACATTGAATGCAGTGTCAACAAGCTGTGCCCGTGCACTTGTTTATAAACTTGCTATATAATTTGGGCATTGACTACACATCCTTGAAAACATTTTTCCTACAAAATATCATTTACATGCTCCAAGCCCAGACACAGAACAATGACAACCAGTTGTGCTCTAGTTCAGTGCAGCAATTTTGAAAGGCTCTAACTGTGCACGTTCCTAGGCCAGAGTCTTGCAAAGCCTTTGCACATCGTGGGAATGGGTAACCACATCATCATTTCAGCTGTCACAACTGCTAAACATCTTTCATGATGATTATGATTCATTCAAGCAGGAGATACCATGAGAACTACATCTCACTAACTTTCCAAAGGTGTCCATGGTCCTTAAAATGACTGTTTCTCTGACTGGAGATATAACATACCTCATTACCATATGATATCTTTAAAAAGAAAGGGAAAAAAAAAAAAGCCTGCTAATTAGCTCTGTTGGTCTGTATGATGGCAGTTTCAAGTGTCAGAAGTACAGCAGTTACACAGAGCTGCAATACCTGTGGGCCTAGAAGTCCACATGCTTGAAATACAGAGTCACCTACCAAGGTCTCCAAGGCCTGATCCAGTATTTGTGCATTTGTATACAATCCAGAAAGCTTTTTTTTTTTTTGTACTGAAACAAAGAAGCACAGAGATAGGGTCAAGGCAGCTACAGGCCACCAGGTCCTCTCCATTCTCGTTGACCTGAGTAAAAGTTAAGAGTATTATAAGCTAGCAATGACTCGTCGTGCCCAGGTTCATAGCAGGTGTTCTTACCTCACCTCCACCTACCATGGGAGCCTGGGAGGTGATCTGGAAGCGAACACAGCGCCGGACACAGGAACATGGCTTTCGCTTTCTCCCGATCTTCCTTCCTCCTGGGGCACAGAACGCTCTCTGCTGTGGGGTGAGCCATCACTTTGTGATCTACACGCATCAGCCAGCAGTGATGATGCTGCATGCATTGACAGACAGACAACCTCTGACGCTAAGCTCTTGTATTCCCTTTATTGAACTGTACTAGTTATTGCAATCAGATTAAGTCACATTTATAAAGCAGACCATCCAGTTGCACTGAAACCGATTATATTCATTACATAGTTTTAATCACTGTCCGGTGAACTGGCAAATCCAATCAAAGCATTAGTCTTTAATTAAAAAATTAAAAAGAAATATTCAGACAATAGCCAAGCAATCACATCACAATGCACAGTTACCTAAAATTGCAATTAAAAAGCAGTTAACAAAAAAGAAAAAAATCACACCTAATCTTTAACTATCAATATAATACAAGAAGCAACAAAGGGCAACAGCATCAAAGCAGATTTATCTAACACTATAAATTCAGTCAGAAGCAGAAGCTCTAAAGTACACTAGCTGAAGCAGGACAATAAAAAATACTGAGCATGGAATACTTTTAATCTCTTCCATTAATATTCATTTCCAGCTGCTTATAATAGCAGCGCCTCATGGCCAAATCATTAGAGTTTTACATCTGGGTTGCAAATGACACTTTGATTGGATGTAATGTTCAAATGGTCCTCCCCACTGTGCCACCGTCAAGTCTTCTGCAGAGAGGTGTCCTGTAGTGCCAGTGGCTCACTGTGCGTGCTGGCTCAATGTGTGGTTCTGGAAAGACGAAAAAAGGAGACATGCATGAGGGGCAGAATAATAGAAAGCATGCCCATACCCTCCCACTCAGTACCATTTATGCAGAGCTTGACATAAAAGCTTCTCAATTATTACAAAACAAAATGCAATAAAGAAAAAGTACTCATAAGTAACAGCTGCCAATATGACACATTTGCTTTGTTCTGACAGATCTGTTAATGCTGGCATGAACTTAGAAAAAAAATGCTACAAGCCAAGTACAGCCATGAGGGTTTCTTTTTTTTTTTTTTTTTTCCCTTTTTTCCCTTTCAATACATATAAAGAAAGTTGTAACACTTCACGAGCAAAAACTGCCTTTAGGGATTCCCTTAACTGTAACAATTAAAAAAAAAAAACCAAACCAAAAACAACCCAACAAACCCCCCCCCCCTGAATTGCAGGGGGAACCCTTGCCATATTTTACTCTTTTATTCTCACTAGTACCGGGTGCAAGTACTGGCAGCAAGAGACACCAGATTGTGACACACACTTCTCAGTCCAAGAAATACTTCGGCAATAACAGCTGAACTGCCAGTTCAGGCACCAGGGTAATATACCCAGCAGAAAAAAGGCTGGACATGTAACCCAGAAGTTAAATCTCTTTAAAGAATAGACTTTGCTCTACACATTTCTTTCAGCAGTTTAGACTCCTTTTTTGTTCCCTTTTTTCCTTTTGGTAGATTTGTAATAGCCTCATGTCATCACAGTATCTCGCATCAGAGGATGCTGACCTGTCTTGCCATTTTGTGCAGAAGCCAATAAATCGTGAAGCCAACCTTGGAAGCGTATTTTTAGAGCAGTACCAATTCACCTACATTTTGTGTGCTGACTGAAACCGTAGTCCTACAAATAAGCTCAGCTCTATACGTCTAATTATTCAACTATTTGAGCAACTAGACATGTGCTTCCTGGTGAACTTTTCTTGAGCTGGGTCCCCAGCATCCCCAAATATAAAAAGTAATTTACATTATTTCAAGCCTAGGCAATTTTACCAGTCTCCATCTGCCTAATAACAGAGCTGGGCAAGTCCGCCAGCTTGAAGAATAATTTTTTAAACACAAAATGAATTTTGAATCTAATTATTTATTTACAATGATGAAGCTTTAAATTAAAGTAAGATATTTTAACTTTTCATAAATCATCTGGTTCTTCTATGCTATCCACAGTTACATCTTGATCAAGAAAAAGAATGATCCTCTGCTTTATCCAGAGTTGACATCTCCCTGATGGAAACCCTCTGTGGAAAGAGCTAATGGGCAGCCCGCGATGCACAGGGCCAGGCAGGCAGGCGGCGGTGACCCCATTTGCAGTCAGGAGCATTTCTGGACTGTGCACTCCCAAAAAGTGACCACCAGGTGTCAGAAGTGCTGCTGAGTTCCTAAATCACGGCAAAAGTTATATGTGATATTGCGGGCTGCGATGGAAACTCCGCACAATAACAGTCAGGCTTTTAGCATGCCTGAAGGTTACAGAGGCGGCAGAAGCACCAGAGCTGTCGCACACACAGAAGGAGCTCGTGTAATGAAATACAATCAACTGCTGAAATCGCAAAATGACTGTACCTCGTTTAGCAGCACACTAGCCCTCTGAGCACAGCCCAGTCTGTGACGTTAAATATTTCAGAGTTAAAAAACCCTACGTACTACGCAAAGACGTGGAATGCTTATCAGGGGTAAAGCATTATACTCGAATAACATCAAGTGAAATGACAGTTGAAACTACTTTGCTTTTAGAAATTTAACATCACCAAACATAAAATCTGATGGCTTTTTACGTTGCTATACGTGGAAATTTTCCTGACCTTAAGGAGGAATGACCTCTGCAGTGCTAGCTGTTATTCTCAAGTCAAATAATGACGTTATGGAAGAGGATGGATGGAGCCCTACAAACACAACGGCAGCACTGACAAGTAGCTTGTCCACTAAACCTAACTGAGAGAGCATGAAAATGTGCAAGAATACACAGGTCGCTCTGTGCTCAGACATGCTCCTCAGCATTTTAACAACGTCTGTTTCTCATACACTTCATTACAGTTCTATTTTTAGGTCATCCTGAATATCAATAAAAAAAGTGAAAGGTTTACCATCTTCTAATCAAAAGAAGGGCTATTCGTGGTAGACAAATCCATACTTATTTAGGCAGTGTCATTTAAAAGATAATGCACAATCAGCACTAGATGCATGACGCACAGTCTACAGTCAGGGAACATGATTTCAAACTTGTGTGGCTGCTGCATTGATTACACCAGGCAGGTCAATAAAGGAATGGTATGTGGCTCTAAATCTGATAATGAAGCTTTCATTGTGAGCCCTCCCTCCTCAAACATAGGTTAATAATATGTTCTGAACACTCCTAATACAACAAATGTACTGGGTTTGTGAGCAGAGTTTACACAAAGAAACAAACAGATTATACTCAAATCCTGCAGCCACTCAGAGCTGGGTCAGGTAGGAGCTGAGAAACTATCTGTGCCATAGGGCTATCAGTTAAAAAACCCATTTTTTTCATATGCAAATCTTGATTTTGTCTTAATACCTTGGGAATGTACCACTTATTCCCTTTGCATGCATTACTGGCAGTCATATACTGACTAGTCTCTGGACCAAGCAGTAGAGCCACATTTTATACAAGACCTCACAAACGTATCTGTAATGCCTGCGGACACAAGAGCCTGTGTGCACCAAATCCTCCCTCTGCCTTTCAGAGAGCAGATCCTGCACAAGCCATGTGCACAAATGGTAAGTCCTGCACACCCAAGTGCTAGTGAACACCAGACCACCAGGTTCCGGCATGTGCAAATACTGCATGACCACCATTGGTGTGTATTCAGAAGATGCACGAAAGCCTATTCATAGCCTCTGCAACCAGTGTAGGTTTCTCACCTATTAAAATGTATTTTAAGACCACACAAATACGCTTTCCAAAAAAAGTCCAGCAACCTGTCTCCTATTACTAGCAGCTGTCATGTCTTACCTTCTTGCTTCTACTCCCTCTGCCCCATGTGTGTGCAGCTTACTGGAGTTGTGCTTTGCAGATGTCAGGAAGGGTCTGAAACGTTCAGTGCTTACGTCTCTTCCCTCACACCTATGTTTTGCATATCTGACATGTGCTTTATCAAATAACTTTATTAGGTACTCTGTGTGTGCCCACAGACAAAGAAAATTCCCCTGGCTGACCAGACTTTCAGAGCAATTGAGAAATAAGTAAATCCTGGCACTGAGAATGCCCTGTGCCTCAGCAGAAACAGCTTTCACACCGATGCTACACTAGGCTGTTCCAGGTGGCAGAATGAAATCATAGAGGCCAGGAGGGAGCATGGTTTTTGAAATGTGCGATAGTATGGGAATGCTTCTACCCAAGTAGCCTAATGAAACTTCACCCACCTTTCCAGCAGAAGGGTGGGCTGTCAGGAAACAGCTCAGGTGTGATTTTTCAACTCTAGAAGTTATAGTTAAAAAAAAAAAAATCTTAATGGTGATTTCCAAAGGAAAATAGAGCAGCCACAAAAATGAAGTGACTGCAGGCATGCCTGTGTGTCTTTGCACATGCCTACCCACTCACAAGGCCATCCATACACACATGCATTTGGGGGCTGGCAGGAGGCAGGACATAATTTGGAAGCTGAACAGTAAAAATGGTTCTTCACAGCTCCTGTTAGGCCCCTGGTTTACACATGGCTCACAGCTGATACCCCCTGAATACATCATTCTGAGACATTATTGCAGCTGGAACACTCTACAGCAGCACTAAGTCACCTGTCAAGATCAAGTAAGTCATAGCTTATTTATAGGACAAGGTTGGAAAATTCCTTCTTTTCTTTTCTTCATAATCATGCAAAATGGATAGCAATTCCGTTAGCCACGTCAGTGGGAAAAATGCAACTACCCCAAGCCTTGGGGCTGTCGCAGTGTATAAGTGGAATTTTCTACTGGCTGCACAATCCCCAAATGAACCATTTGTGGAAGTGTCTGTGACCAAGGAACTGGGCAACGGCTTTTGCAGGAAATAAAAAGATTTCAAAGAGTGGTTGATTATTGTCCATGTAGATACTGATTGCTCTCGCAGATCTTCCCTGGGGACACCCCCTGCCTGCCCTCTGGATGTGGATCAAGCCATTTGTGCAGGACATCTACAATGAATATTTTTCTGTTTTTCTACATGCATTATAATGAAAACACAGGCATGACAGTCTCCATTTTCAGAGCACTGTGTCAAGAAGGAAGGCATCAGGTTTGAAAGATGATCACTTACAGCAGTTCAAAGAACTCTTACAAGCTATATAAAGATCGAGAGAAAAAACACACACAAAAAAGCAGCGCATGATGGAGCAAAGCTCCAAGCCAGGCAGTCAAGCTGGGAGTCTCCCACACTGCAACGATGTTCACTGCCAACAAGTCACAGGTGTACTACACAGGAGCAGGTGAAAAAAATAAAACGCAACTGCGAGGGGTGTGATAATGGTTTGGGGCCATAATACATCCAGTCTATAGTGCCATTGTGCATCTGTTATGTATTTACATATTTTGTACCAGCCATTTAGAGGTATACTGTCTATGTGCGTAAAAGACCATATGTTATACAGAGGTTAAGAAATGGCACAAGGCTGGTGACGCCCACCACCCTCAAGTGAAATTCATAAGCCTTCTGCAGTGGTGTTACAGAGATTGGGACTCTGATGAAGGGTTATAAAGCCTCACTCTGCCCTTCAAAATCCCACGAAAATGAACAGAAACCATTCTTCAAATCGTTTCAGTAGGAATTATGGAGATAATAGATTCATGCGACAAACAGCCAACATGAAACTTAACTGGTGATGAGCCACTGGGTGACACGTGGGCATGAGCACGCTGGGCGTTTGGGAGAGGAAACACACCGTAGGTGCTGCCCGCACAGCACTCCAGCCGGCTGCTCGGCCCCTGCCTCCCTGGCTGCCCCCCAGCTCGGGGTCTGGGGACACCGGGGATGCTGTGGCACTGCAAAACCACCTGGACTGAGAACACCAACCCTAGACTGTAAACACCAACACAGGGAGGGATGCACGAACACAGCTGCCTGATCTTGTGACACGGTGGGTAATTCCTGTTATTCCCTATATTTTTCCCAATGTGCAGGGGGTCCTCCAGACCCAGGTAAGAGCCCAGGTAGTTTCTCTCCCTGCCTCCTTCCCCCCACCTCCCTGTCCAGGTTTCTGCCACCCCTTCAGGCACCGTCTGGTTCCAAGCCCAGGGGTCAGAGGTCTTGGCTGGGGACTCCTTGGGCCTGTGCCCCCTCCACACACCCCCTTTGCCCCTTACAGTGTGGGGCTGGGGGGAACAAGTGATCCCTCCATTGACTGTCAACACACACAGCTTGCCAGACAAAATCTAAACTTCAGATTTAGGCACTGACTTGAAGAAAAGGTTCCAGTCTCACGTTTGAACATATATATAAAAATAGATGAAACAAAATCTCCAAACTGCTACAAACAGAAGTTAGAGTGTCTAAATATTTACAAAATACCATCTGCATCATTCTTTTTTCAAACGATGTTTTGCATCTTTTGAATTCAAACTGGTCCAAAAATCTCTGAGTCATTATTCCTCATGTATCCATAAGCACACACACATGTGTGCACAGGTACTATTTCCCTCTAACAGCAATCCATAAAGATGAAAATCTTTATGCCTTGACTTTATAAAGGGATTACTTTAGGCAGAGGACACAACATGACCCTTGCTTTAGCCACTGGATATTATGCTCTCTACAGAAAGCTGTGAGCCTTAAATTGGTGCTGCTCTAATCCTAAACTGGAGAGGCATTCAAGGGATGCCATGACCCAGAAGAGCAAGAGGAAAAAACCCAAATTAAAAAAAACCAAAAACAACACAAAACCAAACCCTGAAGGGGAGGGAGGGGAAAAAAGGAGAGAGAAAGGGAGAAAAGGAGAGCAAGCTTGCTTTACAGGATAAACATATTTATTTTTATTTTTAATTTCTGGTTGCTACTTTCCCTTTGCTATCAGACTCTAAAGAAAAATCACCTTTGCACCCCCTTGCAGTTTGTATGTGCTTATTTTTAGAACTGTTTGACAATTATCCAAGGGTCTAAGACTAACAGATGGCCTGTCTTAAAGCCTCATATGTTCACTAGTTTGCACTTCTGACAAACAGTAAATGTACTCAAGAGTGTGCCATAAACAGGGCTGAATGAATACTCAGAACACAATTTAGTTAATACACTTCATTAAAACTGATAGTGGTAACCAATGTTTCCCATAAACCCAGGTGTTAATTGCCCTTCCAGTTGCTTCAGGTAACTCTTAACCAGTGACGTTTGTATGTTTAGATGATAGTTTTTCAGGAAATACAGTATTACTTCTTTCCTTTCCCCTGGTACTTCACCCACTACATAAAATGCTTGTAACAAGTGAACTCCAAGTTATCATGGTACTCAATAAAAAAAAAAAATTGTCAGGCAAGACAGGTTCACATGTCCCTTCTTTATTTGAAGAATCCCTTGAAATGGAGGTAGAGGCAAAGGAAAGGTGGCACATCCTTTGTGAAAGGAAACGGCTGCCTGTGTTACTGCTTCCTTCATCTCTGAGCATCTGATAACTTGCCATGCGTCAGTCAGTCCCCGTGTCAGCACACTTTGAGATGTCACTTCAACAGATGCAGTTAGGAAGCTGTCCTTTACAAGTTATTGAATGAAGAAAAAAAAAAAAATAAAAATCACTCCGAGTGTCTAAGAAAATACGCCTGGAGGTTTGATGTCAGCTGAAAAGCAAAGTTGCCTGTTTCCAATGAAAATAGCTGCATCGGAGTTACTCTGACGCTTGCACATACTTAATTACTCTGGGGCCAAATACACCTCTCACTGGTACTGGGACACAAAAATACTCATCTGTGCCAGGACAGAACTAGCCCTGGCACCTCCAGGGTTTCTGTACCCGCTGGGGAGGCTGAGCAGCCCCCCTTGGTGCCTGCTCACCCAGGGGACACCCTGAGCCACCCCAGAAACCTGCCTGGCTCCTCCAGTGACTGGGACCTGGCACTTTGTCTGCAGTCAATGGGAAGATTCAGAACCCGTAAAATATTTACAGGGGAAAAACAGCCACTCTGCATGTGACCAACTAAATGCTGTCTGCTTTTTTTTTTTTTTTTTTTTTTATTTTTTTTAATTTTAATTTTAATTTTAATTTTAAATCCTTTTCTGTGTCTGGCATGTTTCTATATTGAAATGCAACCGACCGGGCGTCAGTCTGTAAAACCCAGCGAGAGCCAGCAGCACCCCCCCGCCCCGCTGCCTGCCTTTGTTCTGCACCCCGGGGGCCATGTGCTCTGCTGCCGTGCTGCATCGTCCCAACAATGTACTTGCTCAGTTTTATCTCTATGCTTGCACCACTTCCGTTAATTTTAATGTATTCTTGAATTTTCATAGGCATTCCTGTGTTATTTTGGGTTTGAAAAATTACCTTTTTATACAAATATCTTTCTTTAAAGAGGCATTTTCCCCAGCTATTTTTCCCAGCACCAGCCTTTTCTCACACAAGCTAAGGATTTTTTTAGATGATTTATGAATTTAATTTCTCTTCTAATTCAGGTTGTTTAGTCCCAATCAGACTTTGACAACTCACCTAACACGCTTTCCCCCCACTTGAGACTAATAATTCTGTATCATCAGTCTTCTAGACGTGCCATCTCTTTCTATTCTCTAAAAACTCAGAATAAACCAAGGTGAGCCTATTACAAGTGAACTCCAAATGCGAGCCTGAGCCTGGCATAGCCTCTCATATTCGATTAAATGCCTCACCAGAAAGTCTATATGCTTCTTCCAAAAACACTGGGTAAAATGCTGAAGCACAAAAGCAAACTGAAGCCTTTGGGAAAATCTTACCACGGCACTTTGGAAATAAAAACCACAGGAGAATACATTATTAAGAGATAACTGGAGTCTTCTGTTAAGAGAAACTAGCCGTAAACACACCATGATTCACTGAGGCACCCAATGAAACCAGGGAGCTAATAATACATGTCCTGAGGGGCTGCACGCTCCTGAGAATTTCACTCAGAAATTCAAATTTATCAGGGTCCTTGTGACTTGTAGTCTACAGTATGCCACACTCAAGATCAAAATAAGCTGAGGGAAGAACCTTACTCTTCCTAAATGTAAAGGGAGAGGGCCAAATTTAATTACTGTTGGCAGAAATGCATAAAACCAGAATATCTTTAGAATGCCTGCACTCCCCCCTTCAGCCCCACTGTTTCTCCCTGCCTGGATCCCAGAGGCGCTGCTGATCCCAAGAGCCGAAAGGGCTTGCAGGATCCCAGCACACCGCTCTGCTGACAGTGCTTGGTGCTTTAACCTTGGCTTGGTCAGCCCATGTTTTTCTGGGGAGCTGGTCCCACAGGCGCCCCAGCGCTTGGGGCCACAGCCGCGCCTGCGCTTCCAGAGACGTGGTCACCCACCCGGCGTGTACCACCACACAGGCCCTCGCCCAGCTTCGAATGAACACTCCAAATCTGTCCTAATGAATGCGAACACCTCACTTCCAGTCCGTTTTCACATTTAATCTGCACACTAATCGGAGAAAGCGTTTGCTACTCACAGGTACACTCCTGTGCCTGTGCTACACCAAAAACTTCAAATACATGACCCAGTGCTGACCTGGTTTTATTTACCTATGAGTCTTACTCAGGGAAGTGATTATGTTTCGAAATCATCTGCAAAAGGAAAAGCATTTTCTAGAATCCTTCTTAGGTATTCCTCTCAAAAACGTGATTTGTTGATTTATTTGAAGACTCTCATTAATCCCTCCTTGATCTAAGGTAAATCCCACTGCAGAAACCAGTTAATTGTTCATTTCTGTGTGGGCTGGCATCATCATTATGGGACCCTTTGTGACTTGTCCATAAACACTAAAATGATTTCCTGATTGGGTCTTTATTACAGGACCAAGATGGCATCCTTTCACACTCTTTTTCTCAAAAAGTACTCAGAGCAAAAAGGAAACACTTTGCATAGTATCTTTAGCAGTCACCAGTCAATGTGCATAGACAAAAGCTTCATTCAGTGATCATTTCCATGGGAATATAGCCCAACAAAAGCCAGGAAATTCAAAGTTGAACCTAAAACTGACTCCTGAACTTGCTCTGCAGTTCTTCAGTATGGCAAGGGTCACTGAACACCATCTGATTTTTTGTAGGTTTTTTTTTCCTGCACCAGTTAGATATTCCTGGTCTTAAGGACTAGGTATAAATCAGTTTCAGCCTTAACTGTGAATTTTAATGCAGACATTAACAGGGGGACATCTTGCACTCTTCACTTAGGCAACATTCTCCACTGGACAATGGGAGTTGCAGCTGAACCAAGTTCCCTGGACCAAATAAGCAAGTTCAGACAGCCGGACTTCATGCGAGCTGTGCCCACCTGCAGCGGGGCTACAGCACATGACAGTCCTTCTATTGGTAATTCTTTTTAAATGTGGCAACTAAAGTAAAATCCCCTCTAATGGGATACTGATCTGACAAATTGTATTGCCTTGTGTTATGGATATATTTTTCTTAGAGGCACATAAATATTCTGTCACGTGATGCCCACATACTGCTCGGGCTGACAAAATGGCTGGTCAGTGACCTGTTGCCTTGGATGTAATGGCTGTTATTGCTGGTTTCTAATTTCAAAAGGGGCATAAAAATCCTCCAAAGCAAGTCTCTTTGCTATAAAATAGCAAGGCCACAGTTTATAGAAGTACTTTACATGCTGCCCCATTAGTGTACATGCCACCTGCAGAGCAGAAATCTGCAGACAGGATTGTGATCAGCCCACTGCCCGCTGCCTTGAGGAATTAACCCCAGAGGAGGTAGTAGTGTGAAAGATCCAAGAAGGATTTGTTCCCATAAGTAAAAGAGGGGCCAAAATATCACCAACATGAATATTCTCCTCCAAGACATCACAAGACAAAATAGAAAGGCAACATTGCTGTGGTAGGTGTGTGAAACAACTGTAACTGTTAAAAAATGAGTTTTTCCCGTCAGTGCTACTCCATTTACAACAGTGTCACTGGTCTCACGAAAATCTGCCTTCTAAACAGCAAGACACTACATTTTAAACAATCGTGATTTCATGCAAAGACTAAGAGCATTTGCCAGCCCCGAAGGAGAACGAATTTTTCAGAAGTAAATATGTTCTAAACCTCCTCTCCACTCCTTTTGGAGACACAGTAATGTAATGCACTGATGACAGATATGCTATATGCAGTCAAACCTCAATGCCTGTGTCAATTTATTCAGGTTTAACTGTGCAACAAAACCAAATGAGGAGGCTCGGTGGTCAGGCAGGAGCTCTCCCCCAGGGGCTGGCGTGGCGTGGGCAGTGCCTTGGCCGTTTCTGCATGGTGCAAAGCCAAGGCAGTTTGGTTCCGTGGATGTGATCTGTGCGGGGGCGACCTCGGGGTGTCTGCCCAGGACATGGCACAGAAGACACATGAGATGCTCTGCAGCAAACCAGCTCAAGCACAGATGAGTTGATAAACTCAGGACTGCTGCTGCCAAATCTGGGCTGGCTCATGCAGAGTTGGGGTGACAGAGCCTCTCTGAACTGCAGCTGACCTTACACAGAGCCATGAGCTGTCTCTATACTGATCCCATCAGCACATGCAGTCATACCTCTATCAACTAGATTTTTCCAACAGAGACCCATCACTTCATTAAGGATACACTGTTTAGTATTTTGTAAGTTATTCTATTCACATGAAACGTGAAGAAAGAAGACAGAATTAGCCATCTATCCATTAGCAGTTACTGCACAAGTTGGGTCACTGCACATGCACATCCAGCCTGTGCATCAAACATTCCCATCCCATTTTCATTTAACATAAGCAGAAACCACAGAACAGGCACAATCTGGAAACAAGCTGTATTCTAAATTATTTTATCTTTCTTCCTTTCCCCTCTGGTCAAAAGGAGATATAAAACTACTCTCAAAATATGATCTTAAAGTAGAGTATTAGTTATGCGAACATTAGTATATGATTGAATATACTTCTCTGAAAGCAACTTCAGAAAGAATGAGCAGCAAGGCTGTTCCAGGGCTGTTTTCAGGTCCCTGAAAGTAGGCTGGATAGAAAATACTGACAACCTTACTGCAGGAGTATGGAGGTGCAGGCAATGACAGCCTTATACACAAGCCCAGGTGCAGAAAAACAAGTTACCAACTGACTTTCTAACTACACCTTCTCCTTTTTTTCTTATCAGGCCCCATTTTTTCCTGACTACTCCTCATGATTACTCCATGTATCTGACCTTGTAGTGCAATGAGAACAGGTAAGGCAGTGAAGAACTAGCAGGAGTCTCTCTTGTGCTCTTTAAAATCACCCTGGGAAAGCTGGCCCTCTGGATCAGGCCACAGGGCAGGACTCCTGTCCTCAGCTTGCTCCAGCAGCCAGCGCTGGAACGGCTGCTCCCACTGCCTTTCACTGGCCAAGGAGATAAACCCTAGGATTACACCCTAAATTGCTTACTCAGCAAAGCAGAGGTACACACAAGACCTTTTAAATTTCTTCATGGAACTATTTTTCAAATTCCTTATAACAGTAAAAGTGATGGGGGCTCTGCCAGCACCACAGCAGTAGGCAACAGCAGTACAGTATCACTCCAGGATTTCCTGTCTGGAATTTAGGCTTCACGTCTGAAATACAACACACACACAACATTTGTATGACTGAGGAAACACAAGACGCTTGCCACACATTTATTATCTTCCTGGGGAAATGATATAGAGGACAAAAGAGACTATATTTACTCCCTCCCCAGCTGCTTTTACAATCTAATAATTTATCTCTCCTGGACATAAATTTCAGATTTAAACGAAATCCCCAAAACCTAAAGATGCCACATGGTAGAGGCAAGGGCAGTATTTCTTTCTATTTTGGAGATGGAGTGCTTAATGCATTGCTCTGTTAACCAGTAGCCTTAAATTTCAGGGAAAAAAAGAGACAAGCAATTAGACTGTGGCAGACCCTAGATGCAAATACAGGCAACTGTGATTACTACCTTTATACACAGAGTTAAAAATATCTGGTTATTGAAAATTATTTTCTCAGTCCATGGGGGTTTATCTAGGTTTAGGCTGAGATGTTTATTTTTTCTGCAACAGCTGTACTGGGGGATTCTTTTACAACATTTTCCTTACATTGTAGTTATAGATCATTCACATTTCTGAAAACTGAGGTGCTTTCTATGATGTAAGAAAGCCCGCAATTAGAAATAACCATATCCTCTTTCAGAAAAATAAAACAAAATATATCTCCAAACCCTTCTAGTCAGCAGCTAAGATAGCAGTGCTCTTAAGGCAAATGTAAAAATCCAGGGTATAAATTCATGTTAACTGTTACAAATATATCCATCTGTTCACAGACTAACTAGTGACTCAAACTGATGAATCCACTGAAATGCAATTTTCGAGCCCACTAGCGTCTGTTCTCTTGTAGTAATAAAGTAAATGCTTTTCAATAACCGTGCTGCTTTTGAATGCCAATTTCCATTTAAGTAGGTTTGGGTTCCCTCTAAAAAAAAAAAAAAAAAAAAAAAAAAAAAAACTAAGCTTTTAAAGAACAAGCAACATTTCAGCAAGGCAGAGAGGACAAAACTTCAATCAGATAAATGGGCTGTGTAATGACTGAGAACCATGGCTGCCTCAGGTTTCCTGAATGGGCTGTAGCATAGAATTTGGCACAAACAGTCTGATGTTGAAGCTTATATCTCTTTTACTGCAGACAAGAAATTCACTAAAATATATAAATAATGAATGTGGCTGGGGATCTCTGCTGGTACTACTGCTGGTTCTGCAAGATGCAGGAGCAGAAACATACACTGCTCCATGTTTTTGTTATTAGTGAATCCTTGTTCTCCAACAATAAACACGGAATATTTTATCTGAAATGGCTTCTGCAGCACATACAATATAAGTTTCAGCTCTCTAAAAGTGCCAGCAAATTGCAGAAAGATAAGTTACAAAGACGTACCTAATTTGCTGTGATGAATTGTGTGCATGCTTCAGTGATCAAAACTGCAGCTGAGACCTATTATATTTAATGATCTAGACATTTCTTGTGAAAACACTCAGGCATATACTGTTATGTCTGGACAAGCATCCCCAGTTTTGCTCCAGCAGCGAGCAAATGAAGAGACTGAACTTTTAAAAGGATGCTGTACACCACCTTTGACGAGCTCTTTAAAACAGAGGCTGATCAAGCTCCACTATTTTCTTTAAACAATGCTTATGCTCTGCCCTTTCCAGTGCAGCATCCCGCTTCCTTTGAAAAATGAAGCCAGTTCCTTTGGATGCTAGCGACACTTACAGGAGGAAACGGAGCTAATCTGTGCTCAGACCCCAAAGTATGTTCCACAGCAGCTACTACAGAAAAAAAAAAAAAAAAAAAAAAAAAAAAAAAAAAAAACAGAGATCTCTTCCTACTAGCAAAGAAAAATGTGACAAGACTTTCTGAAGAGAAAACAAAATTTAAAATGTTGCATTTGCCTACATTTTACACAGATGTTCTGTTTCTATTTTAAGGACTATGTCCTGCTTAGAAAGGCATGTGTTACCAAGCCCGGTAGGCTGTGGTACCCAGATCTGTCCCCGAGGCCACCATCCCCACACAGCCAGCTGTGCCGATGGCCATGCTCACAGACCGACAGTTTATGGCCCCTTTGCCCTGTGGCTTTAAGCAGAGCAGCAGGAAGTGGGGCTTCTTACCACCCTCCTGTGGGGACAGGATTTCACCTTGTGAACATATGAAGGACTTCCAGTTAAGAGGTCTGAGGCTTCCAGGGCTTTATGTCTGGCTCCTCCAAAATTCTCCTGCCTGGATCTGGGTATATTGTTCAATCCCTGCCTTTCCAAATTTGTAAAACAGGAAAAAAAAAAACTCAGAAAATGTGCTGGTAAACTTAATTCATTCAGGTTATAAAAACCACAGAGACCTACAGAGAGAAGCCACACAGAATATCCTTGCTACGACACATTCAAGAGCTCATTTCCTCCCTCCCTGGTCAGTCTGAACCTCTTTCTATCATCCATTGTTCAACAGAACAGCAAAATACAAATGTGTGCATTTGACTCCAGAAATAAGGATTTCGAAGTACTATTTTCATTCACTTGAGGAGCTGCTAAATACTATCACAGTGATAATTTGTGACAGTGTGGTAAAGAATGAAGAAAAGGTATTTGTTAATTGTTGACATAACAAAATTAATTTTCCATCCCTAAACTTTTTCTCATCTCTCCTGTGAGCTCTGATGCAACGTTACTGACTGGCACTGCTGAAATGCCAACTTGCATTTCTCATCCTTAATTTCTCTCTAAATGTCATTAGTAATTGTTATTGCCAGACCAGAGAGTGCAATCTGGTCTTTCTGAAAGAAAATCCATTTCTCATTTCTTCTCCTGTGCTTCCTCCTTTTGGTCAAGGATGGATGTTTAACACAGCCCGTGTGTTCTGCTTCCGAGAAGATGGGAATGCATTAATGTATCTGGAAGTAAAACATTCCTGCTTTATTTATTTACATATAGTACGTCTGGATCTTTATGAATACCAAATTGTATATTCAGGACGGTCTTTAAAACCCGTCTTTCAAGAACACTAACAAGTCTTAATTGAATAAAGCTACCAAGTAGGGATAGGAAACACCCTTTAATCTGTGCATACAGACTCCTTTCTGGATGCTTCCATAAATTACTGGGTTTGGTGGGCAACAATATTGCCAAATATAAAAGCCTATTAAATGATTTTTCTCTCTTTCTGTCACATGGAAACCAAACTTCTTTATCGAAATGTATAAACTGGTCTAGCTTTAGTCTGGATTAATGTATAACCCTCATTTACCTATGCAAGTACAAATGCACCACTAAGAGGGGAGGTGAGCTTAGATGTCTATGTGCAAAGGAAAACCTGCAAGTGTAAAAGGTTGACTCTCTTCGTATCATTATATATTTCATGAGCAATTTGTATAGTTATCAGCAGCTCCTACAAAATCTGGTCTCCAGTACTTAGAGGCAAGCACCACCTTGGCACTTCAAGTCAATTTTAGGAGAGACTCTGTGTTGTGACAAACCTTTAACTGGGCTCCCCCTCATCAGCACATCTTACATTTATGTGTCTGCATTATGTGTTGTAATGTATATAAAGCAATCAGTTCAAAGCTAGGCTGACTTTCCACATCCATTAACTAAAGGCATCTTATCTCAGAATAAATAGACATTTGGACATTTCCAGCCAGGAATTGTGCTTTCAGTAAACACAATTGATGCATATACATTGTCTCTTGGCGGCTTACACTCCTGCCCATCTGTTGGGATGGCATGGTGCCTACGCAAAAGTTGGTTGGACCCTTGCCCTAGGGCATAGATGACAGGCAACGACGGGTTTAGCTGGGCAGCCTGAGCACCGGATCCAAGTGCCATCTCTGCTGTAGGAAGCCCCTTCTGTGTGCCAGCACTGCCACATTGGAACGACATGCCTCCTTACACTTGATCACACATGTTGACACTTGGGTGCGCTTAAGTGCATTAATGACTGAAACGATGCCTTTCACCTGGCTCCCTTCTTTTTTTCCCCTGCTCCGCATCACTGCTGGGTTTTCTGCACATGTTAATGCAAAGTTGCATACACTTTGTTAGCCGGGGCCAGCCACAGAACAGTGTTAATGATGTAAGAAATGAAGGAGGGTTTTTTGTTAGGGTACAGGCTACTCCAGTGCCAGACATTTCCAAGCTTCATCTCAAGTGAGCCTTTGCAGATTTGAGAGATCTTTCTGCATCTCACTGAAGAGACTTCAGAGATGATAAAGATGCAGCAATATATTGATCAGAATCATCGTTGCAAATGGAAAAATGCTACACCTTGTCACTACGTCAAACACAGGGCAATTCAAGATTGCTACATCATCCTCTGCTTCAGCAGAAGTGGCCACACAAAGAGGCCATGCGGTCTGGATTATGTGGCTGTTCCCAGGGCATCCCCAGCCCCAGATGCAGGAAACACCACTTCATTTTGTGCTAGGGAAGAAGGTGCCAACAAATCACACAGAGGTGCATGAGTATGGACAGCCTTTGCTCTTACACGTAGTGTTAACCTTTGGGGATGTCAGGCCCAGGAAACCTCCAGCATTACCTGCACAGAACCTCAACCGCAGCTGCTGCAGAGCCCAGCGGCAGCCCCACACAGTCTACAATGGTGTTTCTTAGCTTTGGTCCTCATGAGAGCCTGCTCCTGATCCCAGATTTTTAAACAGCCACATATTCCTCCTCCCCTGAATTTAAAAGCACATATTGAAAACCAGAGACCTAATAGGTAAAACTCTTCCCTACTGTGACAACAGATCAGAGATAAAACTTGTGGTTTTGCAGTCCATAAAAGAATGTTCAGGCAGACATACTCAACATGATGGGTATGTGCCTACAGCACTTTTAATTTTTAATTATTGTTAGTTATAATTATCTGACTGCGTCTGAATGAAACCCAGCAATATGGCTGGAATAGATTTTGGTATTCTTGTAATTTATTAGCTTTGTAACTACTAATAATTAAAATTTAACAATACTCCAAGCACCACAGCAACATTTTTTAAGAAACGCTAGCCAAATCTGCTAGGATAACTGACTAGGTCATTTTCAGGATTCTAAAGGAGAACTAACACTAAAAAAAAAGGAAAGGAAAGCTATCTAACAGACTAACAGACTCTTAAGAGCCTATCAACAACCAAAATGCAGAGATATAAATTCTGTTTAAAAGAAAAAATGGATTTTACTTGCACAAAATTAATTCTACACATGATTATGTGGGTGCTTCATATGAAACTTAGAAGGACCGTGTGGTTTGTTTCCAGCAAGAAGCTTCTGGTGTTTAACATCTAAGTCACACATAAGTTCTGAAACACAGCAGAAGTTACACTAAGTGAAAGTACTGCCTTGAGATAGAGCCACATTTCAGGTCCCATTTGTCCTGCCATCCACACACTCCCTCAGGGAAAAATATTTTCTGCAACTTCATCAAAATACCACAGATTTGCTTTTCTCTCACTAACTGTATGGACACTGGAGCCCAGAAGCACTGAGACATTTCAGAGTGCTTCAAGCACATAGAGCTATTTGTAAGAAAAATTTTACTTCTAGTTAAGTAAGCTTTCGTGTACCCTGAGGAAGTAGTTGAAGCCTGTTATTCAGGTAGGAGCTGCAGACATTAACCTTTAAAAGATTTTGAACAGCTGGGTACAGACCCAAAATTGCTTAAGTCTTTCTTCAGTGCTCTGACCATCAGTTGTAAACCGAGCCCTTAGATGTAGCCCTGTAGACTCTCCCAGGTGCAGCTGGGTCACATACGAGCCAAGAGGCTCTCATTCTCCCCACATGCTTCAGGGGACACTGTTGTATCCAAATGGCCCAAGGACCACTGTCATGAACAGTTGGAGATGTTGCTCCTCATTGCCCCACTGCCAGGGAAGCCACCACGGGTACAGAGCAGCATCTTAACATCCCCCACCGGGCCACGTCAGACTATGTGGTGTCTTGCTGCAGTGCCCCCCTTGCCCGGGCAGGATGCAGCCCTCTACAGGAGACACATCTAACATCAAGCTGACATTAAAAGCAGACTTAAAAAAAGAAAACCTGCTTAGGGCTTGATCTACTCTAATCAGCAGAAACAATCCCAAGGACTTTGATGTGGACCAAATCAAGCCCCTGGAGGACGTTCATGGTAAATCATTATTAATATAATGAGTGCAATTTCTGTGCAGCAGCTCATGCTTGTTTATGGATATAAGAAAATTGCCAGCTTTTCACATAAAATGATATGAGGAGGGAGACAGACCACAGTGTTAGCCAATGAGCCATAGTAGCCACTCTCCTTTCGATATGTGTATGTTTAAAGAAAGTGGGCACTTAAAATGACAGCAAATTCCTCCAGTGAAGCTCCCTTAATTTAGTGTTTTGACATATCTCCAAATCTGAACAGAAAAGAAAGCCCTTTATTCATAGCAGGCAATAAAACACCTGAACACCTGTGCTAGGAAGGACCTGGCAGGTACCTTGCTCCCTTGGTACTTGGATTATTTGCGCATTGTTTATTATATCCCTTGCCTTAGTTTTCATCAATTGTAATCATTTAGGAGGAAATGGTATGATTAACAGTACACAAGCAAACAGCAGGAATTAATCCTTTAAATACAAATACTTCATTGGTTATGTGATGGCTCCTTGGAAAAAGCAGTGTGGCAAAAGAGTACATATGAAAATCCTCCTTAAGTCTCCTCTGAAAATCACTGCTCAGTCACAATTTGCTTAATGTAATTCTTGATGCAAGCAATTGAGGAGGTATCTTTCCCTGCTGTGAATCACACCACAAATATAACTCTCAGCACCCATTATGTGTCATAATTTCTGACCCATCTTCGGTGTTGGCAGGGGTCCCTGCCACGTTTTAGATAGTAAAGACCAAAACTTCAGTTGTCAAAGAGCTAGCTCATCTCCCACATCCAAATGCCCTGCGTGCTGCTGTGGCCTCAGGTGCCTGAGAGAAGCAGCGGCTGGCAGCTCCTCACACGGGTCCTGGAGATGGGGCTCTGTTTGAAAGGGCTCCTCCCACCCTACGCTTGAGGAACCCCTCAAATCTCCACCTCTACAATTGTTTCTGTAAGCATGTTTCAGCAGGGGGCATGAAATGCCATAGCCTTGATGTTCTATACATTAGCTATAAATTTATTTCAGGAGATTTTCATCATATTCAGAGCTGTCAATCTTACAAACTGAGGATGTGAAAAACACGGAGCTACCAGCCTTTCCTCTTCTGCCCTAAGGGTACATGGGGTTATCACACATACTGTTTCCTTTGTGTTTCATACTTAACCTTACCATGTTTTCTTTCCTTTTTTCCAAGGAGATAATGTAAGCAGTTAAATAATATTCTGTTTTCTTTTCTTCTGGCAATATCATCAAGGTAACCTCACTGACTCAACGCTCCAGATTCACACCAGAATTTCCACCGTTTATAAAATGAGCTCAGTTCCTCAGAGCTTTCTTAAGCCTTGGTTTTACAGCTCCATCAAATGGTGTAAACTTCAAAGCATAAACCTATATTAAAATACAACCACTAGTTCAGAAGTGCAAAGAGGGTTTGGTTGCTTCCAGAGCATTATGCTGCCAAAGCAGTATTTGCACCAACCGCTAAAAGTACATTTGCAGTGGTAACGTTTCTCATCACATGGCACACACGTGCCCTTCTGGGCTTACTCGATGTTTACCCTAACTGTTAAAAGAAATGTTCACAAATAGCGGGGCTAATTCATGCCACTCCATGACATCTCTAAAAGTTACTTTTCCTTGTGCCACTCATCATCTTCCCCACCCTCCTTATTTTTCTTGCTTTTCTGTAAGCACCCTACTCTGAATTTCTTCTCAAAATAGTTGAATATTCAATTTTTTAAAAAAGTATTTTCCATGATTTTACTTAAAAATACAAAGAAGTAAAACAAAGCATAGGTTCACATTTTGACACTACTTATTTTATGCCAGTGGGAAAGCAAGATCAGAACCAAAATGTCAAATTCACCAAGTGGAACCCCCTGATAGATGATGATTTGCCCACATCAGAACAACTGAAGAGACTGAAAGGCTTATGCAGACTTAACCCTAACTAGCAGCTGAACAACTGGTTCACTAAAATAAAACTTAATCTTCATTACTCAACAAAAATATAACCAACAGTTGAGGATTTTAAAGCAGGCAGATTATACATTTGAAACAGATGAAATAATTGTGCCAAGGCAGACTGGTTCAAAAGTCTTGAGCATTTCTAACTGATTTATACAAATTTTGTGTCCTCCTTGGCTCAGGTATTTTGATCAGTAAAATCCCTGGCATCAAGTAAACACACATTTCTGAGTCACCACTGAAATAAAGACAAAAACTGTGCAGCTAGGTATTGAATTTTCGTTCAGCTAACACTATTCAAAACTACTCATGTAATTATTATGAGCACAGAAATTTTAAGTGCACACAAATCCTGCATAAAAACTGGAAAATTACAATCATAATTTATCTGATTAAAGCTACTATTTGCAGATATTTTGCAATGCACAACACTTCAGAACTGAAACACTATGTAATTAGAACTGTTAACTGCAAAAACCGGGCCGCTTTTAAGACTATAATTTAACAAGGTTCTCTTTATTTGACCACCTGATTTTAAAGGTTAATGCAGTGACCTAGGACGCCAGTGTGCCCATTTTAATTGTGCTGGCATTTTGAGCAAACCCTACGTTAAAGGAAAAATTGGAAGAAAAATCAGAGCTGGCTTTGCAAGCCACTGTTGCCTTCATAAAACGTTCATAGTGAGAACACACAGACCCCAAATCTGCTGACTTTATTAAAATATTAACAAGGTATAGTTAAAACTTTTGTACACTTATGCAAATCAGGTTGCTAGAACAAGGGAAAGAAAAGATTCCCCTGGGAGAAAAAAAAAAAAAAAATCAACAAAGTGAAAAGATCAACCATCCTTCCACAGCATGACAGCACGACACAAGAGGCAGCAGCTTGGGAATTCGCAAGATAAATAAAAACTCTCCAAAGTTTAAGTAAATCACGGTTTATAAAGCTAATAGATTGAAATGAGGCACACGGTACCATTCTATAAAAAGACTGCATTTGCCAGGGGATGGTAGCAGTATTTTGGTAGCCATGCCACACAGGTAAGATATGCCTGAGGGGGATGGCCAGAGTGGGCACCTCCCTGAAAGCTCTTTAGAAGGGCAAGCTCCAGCGGTCCGTTCCCCCGAGGTATCAGGCACACACACCATGGAGGCTGCAGTATCTCCATGGTTTTAGCACCAAAGCTATGAGTGTGATTTAAACCCCAGCCTCACCAGCATGGCTCCAAGGTGGCCCCTGGGGTGGCCGAGGGCGGCTGCAGCAGCGTGCCCAGCTCAGGGTCCAGCCCCTCACAAGGCTTGCTGCACCGGGGAATGGGTGCGGGCTCAGCACTGGCTCTGTGGAGGCTAAAACTGCTGAGGCCTGCCAGGGAAACTGGTACGTAGTGCCTGGTTTGCAGAACCTGCAGCTTTATTAATATGCTAGTGTCTTGGTGGAGCCTCTAATTAAGCACTGCATTGAGCTGCACCCATGCTTTGCTCTCATACCTCGGTAGGGAACCTGTACTTCTGATGGACCTTTACTTCTGACTTAATAGTGAAGAAGGGGAGGGGACAGCTACCATTTGCTTAGTCTTTGTATGTTAATCAGTCCCTAAATTATTAATAGAGAAAAAGAAATTATTTACAAGGTGTTTGACGTAAACATGTCAGGATGTAGCAACACTACTGTCAAGAGAAATACTCCTAAAGAATCATGATATCTGTCTTGTCTTATTTATTTATTCCAGTCATGCTCAGAGACCCCTTTCTCCTGATAGTACCCAGGGAGGCAAGAGGAGACTGAGAGACTGTTTAAGGGCAGAAGAAACCATACTGAGGGTATGCAACTTTTCTAAATGCTGCACAAGGGTGACAGCTGCACAGAGAAATCAACAGCTTTAGCTTTGCTTTTACTTCTGTTGTAAACATACCTGAAGCTCTGTTTGAAAGAAGAACTTCTGTGGGCACTGGGAACAGTCATAAATTTTATCTTCCTGCCCGTGGACTGCAAAGATGTGCTGCTGCAGTTTGTTTGCCTGTACAAAAACTGAAACAACATAGTATGATTAGTTAATATTGCTTCATATAAGGCATCTCATCTTGAACTACACTTTTACGATAGCAAAGACTCTGAGAAGTCCAAGGATATCTGCCAGAGAAGTACCGATACACTTGGTTCAGCAGAATTTCCTTACAAGTAGTCAATTTAGAGTCTCCAGGCTGACAGTCAGCTTACTTCTAACAGACTCTAAATCCTGTATGGATTTTTGATATTTCACATAAAGCTAACACTGTCCACGGGTAACTGGAAGAACTCAATCATCAGACCAAAGAGAGGACGTCACCGCTGCTGTGGGGAGCCCTGGGCCCACGGCAGGTGCATCAGATGCATTTTTAATGCAGGACAACTGGGCCAGGAGAAGCCTTGATGGCTGGTCTGGAAGACACATAGCCCACAGCAGCATTTCTGGCAAACACATGGATCTGAAAGGGTAGGTTTGTCACAATTTTTAGATTGTAAATGCGTTGTCCCTTCAGTATTAAAAAAATATTACAATTTAACATCACAAATATCGCAGCATTTACACTATGATTTTGGATCATTATGATTATTCTGACTTGATAAAGTAAAATTCAGAAATGAAACAGTAATACTGAACCACAGGCTTTAGCTGATCAAAAATGTATCTAATTTAATTTTTGTCTCATTTTATATGACTGATCATCAGTATGTGAAAATAACTTCTTCAGCAGAATTAAACACATGCACTCAAAGAGTTATTTTACAGCATGTTTCAGGGAAGGAAAAATTAACTCCAAGCTCACATAAAAAGCAGGTTCTTAGGCCAAGCCCTAAGAAGCGTGGGTTCATCTTACTCCCACTGTAGTTAAAGGAATCGAAGGTGCTGCCATGACCCTTTACTGATAACGGGTCCACTGTCACACCTATGTGATCCTCATCTCTCAAGCAGTTTGGAAATGCAGATGTTAACTACCGTTTTGAAGAGAGTTTAAAAGGCAGCCTTTAATGTGCATCCTGCAGATCCTTTAAAACCAAGATCACCCAAGATCATTTGACTGATGAGACAATTTAAAATGAACTACAGGGAAGGAATACCTAGCAAGCTCTGAGACAAGAGTTAGAAATGTGCCGCCACAAGAAAACTGGGCTTAAAGAAAGCTCTGAGAAAGCAGCTGGCAAAATTAGACAGTTGTACAATTTGGTTTTATCAAACCTTTACTCACGTGAGTCTCACCACCATGAGTGGACTACAAGCTACCTAGTCTTTAAAGGGCCCTTGCTCAGGTGAATAAGGTCCCTACTTTGCAAGTCCCGCACTTGTAAACACATCACACCTTCAAGCCACAAGGTAGAATTTAAAAGGCTTTGAATTGTGGGAGGCGATGGCAGAGCCCACCACATGCAGCAGAGCTGTTCAGTGTCTAACGCCACAGTGCTGCTCTTCGGAGCGAGCCCCAGTTTCAGACAGACAATATTTTGAACATTTCCAAGCACAGTATTTCTTTTTTGCAAGGAAAGGAATACAGTATTTTACAAATCCCCCGAGTGTCATTTCTGGATCAAGCCATGCACGCTGAGGCTTGTCTTGGCCTCCCTGTCTTACCTGTGAAACAAACAGGGCATTTGAATGTGCCTCCCATCCCCTCAAAGCTGTGCTCAATCAGGTGACACAGGAGCTTTGCCGGAGAGTCAAACATCTGGTTACACAGCTTGCACTCATGATTGATGCCTTCCTCTGCAAGGTTCAAATGATACAACTTGTTAGTGACACAGCAGATTAGCGTCGGGGATGCAGCAGCGGTTGTCGAGAAATGCCCGTGCCAGTGCGCACGACTTCAAGGACCTGCAGCATTGCTGTGGCTCTGGCCTCATCAGAAAAGCGGGCCAAGCCGCTGGCACGGGCCATTCAGGTGTACAGCCCCCAGCCACATTTAGGGGAGTTGATTTTCAGCTGCAATGAAAGCAGTGCTGCCATCAACCCGCCGGGAACCCACACGCCTGCTCCCAGGCTCGTGACAACACGGCACCGCTCCACCTCGCATCCTGCCACAAAGGCAGAGCATCCCTGCTCTGGGTTTAGATTATTAAATAGTCAAACAGCATTTAAAATGAATTTAACAGTGTGAATTCAACCAACAACACTGAAAGTGGGCTGAATTGCTGTCTTCACCTCAGACTACACTATGAACATACACGAGGGGAAGAAACTATCGGAGAATAGAAGGAGCCCAGAGCAGCCTTACTTTTTTTATCTCTTGACTTTTACCAAGGTGAAGAGGAACCATTGAAGGTATTTAAATGTCATTTGAAAGTGTAATTTCCACATCATACATCTTAAGCATTGAATACAGAGGGCCCATTTTAAATGCCCCTATATTCTATCTGAACTCATAGGGAAATAACAGTAATTATTACTATTGTTTCAAGCCTACCACTTTTGTAAGATTATGTGTTTCTCTCTTTACTGATGTTTGTGGTCCTGGGTGGAGTTGAGCCTTTTTCTGAGGTACTGGAGCCATATTAAAGCAATTTTCACACACCAAATTAAACAATCCTTTGGTTTTCTTGAAGGGAGGGAGGGAGTTTTAGAAATTAGGCAACATAATGTACAGTTTATATAGATCAGAAAGCACCTAAAGTTTAAAAACTTTGTGGATGGTTTCTGTAAATACTTCCTGAAAATGTGTCTTTTCTTCACTGTGGCAGCACATAAAATTTTAATGAATACGTATTTTAAAAACTGAAGAAATTCTGTCTTTTGATGTATACTCAGCTATATTTTTGTATCTTCAAATATCACTGACTTCCATTTCTACTTTCAAGATAGCTAAGAAATGACTACATTATACCATGAATGAATCTCTTGCCAAATGCATTTGGATCTTGTAAATAATGTGAGTCTTCAGAAGCATGGTCTTTACTTACAATTGCTTTAAATTAGCTTTTTCTATCTTTAAAGCAGCTAAACAGAGGGAAACTTGTTTTCTATAAGGCCTTTGGTACTCCCTGGATCCCAAAGCCCTTTTACAAGGTGGGGAATTTTGTGCCAGGGCAGGCAAATGGTGTGGCTCTGCACGCAGGATGCTGGGCACAGCCCATGCCTGTGCTCTTGTGCGTTCGCACCTTGGCATGTTTGCAGCCAGAGGCAACTCCCAGAGCATGCAGACCTTGGAGAGCCCTCCATGCAGTGTGAAAAATAAAAATAATTAAAAATATTTCCACCCAATGACTTGTGCAGTAGCACATGTGCGTGGTGAGCTGCCCGCGCCGGCATTGAGCTGCCCGTGCCACCTCCAGGCCGGGTGGGCACTGGAAACCCGTGTGACAGTGGGTGCTCTGCTTTGCACAGCAGTGGTGGCACACAGGGTGAGAGCAGGGCGCCGATGGCGAGTGCTGGAACTGGAGCTGCACCAGGAGAGTGGGAGGCGGGATAGGGAGAAGTAAACATGCAGGTTGGGAAGAAGGTAAAAGAGAAAAGGAAAGGGAGGGAAGACTCAGGAACAGAAAGATGAAATGGCTGGTGGCTCCACAGCAGCAGCTCCACGAATTCCCTGGGCAGCCATAACCAGAGATTAGGATAATTTCTAGGATGCAACAAGGTTTGCAATTCTCTGTTTGGGCAGCCACCACAGATGGGCACATTGCCCTCTCTGACGGATGGGTTTCAAAACCTGACACTCTCCCCTTGCTGTGTAGCGTAAGGCTGGCTTCTTCCATCAGTCACTTGCCTGAAAAGTTTCGGCTTTGTGAAGACTGCACAATCTACTCTGGAGGGGAGGAGGGATGGGGAAGGGATAAGTGCCTTGTGCTGAGCATCCTGAGCATGCCCAGCCACTCAGTTGTGTACAGCAACCAAACTGCAATAAACCTGGAGAGGACAAAGCAGGTACAGGGGGGAATGGAACGAATTCCTTCTACGAGTAAATCAGAGAAATCATGTTTGACATTAATTTTCTATCCTCCACATACTGGGCATTTGAAAACAGTGATTCATGTACAGCCTATAGTCCTGTGTGAGCACGTGTGTTCATAAATACGCACAGACACATACTGCTGATTAGATGACTGCTCCTTTTGCAGCCTAAATACCTATAATTTCAGTAAAATTTTAAAAAAACAACAGTGTTCAGCATTTAAATTGAAGTATATTCTTACAAGCTTGGTATGTTTAATTAGGTAACAGAGATTGTGTATTTTCTTCGCTGATCCCTGCAGTATTTTAAATAGTTAAACCCATAACAAACAAACTAAAACTCGAATGAAAAATAATAAAACATAATGGGTTCCTGCAGATCTGGAAATTTATCCCACTCGAGGCAAGACCTTTTGATTTGCAAATCCACTTCTGAATTATAAGGCCTTCTCCTCACCGGTGGGGGTTTTTATTCCACTCCCACAGGAGTCCATTATGTATTTCTTGTGTCTATAAAACCATCCAGAAAGAAAAAAGGGGGGAAAAAGTACCATGGTTAGCATGACAAACGTTTCTCTTTTCATGCATGTGTATTCAAAATATGAAAATGCCCAAAGATATAGATAGAATTGCTGCTATAATCACTCTCTCCTCTATGGCATTTTACAGCATATTATTTTACACAGAAGCACGGTGCATGTATAGGGATACTCAGTCACCTTTGGAGAATAACTTCCTTGAATTATATAAGATCATATAGGTACATGCAAGGCAGCTTTTTGACAATGCGGTGTGACAGCCAACGCTCCAGTCAAACATGTGGCGTTGGGCGTTAGCAACAGAAAACATATAATCATTTCCCTCATTTTTATTCTCCCCCTGGTTTTTTTTTTTAAACATGACAAGCATATACGAGAGACCTACATAACTCAAGTGAATTATGCAGCCCCTCTCATTTGTAAAATAAAATGCAGATTTTTACAGCTTGCTGTGCTAGATCGTCTCCCATTTCTCCATAAGTGTATCTGTGCGGGGATCAATTGATTACAGGACTAAACGAGCAAAGCGCAGCAAATTAGAATCTTGGGTATCTTGCCATTTTTTTTTCCTGAGCTCAAAATAATAAGCATTAATTTTACACTTCATTTCTCAAAAAAAAAATAATAGGATGTGCTCTTGTTTAAAACAAGCAGGCCTGCTGGATTCTGTCAGGCTGAAACTATGTCAGGCCAAAAGAGGAACAGAGTGCTTTGTGTAAAAGTATCATGGGGAGATGATAGTATCCTGTAATGTTTTCAGTACCTACTTTTGTCTCCAAAAGCATTTGATCCCTGGCAGACACATACTTATTTCCATACTGGTCTTGAGGGAAGCCAGTAGGAATGAGAGCTGATTATCTGAATCCTGAAGGTGAAACCTGGGTGGTGCCCACTGATGTCAAAGGCAGGCATTTGTATAAATTTGGAGGTACATAATTTACTGCCTGTTAGCAAGGATTAGCGGGTTGCGCAGACCCAGCTGAACTGCAGTGGCAAAGCACGTCGCTCATTGTTCCCAAGTTCAGATGCGTTTGCAGAGTAGTTTTAAATATGTTGATAGGGTGCTTAGTAGCACTTACACTGTCATTCTGCCCATTTTAGAGTGGGAATATGCTTCCTCATAAAGCTATTTCTGCTGCAGCAATGTGCATTTAATACATATTACAGCGAGTCTCTAAGCCTCTAAGAGAACCGACACTAGCAGCCTCCTGGCGAGGATGCAGTATAATTAATAATGCTGTATTAAACCCATGTACTCTATCAGCTGCATTGCTAATTATAACTATATTAATGGCAATATAAAAGTATGCATTAACACTGTCGTGTACTGACACGTTATCACACCGATAACAAATAGGAAATTTGAATAAAAATCAAGATGGCATTGTCTTTACGGTTAGTTAAAACTTCTCTCTTCAACTTGATTTAATAAAGCAAAATTTTCCCGTATGGAATAACCGCAACAGTACTAATTTGAGAGATTGTGTAAGACAATCCGATGCTCATTCCAGACAACACCATGTACATCCCGTACTATAGCTTGCCAGTATATTTCTACTCCACTGCAGCAAATTAAGGCAATAAAGGGGAATCTCTCTCCTGTACGCAGATGTACACATCCATGAGTTAACTGCACTTTTAATGAACTTTGAAATACCGTTATTCAGTATAACAAAGCATTAATACACTGTGTTCACAGAGAACCTTCTCCTGTCCATTATATCATAAATTTTGTAGAATTAAATGGGCCATGTGCTCTAATTATAATAGAAATAAATAGAAATTGGAATGAACACAGGGAAATAAAATGAAAACTGCATGGAACTATTCTGTTTATGCAATTCATTTCCAGTAAATGAGTAAGCAAAGGGAAAAATTTGTAACGTAAGAAAAGCAGCAGCTTCCCCAGCAATTTTTTCTGAGTGTTTGTGAAGGAGCAAGGGGCTGGGACCAGGGTAGGGTGACAGTGATGGACACCCCCCCTCCAAAACAAAGCCTTCAGAGAACCACTTCGACCCCCTGCCTGCCTGGCACCACTTCACCACTGGTGTTCATTAGCAACAATCCAACAATGGAGGTAAAACCAAGGTATGAGAACATGATGTGACTGCTATGAGGGGTTGGCAAATCTGCAGATGCTCACATCGGATGGAGACAACGTCTGCCGTGCAGATGACATTTCTTCATTGCCACTGCTGTCTAAGCCCCTGACCTGCTATATAAACCACTTGGACCACATTGCTCTATTACATTTTTGCAATTAAATCCAGAGGACGTAGCCGAGCCCCTCCCTCACTGGTGGGGCAGCTGCAGGGCGAGGGGACCCCACGGTCCCGCCCCAGCGTGGGCCAGCAGCATGGAGCCGCTCTGCGGCACGGTGCCCCAGCGATTAGGCAGCCCAGGCGGTGAAAGGCAGCGGATTGATGGTGTGGCAGTAGAAATGTCACCTGGGGAGCTGGGTGCCGTCCTCCCAGGGATGCTGGAGGTCAGTTACTATGGCAACGCCGAATGAGCTCAACCTTGTAACTGACCCTTATCTTTTTTTGATCTGTGGCCCACTTGGGACCTTGGCTGGAAATCAACTGGAAAATAATCTGGTCACATATCAGAAAGAAAACTATTTATACTTATTTATCCAGGTAGAGCTCATATCTCCCTTTGACGACTCTGAGAGACTAAAGACACCCGTCATGTTCTTGTAGTGTTTCAAACGGCTATGCAGAAACGCCCGGCTCTGCGTTGCAAGAAACCATGCCAAACCCCCACCCCCGCCACTGCAAAACACACACACTAACTGCCACAGATATCTGTGCTCACGAGTCTACTGATATATTGCCAAAATCTTGCCTTGCTCACAGCCCCTGACTTGCCCATGTGGATAAACATACACCTACACCTCTTCTTGGATGGTTTAATATTTTATGTTGGTATCTGCTACTCATATTCTTTTGTGTTTTATCTCTCTGCTGAAATATGATTCTGCTTTGAAATATATTTATATGATCTAGAATGGCACAACACTGATGTCTTTTATGAGCCAAAGATTGTTTAATAAAATCTTGCATTCCTGCTTCATCCTTATGACAATTTTACTATTATAAGTTTTCAAGGGATATGAGAGCTGTCCACCGTGGTTAGAAACATCACTTTAATGAAAAATGATAACACAGGGACTTGGATTTTTCTAGAAACTATGTGAGGAAAACCAACAAAAATGCAGAGAGTTCCCAACTTGTATTTTTGTTGGTTTTCCTTATGTTTGCTTTTGGATGAGACTCATTAAAATCAGTTCTGTTCTTCATAGTTTTCCAAGGGATGGGCAGCCTGGACATGGGTCTGACAGCACGAAGGGCTGTCACTGTTCCCCAGCTGGGGAAGCTCTCCAGGGCAATGGGATTTTGGAAATCAGGGAAGATGTTAGGAGACAGAAGCTGCAGGACCTGCTGGCAAGCATAGGTGCTAGAGGAAGTGACTATGGATTCCTGGTAACAAACTCCAAGGCTTCTGGTGATGTACTTCTCACACACATCTGTGGCCTCAAAAAGGTATTCTTTTTCAGGCTAAATTAGCCTAACCACACAACGGGCTTTAAACTCTTTTCATCATCTCAGGGGGCCTCAAGCTCAAAATATGCAGAATTAGATGCCAAATTATTTATAGGGTAGCTTGTAAGTTCACTGCCTCCAGTACATGTCAGTACACTGCAATATTAAAATGACCATTAAAAAGAAGCACGGTCCCAGAGGGACTGGGAATGAGATTGCAGGGAGTTTCCTACTGACTGCGACGGCAGTTTCTGTGCTGCTCCAGAGCCCCTGCCTCCCTCCCAGCCACGGGCTGTGTGCTCCCCCACTGTATTGCTTTCCTAAGGGGAAGGCTGAACCTCAGACACACAAGATGGGTCTGCCCAGCCTGTCTTCATCAGCTTAATTTTCGGTTTACAAGAAAAATAAAATCTGAAAGTTCAAAGGAGTTCATGGAGTTGTGCATCATCTATCTGCTGACTGCAGAGGCCCAGAGGGACCCCGCCTGCAGTGCTTTATTTTAGATTTAGATATTAATCTAGGAAAATGCATAAAGATAATTTATAGAAATGCACTACACTTTAGCACAGTAACTTCACACTCTATCAGCCTTTCTCTGAAGATGCCTTTTTTTTAATAGCCTATATTAAAATTTCTTGTGGACTGAAGTCTGATAGGTCTGGCTGCTCCTTCACAATAGTTTGTTAAGGAATAACTCCAGTGGCTTCCATAGAAATGCAAAAACTGTACAGGAAAAGAAACACATGCTGCCTTTGAGCGTGCAAGTCCATACACACAGACTGAGTCTAGATAAATCTAACGAACCCCTCAGAACATCTAGAGGTTAATAAAAACATTGCATTTCCATACAACTCAACCCTAGTTGTGTATTTGAATGTTTTGATATGTTCACAGCTGCATTACTTCAAGTTTAATGTCAATACCTGGTGGAACTGAAGTAACACAGCCCTGAATCCAGGCCCATGGCCACACAGTCCATTCCCTCCACTAGCTTCCCTTGTGTCATCATGTTACTTAAAGCTAAGTACCCCTTACTACTCCTGGACTCTTCTCCACTCTCCTCTCTTCCCTGGAAGCAGCTCCCTGAATTGCTACGCAGTGGGAATACGTCCTGTCCTCTGATCCTATTGACAACAGTACATCGAAGAGCTCAATACAGACAAATAGCAATAACTAGTATCTACTTGGCATCTATTCTTCTTGTGAAATTAAAAATTAAAATTAAAACATCATTATACCCTTATTAAACATCCCACTGGAATATGCCAAGTGCTTTTAAAACATGGAAAGCTTTAAACCAAGTTTAAACGGGTGTAAAGCCCGTTTTGCTCTTTCTGCAGGCCTGGCACGTTCCCCAGCCTCAGCACCAGGGCCACCAGAGCTGCAAGGTGCCCCCTTCCCACCACAGCCCACCCAGACCTCCTGCAGTCCCAGTGTATATCCCAGTGTATACTGATTGTGGTCACAGAGAGGCCCCCGGAGCTGCCAGGCTCAAGCAAGAGCTGCCAAAAGCAAAGCCCTCCCTCTTACAGGCGGCCCCCTCCCCTGCCCGGGCACCTGCGCATGGGGTGGCAGCTGCATCCTGCAGCTACTGCTTCAAAGCCAAATGTGGGGTGCATTTTCGTCTGCCCAAAGGCAGGCTCCCAGGGTGAGGATCCAAGTCAGGGTGGCATTCAGCCCTGCTGCCAGCCCCCTGCACTAGCCAGGCACACTCAGGGCAGCACATGGTATTTTTTTAAACACATGAACTCACACTGATGTGTGTCACTCATCTTCAGATTACGGTTTCCCGAGTACACATTACATGATAGACTATAAATCGATCGTGTAAATAATCATCAGATTAATGGTCTCTAATAGTATATAATTAACATGACAGGCTACAAGCCAGTTGTTGTCAACTACACTCAGCAATACACAGAGTAGGAGAAAGCCATAAACCACTTCCATGACATCAGAGAAGCAGAAAAACTGGTAAAAGGAGAGATAAAAGCAGAATACATAGCAAAATGAAAACAATTCTAAATGTACAATTTAACTGAGAAACACTGAAGGTTCTTTCAGGCATCAAAGTATAATAAATGTCAAACTTGGGAGGTGGCGGGGAGCGGGGTGTGAGGTGCAGGGGGGGCACAGACATGATAAGAGTTTTATTTGCATCAGCAAAGCAAAACTCAGTTATCCGTGTATGGTGTAATGCTTCTTGAGGGAGTACAGGTTAACGGGGCCTTATTCTGATATTGCAAATTCTGCATAAACATTGGAATATGTATCCAGTAATGTACAACTTTACAGCAGTATCAGCTATGGTCAAATTAAAGATTAAATTAGTAGAGATACTTGGAAAATGATGCAGTGGGCATGGAGTTGTAAGTGCAAGTGAAAACCAACCATGAGCGTTATTTCTGTCGCAGATAACCAAATGATTGGCCAAATGAGATTGGCCAAATGCTGCACTCCTGTAATGCTGGGACAGTCTGCACCCACTTATTCAGATTAAACAAATACATTTCTTTTAAATATGAATTCACCTTTTTTCCTTATTAAGAAACAGTACTGTTAGGGAAAAGCCTGTGGTTGAAAAGCAATCTCTTATGGTGTTACCATCAGCTGATGGACCAAAATTCTAAAATTCTTCCTTAAAATACATGCAGACAAGCGAAAATTGGAAACATCTCATTTTTTTTCTTGGAAAAAGAAATTATAGTTACCCAGCTATCTTGACATGATCATTTAGCACTACTGCACTGGAGCTTACTTGTTCATACAAGGGCTGAACAAACATCACAGCCCAGCCTGGAGAGGCTACTGTCCCCAACCCCTACCTTCACTCCCTCTCCCCACAGACTGGGGCGGGAGCTCAGGGACACAAACCACTTATCGGAGCTGATGAAATGAGATACCATTGCCAACAGAGGGAACCAGGGGTGACTAAATAAGGTCTGGCTGGCTAAGATAGGTGACTGATTTTGCATGGCATGAATATCTCTCAAAGCTCGTTAAGTGCAAATATGCCCAAAAGAATGAAAAACCCCTATCAGACCTATTTTAAGTCAAGAAACCTAAGGTGTGGTAAAGCATAATATTCCTTAAGGCAGTCAAAATAAGAATCTGCATGAAAACAAAAAAATATCTCAAGCATCTCTGCATTATGCAGACATATACTCTTGTACTGTGGGAATATGCACAAGTGAATGTACAGAGCATCTCCCATTGATGCTGATGGGATTTACTCTATTAACACTCCATTGTCCAGGTGGAAATCATATGCTGTAGCAGCTTTATCTTGAATAAGAAGAAAAGCTGTAACCCAGCAACCTTTTGGAAGAGATCTCACTGCCAAGCAATGACTCTGCATAGTACAGACTGTAAAGTTACTCAGTAGCACTTATCTAACATACAAACATTTATTACAATACATAACACCTAATATCAAACTAATATCACCTTTACTTTAGTTCTTTGTTCTGCATGTGAGCCACACAGATTGCACCCTTCACATATGATCTAGAGCTGGATTTGTCCAGCACAAGGAGCTGGACCAGCAGCAACGATACAGTTGCTCCAAGCTCGCTGCAGAGGATCAGCGCATGCATCCTGCAGAGCCATGCAGGGCATCAGTGGGTTGGCAATATGAGAAGAAACCTTCTTCCAGGACCCTAGACTCAAAGTACTATGGCTTTTGCCTCTGTAAACAAATCTCTTTCTATTTTATTATGAGTAGCTTAGTCAGGAAAAGGCCTGTTGGCAGATATGCTGTCAGTGCCCAAGATGGCCAGCTTGGTTTTATTTATATTTTAGAAACACGTTTTAGTCATTTTATATGTCACTAGCTTTTTAATCCATTAAGGAAAGCCATGTGTAAACTCTTATGCTGTAGACAAACTCTAAAGAACATTTGTGGGCGGTGACAGAAAACTCAGCGTAAGATACAAGGATTTTGCTCAAATAAAGGGATCTGGAAATGCTGATCTTGTGATGGGGCCGAAGAGGCCCTCTTCCAGCAGCAGGAAAGCATGAGCATGCCACCCTATCAAAACACAGTGACAGTCAGGAGGATCTGATGGCTCATTAACAACAGGACTCCCACACAGCTATTTTTGCTTAAACTTGTCCAGATCTCAGGCTCATGGCATTGTACGGGTTTCCTGGCCTGTGACTTCACTTATTCCCAGAAGTTACTTTTTTAAAAAACAAACCAAACCAAACAAGCCCCAAGCCCCTGCCCACAAAGAAGCTCTAAGAAGTTCCCAGGCACAGAGGATAGGCAGGGCCAAGCGGGACGGTGCCTGCAGGGGTGGGCGCAGTTACAGACTGGACCCTGCAGAAGTGGCCAAGATGATTCGGAAAGGTCCAGAGGTGTAGTAGGATTGCTGTAGAGAAGGACCTGATGTGCATTCACTGAACTTGAAATAGATTTAGGGGTATCCGCCTAATAAACCCAGATGAGAAGAAGCATATTCCACAGCCCTGCAAAAGTTACTGAGGAAGAGTGAAAAATGAGAGGAAAAATCAAGCTGCTTTTCAGCTGCTCCCTCAAATAAAATAAGATCCTAAATCAAGCTGTCATGGAGTTTGAACCAAAAAAGAGGAAACAATAAAGGTCTGTCAGAGACCTGCTACCCACCATTTTATACTTCATTTTTCTTGTGAGCTCTTATTTTAAACTCAGATACAACAATCGGCATTAAGAAGTCGGCATTTGCTCCTGTCACCCCAGAGAGGTAAGGAAGATACAATCGTATATATGCAAAATAGGTATGAACTCTGATAACAATACTTTGCCTGTAGGCAAAAATTGACTTTTTAAATGGCAGCCACTCTAATAATGTTAGCCTAAGACCCACCCTTGCAGGATTTTCTTCTGCTTAGTAAAAACAAGTTACACAGTGACAGGAAAGGAAAGGAATTTGGGCACTGACAATAAGATGGGGAATGTTTTAGTGGGAAGGGGGAAAAACAAAATCATAAAATAAAAGATCAGTCTGATTAAACTACAAATACAGCTACTGTACCTACATGGAGGGGGTGAAACGGCACTTCTGTAGCCATAGAGGCAGTAAGGAGTTCAACCAAGATCTGTTCCCCAAAGCTCCCCAGTCCCAACCAGCAGCACTCCAAGTGCCCTGGCCTCAGGACACCTTTCACACACAGTGCATCCTTTGGGAAAACCGTGGCAGACCGTGTTTACATTTCTATTCCTTATGATCACCAACAGAAAATGCGTTAGGGCACAAGAGAAAGTGCAAGAACGAGGCTCCCTTTCTAATCACACCTGAGGCTCATGAGGCAACAAAGTCCAGGCCCGCAGGGGAGCGCTCTGGGAAACCTAAGATGTTCCTGGTGCCACCCGTGCACCCAAACTACCTTGGCAGGCTGTGGGGTGCCACACCAAGGCCACCCAGCCCCAGTGCGACCGGCCACTCCTCCCATCACACAGCAGCACCACCGCGTCGCGGGGCACATCCTGAGAAGCCGCACGCAGGCAGCATGGCATGAACAACACTTGAATCTTTGCAGATAGATGAACATCAATTATGCATTGTATCAAAACCTGAAATGCTAGAGCATGGAACAGGCAATTCAAAGAAGCAGCATGAGCAAAACAAATGCCAAAGAAATGAAAAATATGTCCAAAACTGTGACAGAGCGCTTGCCTACTTTTCATGTGACACTGTCAATCATGTCTCATTCAAAGATCTCAAATACTTGGGAAGAGATTACAGAAATATTCAAAGATACAATATTTGTATTTTGAATGTTAATTTGACACAAAGGAGTGTGCATAAGGGAATGTTTATAATCAGCACTCCAATAAACTCACAAATGACTCTAGTATTTTATAAGCTTGTTAGAAACAAATCACTCCCTTAGCTTATATTTACTTACTGATGAATCATAAAAGGCCTCAATACACAAAGAGTAAATTCAAAAATATTTTCCTCTTGTTTTATCTTCTATGACGATACTGAAACCTTCTCGTTCAGGCTGTGATTCCCACCTATGCCCCTCCTGGTTTTATGCCTACATATCAGTTTCTCCATGGGACCAGAGGCAGTTTTGAACCTTGGTTCCTGCATCCAAGCCCCCTGTAAAATACTTGCCCCGATCTGGAGCTGAACTGCAGTAGCCAGAGTTGCCTCCTGCCCTTGTACTGCCTGGAGGGGCAGCAAGTGGAACGTGTCCAGTTGTGTGAATTTACTCAGCAGTGAAGATGAAGTCCAAGCACTAAGTCTTGAGAGGAAGAGAAGACATGCAGACCTCCTGGAGCAATGCACACAGCAGCAGAGCAAAAGTGTACAAAAAGAGATTCTGCAATGTATTTATAAACATGCCACGGCCCCAAACAGCTGTATGACCTGTAAAACACATCAACTGCTTCAGTTGGTCTGCAACAGCACGGCTGAGGTGCCACTACAATAGAGGCCCTTATTACCACACAAACACCCTGCACACTGTCAGTGTAACAGCCCGATAATTGACCACAGCTGAAAGCCCCTTTTAGCCTGTTTAAAAACACCGTGATGCTTTAATGCAATACAAGTCATGCTTCAGCGGACAATGTAACACCTACACCTTCCAAATGCTTATTAGTTATATGCCAGCTCAAACCAATAACTCTGCAGTTGCAAGCACAGGAGACTGGTGCTAGCATTGACTCCTGGCAGTAGCCATGTCATGGTACCTATGTGTGCAGTGATAGCTGGACTTCCAGAGTAATTGTTTCATAGGTCAGCATGCTGGATTCATAAGCAGTAAGTAACGTAAATGGAGGGAAACAAAAGTTGGCAGAACAATGCTTCATTTTTCTAATGTAACTAAGTGCTGTGCGCAGTAATGGGAGTGGTGGGGATACTCGCCTTTATGCTCCTATTTACCCGATAGAAAGAACACAGGGATATTCTAACACAGGTTTTTACTTAACATACAGTTAATCATTACACAAACATTTTATTGTGGTCTGTAAAGATGATCTATTTACAGAAGTTGAAAAAATCACACACAAGCATAAGTGCTTGTGGCAAACATACAAATGCAGAGTGACTTTGCATAAGTAAATGTAAAGTAGGCTTTTATTGTAGATGGCTCTGTTGGTTCATGCACAGGCATCAAATGCATCTTCACCATCTTTCAAGACAAACCAAATGCTACCACGGACCTAGCTGGCTGGACAGACATCAGCTTTGTAATTGTGTTAAGAGGTTGAAGCAAATCAACACAGCCAGGTCTACCCAGAGCCGGATCCTCTGCTGGCACTGCCAAAAGGTGAGGCTGTGAACTCAGGTGCAATGGTGCAAGCTTGTGGCTGCTCTCCTGGCTCCTGTTGTGGGAGACCACAGCAGCTCGTTGTAAGATTTTGAGGCGGTTTCTGTAACCTGCCTAGTGCTGAGGCTGGCCTGGTGGTCTCTGCAGGATACCATAAATCACTGCAGTATTGCCAAATAGATCAACAAAGGTTGCCTGAATTAGCATGATTCAGGTATGTATTGAGCTGAGATGATTAATCATTACAAATATACATACCTTACAGATTAGGATTCGCATTTCCAGAGTGCATTATAAAATGCTTTTATTTTTAGGAATTTTAATGGCAGCCATGAGAATAATATTTTAAAGTAATGCACAAGCCGTAAAGCATTGTACAGGAATTTACTAAGAAGTGCAAAGTTGACAATTGATACGCTTTCAAAATCTGCTAGTCCCAAAAAATAAAACTTGGGGCTCCAAAGCCATTGCCGTATGGTGCTCCCACAGCACCTTCTGTGATCCTCCAAAGGGGCAGAGCCCACCAGTCATGGAGCTCAGATCCCTCACCCACCACTCTGGTTAGCAGCTGGAGCAAAGGGAAGGCCCGTGGATGGAGCGTCCTAGAGGTGCTGCTCTGCTGCGCAGGGGAGAGGTCTGATGGAGGAAGCCTGGCCAAAGGAACGTGGAGGGAGGCTCTCCCAGCACAATGCCATCCACTGCCATTCCCTGCACTTCCATATCGCTCCTATGTAAAGTTGCCTTTGCCACGGACTTCCCATTGCTGACTATAATACAATGTCTCCAGCACCACAGCTGCGAGGTTCAGCTTTCTCGGGCATGTCCATGTTTTAAAAGTGATGCTGGTGTCTGAAACTTCAACCACATAAAGCAGTAGCAAGGTTTATAGCCTGTACCCATGTGTCTCCAGGGCTGAGCTTAAAGATCAGCAACCCCTGTGCCACCAGGCAAGGGGAGGCTGCTTAGCCCCCTGCTCTTCATCCCCAGGTGACGCAAAGGGGTAGGGAGGCACAGCGTTCAGGGGGAGGATTCCTTATACATTGTTCAAACATCAGCACTTCAGCCCAGAGAGATAACAGCAGACTAATCCTCAACCACTCAGTAAACTTTGTGTCTAAAAGGGTGTCAAGAAAAAACACAGGATTTCTCAGAGAGGAAGAAAACTATTGTGGACGTGCAAAAAGCTAATGATGCAGGAAACAAACAACTGAAGGAAAACCCATACAGGATACGTCAGGGTTTCGCAAGGAAAATGCAGACAAGATGCCATGGTTTGTGTCAGACACCTCAGTGTGTTCAGCCTGAAGATACTGGGATTTTCCCTATAGTCACAGGGTTGCAATTTTAACACTGTAGCTCCATCTTTGATGCTACTGAAACAGAAGCATGATTTTTAAAAGGAAAGAAGTCACATCTTGAAGAAAATAGAAGAATACACTTCCAGGTGGGGAAGAGTCACAGCAGTCTAAAGGACTAAGTACAAAAAGTGCATGGCTCTTCATTTTTGCAAAAGTGTCCCAAGTACAGTGCCCTCCAGGATTCTCCTCTGAATTACCCATTTATTTTTGAAAGCTTCTTTGGAGAAAATGAGCTTCTTAACAAATTAATTGTGAAGGAGAAGCATTTCTGAGATTCTTTTCTCAGTAAATACATGACATTTCTGAGACCAGTTCAGAAATTCAGTAAGAGTGATAAGTAATAAGTACAGGTGAGCAAGTTATGATCATGTGCTAATGAGACACAAGTGCCTTTATTGTGTGTGTTTTGTGATGTTTTGTGATCAGGTGAGAAGCAGTTGCTAGTTGCTAGTAGACAAATCACATAAGAGAAAAAAAATGTCTACTGCATCAAGATTTTATACCAAATACTTCTGCCAAGAGCGTCTCTACCAGAAATTGCTGCCTCGAAGGATAATTTCGTTTCATGCATTCAATTACTTTCTGTGCTGCATCTGATGTAGATGGAAGGGATTCACCTGTGCTTGGCAGCCATCAAGATCACGTGGCAGCTGAAGCAGCTCATCAGTTTTGTTTAACAGTGAAATCACATGGATAATTAATACACAGACAACTGAGCACCTGAAATTCCATTCCTGTTTGAGAAACATAACTTGTGTACAAACAACATAAAACTTTTCTCTTGGCCTCCCACACCTCTTCCTCCTGCCTTTGCCAGACCCAGTACCCTGGGCAGTAGTATACTTGCTTCACACAATGTACACAAGACACAGGTACACTTGCCCTTTGTGAAAGGCACCTTGTACTGGAAGGGGGAGCAGCCGGGAGAGCTGTGGGTGGAAAAGCTGCAGCTCTCCCAGGTAAGCAGGTCTGCTGGTGGTAGCTTGGATCTGGCCCCTGTCTGCTGCCCTGGCCTGGGGCAAACACATCCCCTTGCCTGCCTGCACCATCCTTCTGCAGCAACAGGGAGAAGTGCCTGAGCTGATACAGGCTGTGCCTGCACCCCGCCAGGCAGCAGGACTGAGCCCACTGTCCCCAGACAGCCCACCGTGAGCACTCCTTATTTCCAGGAATGAAAGTAAACCAAAACAATCCTCAAACAGCTGGCAGGACATTCAGGGCACAGTGCAGGCTTGCTCTGGGGCTGCCCCCTGCCTCCATGCCCAGCAGGTCTCCCAGAAGAGGGGAGTGCATCAACTGCTTTTGGCCATGCCCAAAGCCAGGCACCTCGAGCGAGTGGTGATGAGCCCCCGGCTTCCTGGTAGGGACTTTGCTGGGCCCAGCATTGTTGGCAGCACTGTGCCAACCCTGCACAGCGGGTACAGGCAAACCCCAGCCCAGGCATTGGGACCTAGGTCAGAAAGCAACATAAAAAACAATTTCAAAAGGATCACAAAACCTGCAGTATCATTTATGCTGTTATTTGGCAGATGTTAAAACCCGCCAGTACCACCCTATCCCTGCTACATGCAAAGTGAAGTCAGAGGAAGACCTTGTCCTGGCAGTCCGGGTGTCAGAAGTTCATTCACTCCATCAGCACAGCACCGTTCAGCACGCTCGCCCATCCCCTGGCCCTGCAGCAGCGTGCCGCGGCAGCGGGGCGCTTCGGCGGCTGCCAGTGCGGGCAGGCACGGCGCGAGCAGGCCACACGCCCGCAAGTCTGACATCTGAAACAGTGCTCCAGCACAGGTGCTGCAGCTCGAATTGTTACGGGGTCTTCACTCGCATGCGCAGTTTAAACTATCATTGAGGATTTTAAGTGCTTTCATTGCGCCATTTGGTTTCCTTTTGCTTTTCAAAGCAAAGGATGTATTAATCAGTAAAGATTTTTAAAAGAATTAATTATCACCATCATCAAGTCAAGCTCCCCAGTGCCTCACTGTCCAGTGCTTGCCCAAGTCCTCTTCCCTTCCAGTGAAGGATCTGCCATCTCTGCACCATCCTCATGCTTTTGAACCTTAAAGCAGTATTAAAATCAATTCACTTGGTGTCAAAAGCCCTCATTCTTCTTGCACCCACCAGTACAGCTGTAGTATTCATCAGATTTTTACCACCAGGATTAATGTTATAAAATGTCACTTGCTACAGTAAAATTTATCAACATTATTATATACCATAGAAACTGCCACCACAGACAAATGCACTACATTAAAATTTTGTCTAGAGCTCCCTAGAGGAAACATTTGCTGCAATTTGTATAACAGTTTATATATTTATGCTATTTAATGGTACAAAGCAATAATTATGACTTCATTCACTGATAAGCAACAGCATTATATAAATCAGATGCGGATTTAGAACATGCCAGCTTTGTCACTGGCCTACTACTTGTAAATTATGTTGCTGTTAAAAAAAAAAAAAAATCTAAGCAAATATGAGTTAGCAGCAGGAAGCTAATAATGTGCCTCCAGCTGTTCCAGTTAACCTGCAAATGTGGCCATCTGCACCTCAGGAGAAAAAGAAAAGGAGAGATAGAGGGAGGGAGGAAAAGGAGAGAGGAGAGAAGCTCCCGCCAACACCAGCACAAAGCCTAGGCCCTGAGCAGTAGGAATGACCTTGCTCCTTATGACCAGACAAGCACATATTTAAAATCAGAAAAGTTACTAAAGAATAAAGGACCTTTTCTCCCCTAGACCCACAGAAGAAAAAAAAAAAAAAAAAAAAAAAAAAAAAAAAAAAAAAAACTTTTTTCTAGAACAGGCTGTCTTTCACCTCTGGGGTTATTATTTACTGCATTGCAGGTTTGTCCAATGAACAGGTTTTCCTTACAACTTCTGCCTTTCATTTTTACTTTTTAACACCTCTTCACAGACCCATCTTGTATTATTAAAAAAAAATAAATGGTGGTCATTGTAATAGATTTATTCCTGCTTCAGACAATTTAAAATGGATCTGCAGGGCACAAAGGCTGAACTATCAAACAAGACCAAAATTCTCAGATAGAAAGTCACAGATCTCGCAGTGCACAGCAGCTTCACTCCTACCTTTGGGTTCATGGGGATGAGGTGTCCTTAGGATGTGCGAGTAGTGTTAGCTCAAAGATTATTTTATAAGAGACTTCTGTGGAATCTGGGTCACAAGGAACTGTCACAAAATATTCCCTTTGACATTCATCCACACACTGAAGAGACAGTGGCTGAAAGTGCACATCCTGCATGTCGTTACACTTTGGTAATTTGAGAGCAGTTTAATACTAACAATGCTCCAAGATCCTTGTCACTGAGTGCTATCCCAATACTCCTTCTAGATAAGGATGAGGAGGGTCTCAAAGGATTTTAAATTTTTTTTTAAAGGCCCGACTCTGTAAAACAACAAACTTAATTCTTGTGAAGGGTACGAGGTCATGGAGGTCAGCACGCCTTGCCGGAGCCACACCACTCTGCCTTGCCTGCACTGCTATGCAACGCCTTTGTATGCCAATCCTCCCCAGCACCCCAAAAAAGTCTGGTTCTGACACAGGTTAACAAAGCGGCAGTTGGTCTTGTGATGCTTAAATAGACACAGATTTATCATCACTCAAATTAAAAAAGAAAAAAATCTCATCTTGCTTCTTCCAAAATTAAGCGCTCCAGTTCTTTTGTTTCCTTGGTTTAGGTGCACATTTGCTTGTACCAGTTCAAGTGTCATAATTTTAATAAAACTTTTAAAATACTGAAAGTGCCCAATATTGAGCCTTGTAGACCCTGATCTCACGGATAGGCAGTGTGAGCTCCTCAGAGCACATCACAGTCACAGAACAGGGGACCTACATCTGAGCAGTGTTGTATGGACATGACAGCTATTATTAGATTTTCACCAAGGAAACATGATTTATCTTCATTCCAATTTTTGAAACTATAATTCATTCCAATGCTAACCCCATTTACAGGGATTTATAACTCACTTGGAAGATTAATTTAGGCATACATAATTTCAAAGGAACAAACCCAATTTTTCTCTTGGAAATACTGAATTTACTTTAAACTGATCAGCTGCGATAGTGTTAGGGCTTGCGTGTGTTTTTAAAGCCTCCCTTAATGATTTTTTCTATTTAAGAGTTTTGTGACCCACTGTTGTTGACTAGTCCTTGGTATTTTCAAGTGAGATACCTCACCCTGATGGTACATGCAAACAGTAACTGCACATCTTTTCCAAACATTTACACTACACTTTGGGGATGTTGGTGGATATGATAAAAACTGTGACTTGCAGTAGGTTAAAGAACCAGTAGTTGCATGCTGAATCCATAAGTTACCAGTATTTACCCATCAAATCGTGTTAACCAATGCAAAGTGTCAGCAGGGTGATTAAGGAAAAGGCAACAGCCGCCTCTCCAGAGGAAAATAAGCTTTCCAGGTAAACCTGTAACTGCATCTGGCCTTTCCAAAAATAATTTCATCTAGAAACTGCCACATCTTTGAAGGCAGCGCTTCCCAATACCAGATTGTCTGTAACAGCAAACAACATACGTGAATGCTACAAGTGCCGTTGAATATCCCAATTTAGTGGGAAATTTTCTGCGCCGTATCACAGTTTTGATGTTTGATGGAGTCCCACTTAGTAATACCAAACATGTTTAGTCCATTGGCGTCTTCAGAGGCAGATAACAAGTAAAGCTGGTAAGCACCTACATCAAAATAATACATGTTCACATGCTCCTCAGTCACTCACAAGATTGGTGACTAATAAGTCATGTTGCACAAACTGTGCATATCCGTGTGTGTGAAGTTCCTCAGATGCTTTAGCATACCAAGTTTTGAATGCTCCTCCCTGATGGGAATCCATGCATCTACTTTCTGTCCCTATCCATTCACTGCTAAAAATAGCACCAAAAAAGAGATCCTAGATATATGCAAATGACCCATAATCCTAATTTATAAAGAAATCCTTTCACATTGCATCAATGAACTAGGAGGGTAACGTCAAATCGACTCTCATATGAGCATTAGTAACAGAAGAGAGAAGCAGATGGAAAGGAAGATGAACAGCTATTTCTAAAACCATTAATAAAAATCTGGTTAAAACACCTTGCTCTAAAATCTAAGCCTACATATTTAATTGATTTGTTTAATTTTGTCAGAACACTTCTGCTCCCCTCCTGGTGCTAACGCGGGTGACAGCAGCGGAGAACCATGTGCACCCCGTGCAAATGAGCAGCCCATGTTCCCCGGAGGTGCCCACCAGCATGCAATGTCCTCCCGGCCACTCCTCAGCCACGGGAAATCTCTCTTATTTCTCAGCTCCCATTGCTGAGAAACCTGCTTTACAGTGTTTTACACTGCACACTGAGAAACCAGTGAACAACTCAAGTAAGCTCTCAAACTTAGCACGAAAAAAGTTTGACTGGAAAAATTTAACTCCCAAAGAGACAGTATAAGAAAGGTCAAAAGGCAGCCAAATGGAAGCCTTCCAGTACCTCAGTGGTGCTACGAGCATTCAGACAACACATTTACATCATACAGGTGAATAAATCAAACCATCTATCACACTCATGCTAAGGACTGTGCATGTCCACATAATGTTTTTGGGGCAATATAGTTAAAGGAAAAATGCCTACATGCTCACACAGATAATGTTGTGACATTTTCATTCTCTCCTTACTGACCTGAACAATTTGATCCACAATTATTATGCAAGCAGCAGAAATGCAGAATGAATTTTTAATAGCACTGTGTGTGAAAGAGAACAAAAGTTCATAAAATATGTTAAAGTGACTTCCATAATGCTGGTTTATGTAGCTCTCCACAAAAATAGTCACTCAACTATAGTAGTTAATCCTGACAATTTACAACACATCATAACTCATTCCTGCTGCATGGAGGAATCCATCTCTCAAACGCAAGTGATCTTGCAATCACAGATGAACTCCAGTACTTAAGTACAATAGGATACGTTTCACAGTGTCAGCCCTAATTTTCAGCCTTGACTTTGATTTCCCCTGCCTTGGTGGGTTCCAGTCAGACCCTCAGTGTTACTCTAATGTAGCTTTTTTGTGGTTTTAATATGAATATTGTGTCAAGGATCTGAGATATTAAGAATGACAATACATTATTATTGCAGCAGGGAAATCTCCAGAGTCCTAGAAGTAGGATTTCAAAAACCACAGTCAAAAATCAATAGTAATCCACAAGAATTCATAAAGGAAACATGTCAGTCAGCACCTTTGAATACAAATCTGAAATTTTATCTTAAGCACACTGGACAAATACAAGTCATTTAAAAGACAGAGAAGGAGGTGAATGTGCTCCAGCTTTTCAGGCTGCAGGAGGGAACCTGTCTTGCTTGGCTGTCCCAGGAGTGCCTGAGATACCCTTGCCCTTCTCTGCCAGAGCCCCGGGGCCAGCCCCAGCCTGCCTGAGCCAGTGCATCCCTGGGGGTTGCATGGGCAAGGAAGATGCTGTGTCCTCAACATCGCCTGTGCCCAGACTCCTCCCTCATAAGCAACCATCCAACGGGATGCAGGGGAAAACCAGCTCATCTGTACTCCCTGATAAATGTGATAATGAGAAGAAATGCTAAGAATCATGTACACAATCCTTTGATGAATTCACAGCCAGACATCTGCTTGCGAGGTAGCTGGCCTGCTAGATACCTCCAGCAACAGGACTTATCATTGCTTGGCTTTGATTTACATAACCAAAAATACCCACAAAATTAATTAATTAAACACTTCATATGTATATGGCTAACTACATATTAATACAGTGTTATCAAAGCATCCTAATCCCCCTCTCAGGAAGAAGCCTGCTTAACTAGCATGGATAATAGAAGGTATCACATACAGAAACATCCATAGGGCCTTTGCCATCTGAAATATTGCCCAGGGACCAGGTACATCAGTACAGGGCTTACAGCTTATTCTCATCATTCAGATCACTTGTCTACACTCTGACTCTGAAAGAAGTTTTTGAAAGAAAAAAACCTGCAAGGTGCTCGAGATGAATGATCTTGCTCTCTTAAGTAAGAGTTCGGAGCAGTGCTCAGAGGGAGAAAGAAATCTCTATCTGGACCTCACTCTCCTGGACAATTTGCACAACAGAAAGACTGAGTTTGATTCACAAAAGAAGGTGAAGTTATAAGCAAAGGAATCACACAATGATTTGAGTGTAAATCCAGTAAAGACATTAAGAGTTGGCCAAATGCTTCCTACAATCTCTACAGCCTGCATGCTTTCTCACTGCTATTCAAAAACACCTTAAAAAAACATCTGTTACGATTTTGGAGGGGAAAGGCCAGAGAAGGTAGCTCTGATGGTGCTGAGGGTTTTCAGTTCCTACTCAGGAGACTTCACAGCTGTTTTTAAATGGAAGTACATAGCATTCCATGGCTGAGTGATGGCAGGGGCATCGCTTAATGGCCAAGGAGGATCTGCTGGCAATGGCACTGAGGACTTGCGCAGTGCCCAAAGTCCTCTGACTTCAGCAGCATTTCTTGTCAAGGCCATGGGGAATGCTGCTAGAAACCACGGCAGCCTTTCAGGGCAACCACAAGACACAGTTTACTGTACGTGTGCTATTTATTATGCATATTATTTATTAATTTATGTAGATTAGTAGACTGCATGACCAAAAACATGCCATCAGCAATGATGGGCATCCAAGCCTGCAGTAAAGGCTTGATCCAAAATTGGTTTCAATCATCAAAAGATTTTTTTACTGATTCCAGTGAATCTTGGTTCAGGCCCTGAAGGCACTGAGAGGAGCTGCTTTTACTGCAGTAGTCACAGCAGAGATAGCTGAAATCTCTATTATAATGGCTCTGTCACAGGTATTGCAGGAAGACAAATTCATTTAGGGAGCCCTATTGATACTTGATTTGTTAGATCTCAATTGCAGAGCTCTCCGAAGGGCGATGTTACCGTACTACAAAATCATTTAAGCTTATAGTCACTGTTCTTCTGTATGTATCAGCCCAAATGCAAAGGATCAAACCTCCATATCCAGGGTGGAAACCTTTACTATGCATAACTGGTACTGATGTACAAAACTAAATCCTGTAAAACCATTTTATGTATGTTTTCTTTTCAAGTTTAAAATAAAATAACACCATCAACCCACTGACAGCTAAAAATTAACCTCCTGGCACATATTGCTGCTCGTCTGTGCTTCCCCCACACCCTGTACCTATTTATTCCCAAAACAGAAGCACCCATTTCAAGAAAGACTTTTTCCTCCTTTCATCAGAGCAAATTAGGAATAACCTCACTAAAGCCAACACTGCTACACTGATGAAAAAATTAATCAGCAATGAACTCACACCCTGGGATTTTCTCAAAAATTTGACAGATCTGTTAGTACTGAATTCTCAATTTGCCCTAGTTACCAGATGCAAGTTGGAAGGGCATTGAAAGGACAATACATGTGCTGGTATTTCCTAACTAAAGTTATAACATACTCTGACAAAAGTAACATTTCCAGGATATCTCAAAGCAAAAAATTCTCTTGAAACTGAGTTTGAATACATTTTTTGCCGAATTGCCTGTTTTTCTCTTCTTTAGCTCCCACAGCTGAACTCCCAAACCTAAGATGTTCATTGTCAATAAACACTGTGCAAATACACGTAAATAAAGGGGATCTGCAAAACAAGCTGCTTGCAGTTACTGCCTTATCCACGAGAGAGCACAGTAACCTGAGCACATCCCCAGCCTTTTGTAAATGCCTAGTGTACGTACCGAGCACTGTATAACTCAAAAATTATAATTAAAATGTCTTAGCTCCTGTATTTATAGTAACATTTAAACTACTGTGCTTTCTTGAAGTCAGAGTCATTTACTTGAGAACAGCACACTTTATGGTGAACAGATCTTTGAAACTATACCACGGGGATATGGCACAGCCACATGTAACTCAATATATGTCAACAGCTGTAAAAATATTGGTAGGAGAAGGGAAGAAAAAGCCATGAGCACAGATCAAGTGCCCTGTCTCTCACATCTGACTGTTTTCAGATTCTCCCTCATTCCTCTCCTCCCCGCCCCCCCCAAATAATTGGGCAATTTTGGTGCAAGCTGTCATAAAAGCCAAGGCTTCTTTGAGGTTGAATGATCAAAAAGGTTATAAATGAAAATGATTTCAATGTTGGAGGCCTAGCGAGTGACCAAGGCACTTTCTGTAGCAGAAGGGTTTGTTCTAATCTTACCAACTGCACGCTTTCGTCAGAGCATATTCCTAGGGAGTTCACAGCTCCCCAGGGCGAAGCTACAGTAAATTCTGACTAATCCCCTCTGCATACAAATGAGCCCCTGGTAAGAGAAACTGCAGGGTCAGGCAGCTTATGCACAGCACTGATTCTCCAGGTCTGCGCCTTCAGCAAAGCAAACAAAATGGCACTATATTTTGATTATTTTTTTTTTTTCAATGGGACAAGGTTCCTGAAAAATAAAGGTTTAAATCGTAAAATGCAGGACAGGCTGAGGGAAAGAGGAAATGAGCTCAGAGAGAAAAAAGCACCTCTCCTCTCACGTGCCCAGGCAGCGGGGTAAACAGACACTACTGTCCCTTTAAAAATTTAATCAATTTAAACTTTTGCTTGGCTACGGGATTGGTGGGCTTGGACTAAAATTTAATGTAAAAGGAACATGGCACAAAATAAAATATTTACTAGCCTATTATAAAATAGCAGGATCAAATCCTGCACCTTCATTGGCTGGCATCTCTATATCAAGACACTATAGAGCACCGAGTCATTTATATTCATTCCCTGGCATTTCAAGGGATCTTTAACTGTTAAATTCTGCACCCACTGTTGCGTTAAAAGTCTTAAGCATTGCTTAATGCAAGATGTGATTAATTTTCCAGATGCACGTTATTTAATCACAAAGCATATATTTGTTACAATTATTAATTTTTGATAATATGGGATACTCCTGTTTCACAAAAATTCCTTTGAAGCGACTGGGTGTACTGCAGTTAGAATGACGAGCTGTTGGCACTAACTACCCCACAGCACTGAGGAACAGAAGAGGAAGGGGCTATGGAGTCATCCCCTCTAGAGGTGGGAACACCCTGCTCTCCCAGGGACATTGCGAGTGCTTTGGGCACTCGGCGCCCGCTGGGATTCAACAGAGAGCTCTCAGTGAGAATCGCTCAGAGCTTTTCTCTCGTAAACCTTCAGAAAATCGCCTACATTTTGGATATATACAGAGCTTGGGATGTTTACACTCTGTAGCCATTTAAATGCAATTCAGCAAAGACAGCATCCTGTGACCCGGGATACAGTTTTATAATATGCAATTTTCACATATTCACATTTAATATAGTTATAGGGTCGAGATGTAGACTGGTTCAGTTTTATAGGACACAATTCTGCAAGTACTCTACAATTCAACCTTAAAAAGTTCTGGTTTAGATTCCTCCTTAACATTAAGCTTCACAAGTTAATAATTTTCTAATCCTTTTTTGTGCTTAAAATTCACTCATTTGAACCTTGCAAGCTCACCCTAAAATTTATTAGCTAAAGGAAATGCTCTTATACAGTGTTGTGATATTAAGAAATAATCTTACCAACCAAACCCAAAATGTTGGCTGAAGAAACACTAATGAATAGCCAATCCAACAGAGCCATAATATGCCACAGGGATGGATCTGCACCAAGCCTCCGCTCAGCTTCACAGCCAACACAGTCCTCGGAGAGCATGTGAGCAGTGGGCACTGCAAACCTGCACCTCTTTCCAGCTGCACTCCTGTGTGCCCCAGAGGAGAGGAGGGGAGAGCTTGCAGATAAACCCCTTCAAACCTCTGGGCTGGACTCCTGCTATGTCCCATGCACCCCATACAACCTCTCACTACCTTTTTGGTGGTGGGAGGCTGCCAGCCAGAAGTCCTGCTGCAGTTTAAAAAAAATCCCAAAACATTTTGAAGTGGCAGCATTCCCATCTACTTGCCATGAGACAATATTAAATATTTTGCACTGTGCTTCAGCCATAAGGAATTGTAATCTATAAAAGGCACCACTGCACTGAAGGGGGGACTATGTACCACTCCATGGAAAAAAAGTCTCCCATTGCAATCAGGAAAGTGTGTTATAGGGATGACCTTCTGACACAAAGCACAAATCTATCAGTTTGCCAGTTTTTACATGCTTCTGGTATTTATGCTTCTGCACTCCCAACTCGTCTTTTAATTAGAAAAACTCTCATGAAAGTCAACAAGAGTTTTGATGACTGAGAGCTGGGTTGAAGCATAATTGGATCACAATTCCAGGGGTAACAAAGAATAAAATGCAGCTCTATATAGGCACCAAAACCACACAGATTCTCTGGAGTTTTAAAATTTAGCATTCGGGGGGGTGCAGGGGAGAGCTGCAGAAGAGGCTTTGTCATCTCCCCTAGGAGGAAATTCTCAGCTCTTCCATCTGCAGACCCAAAGGCACCACTAGCAGTAACGTGCTGCAGCTATCAACATGTGCCAGTGCCCAGCCATGGGAGCCAGAAAACAATGAACAAGAATAATAGTTAATCAATGACATAACTTGATGACACGTCATTAGTGAGTCTACTGGTAATTCTGACATACCACTAAAATGCCCACACAAATAAGTAGATACTGGTTTCATAACAAACCTACAATACATGTTCAAGAATAATGTTTAAAGGAGAAACTAATGCTAACATATAGAGCATGAAGGAGGCTTTCTTTTGTTTCTTTCTGTTTCTTAAGTAGACTAAGGACCAAATAATTAAACAGACTAGAACACAATGTCAAAGCATGGCAGCTTTAGTCAAGAGTGTTCCACCACGAGGCTAAGAAACAAAGTGGCTGTGGAATAGTAAAGTACATCAGCAAATACTATGCAGTATGCTTTACACCTATGTTTTACAAGAATATACATGTTTAAAATTCTGACAGAATAAGTAAGGCTCCTAAGTGACCCATAAGGTGGATTTTCCTTTAAAAAGACAGGAGCTGCTGAAAGCCAAGTTCTTGCTGCCGAATTCCTGGACACAGTTTCCAACTATTCCAATCAAGAAGCTCTGTGGTTGGGCTGGGATTTCAAACTTGCCACAGTATGAAGTCCAGTTTGGGCTACATTCCCTTCCCTCTCTCAGCTTGATGAAGGCTTCCCCGCAAAATCAAAAGGCTTACTGTCAAGTTTTCGATTGGTCTGGGCTTCATGCTATCATATGTGTGGTGATGGCAAGGAATATGAATGCGGCTCTGGCTCCACCATGGGGCCTTGAGGTTTCGTCCAATTCATCCAGGGACCTTATGAAAGTAGAGCGGGTCTCTTTTCATGTATATTCCGACTGCTGAAATTCCCTAGATGCACTGCAGTGTGCAAACGCGGTGTAAAAAAGAACAATAGCTTGAGAAAAACTGAGGCAAGTCTACTGAGTATGCTTAAGATAAACCAGCCGAGCTAATGCAAAAAAACCTGACAGACACTTTTCTGCATTCATAGCTTAATGAAAATAAAACCTTTCAGAAGTGGAGAGAGCTTCTGCATACTAGCAAATACAAAATTGCCATGTTAACTTATAAAAATTGATGCAGGTCTCCAAAATGTAAATATATAATATACAGCCCCTCCTGTTCAGATGAAATTAGATAGCTAGAAATACCCCAAACATTTAAAAAAACCCCAAGCAAACAAAAAAACCCAACACCCCAACAACAACACCCACTAACACACCCCCCACCCCACCCCACCCCCAAAACCCAACACATTAATTCTGTATGCACACTGATTCATTCTCCTGTCTGTGTTAGGAATTGTTCTATGGCAGGAACAAGTTAACAGAAAACTAAAACCTCATCGTGATGCAGATTACAGTATATCCTTCCTAAACTGAGTGAGAAAAAGATCCTTAAGTACTCAAGCTATTACTTCAAGTAACAGCTAACAAAAAATTTGTTAGGCTTTTTGCTATTGTTGTTATTATTGCTGATAATACAGTACAATGCTCCTTTCTGGAAAGAAGCCACAGAATGGTAGCAAGCTTCATTTCCACTGACTGTGATATATTCTGTGGGTCAGGCCTATAATGCATTTTAACTGCACTGTATATAATTTAATTTTCCTACCAAGTAACTTTGTAACGTATGCATTTGTTGCAACTGCGTTTACTGAGAACATTCACCACACTGGTTTCAATATCACAAGTAGAAAATAACGCTCAATATTTAGTACTTAACAAATTTAGAAATTTAGCTCTTTACAAGCGCTTTATACATGTTTATGCTAACACTGAACTAACTTAATAACCTTGTTCTACAAATAGCAGGAAGTCACCCTAGTCCAGGAGTTTTTCAAGGGCTGGTAAAGGTGTCTCACTTGACTCTACTGGAGCCAAATGCAGATATGTGCACTGCATTCACCAAGCAACAGAATCCTGAGCTATCACTTATTCCACATAGAATAGGAAGTTCAACATATACATTTCCTATTTGCCACTGTTTGGTGATTCACAGCAATAGCCAAGTGGAGTGCTTTCTCTTTGAGTTACTTCCTCTATACTTAAGGGATGATTACTGAATTTGCATTAGCTCTATTCTGCCACACAAGTAAAAAGCATCTTTCACTACTGTCAGTATGAATAAGTAATATTAAATAACAGGATCTGTGTGAACATGTACACACATGCACGGTCCCATACTCCTCTGAGTAACACCTCTGAAATGTATATATTAAGAACCACCACACTAGAATGAGTTCATGTGTCAAACTTTAGATCTAAGGTCCCAAAGAAAATTACTATTTGTGCTTTGAGTTCTGGGAAGATCACTGATTTAGTCCACCTACACTGCTGGAACACCAGTTTACTGTAAGCACTACAACTAGATCTCACTAGCTTTACTATGTCTTTCAACTCATCATATACTTTCAGTTATATCCAAAGTTATCCCCAATTTCTTTACAAAAAATAGATTTCTGTATGCTAACATTAATGTTGGATAGTTTGCAACAAGCAAGGAAATTAGAACCATGCACCTAATAACATTAACCTAATTAATTACTGATGTTATTCTTTAGCTGAAGAACACAAGTTCTTTATTTTATAGGGTCCTTTCCCAAATGAGACTGTTAGTTCAGTAACCAAGAAATTACCCAGAGTTGTCATATTATTTTCAACAGTATCGTGATAAATCCTCATGGTATACTCTGCTTCCCGCTCTGATCCTTTCCTTTCTGCCAATCTGCAAATTCATTATGCACTATACATGAGAAAGCAAGCGAGAGGGCATACTTTCAAATTCCTATCATATGTTTCTGATAAGAACTGAAACACTGTATCTGAACTCCAACAAATTATTCATACCACACACTATATACAGACAAAAGACAGTATTTTAAACAAATATTTATGAATATTTTATTTTAAATAAACCAGAGATAGATCTGGTTTGGGCACTTGCAGGTGATACTGCAAGATAAACAATCAGTTTAACAAGTGAGGAGCAGGGCCAGATCTGTTGCAATTGTACAGGCAAATTAAATGAAAAATAGATACAAAAGTCCTCGGAAGCCAAAGTATGTCAATGTGATAATATAATTAATTCATATTCTTTGCTCAGTTTTTCATGAATGACCCTCTGCATTAAAAATTGAGAAGCCTCTTGGAAGCTGGCGTGCACCAAGGACAAAAAGCTACTCTTGGTCACGGAAGTGAAGAGGCAACCAAAAGGTGCATTGGTTCATTTATGTTACGGGGATAAGACACGGTCAAACAAACGTTCTCCTGAAGAGAAGTAACGGAATTCGGCATAGGGGCAAGTGTCAGCACAGTGTTGAATGGCTATCCACAGGGTAGAGGGGTGGGCAGGTAGGGATCAGCTCACAAGATTTCCTGAACTCGCCACGTTAACGGGGACTGCCTCTCCCATGGTAAGGGCTTACCAGGAAACAGAGGACAGACCATAAAGATTTCTGTTCTTAGAAATACCTCTCTGCTAACTGCAGATTTATACGAGCACGCTCCCTAGGGAATTGTCTATGCTTTAAGGTCAATATCAGCAAAAAGCAATTGTGTGAGCTGATCAGCTTCTCTCACTCAGACGTGCAACAGTTCAAGAATACTCGCGTTCTGCTTATTTTTCAGGGAGAGGGAGAAGTACAGAAATAAAGGATTATTTTTACAGTGCCACTGAGTAACAGCCTTTGACTGGACATGCCCCTTCTTGATCCTTGAAAATTACCTCCCTACCTTCCCAAGTGTCAGGCTGTTGAGGCTGAACTACTGAACTCCTGTCTATATTCGATTAATAACTAGATGCCTTATCTTAAAATATAACTTTTCTTTAAGTTACATCCTTTTCTTCAGTTTTCAGTTGGAAACTTGGCCTAAATGACAGCTGTGTAGGCCTCACCCCAGCTCGGCTCAGCAGGAGCTCTAATGTACTTCATTCTGGGGCTGGGAGCTGCTTTTAATCTATCAGCACGACTCCGCAGCTGCTGTAAGCTAGCTGAAAATTGTCTGCATACACAGGGTTTAAAATTTTGTAACCCTTTTGGTGCAACTTGCATTTAGGCAGGAACTCAGAAATGCAGCCACCAAGGTCTCTGGAGAGTTAAAGGAAAGCTCGAGACAACAGTCTGTGAGGCTCGGAGGGCACGCCAGAGACCTCTGAGCAGATTAGGAGTTTTCCTGAGTTCACAAGTTCAAATACCAATTTCCAGTAACTGTTTGAATGGATTTAGCCTTGCTGTACGTCTGACAATCAGACTACAAGCCAGGCAAATAAATACTTCTGCTTTACGCTAGATGCCTTTAGCAATTAAAAACATCTCTGTGTAATTTTAATAGTGATTGGCCGGTAGTTTGCTCTGCCTCTATAGCTTTTAAGAAACAGAACAAACATTATATCCTCTTCCAAGAAAGCATGCTACAGAGCAATTACTTCACATATGCAAGACAAACTTCAAATAGTCATAAAGTAAAATGCAACTGTGCTGAAGTGTTAAATCTGCTACTGCCACCAACAGAAACTACACACAGTACAGTAACCCAGCATCATCTGTTCCAGCGGAACTCAGAGAGGACGGATATGAAACTATTGCCAAATATTTACACTTACAATTCTTACAAAATATTCTGAGTCCCTGAGGGATTAAGCATAATCTCACACATCAACAACCACCACCAACAAAAACTTTAAATATGGCTGCAACACGCTTTCACAAAACTTTACTGCGATCACTGTTAAAAAGTCTCTGCTTCTTCTCTTTTTTACTAAAAAGGCAGCAAAGAACCTCCTCCCCTTGAAAAGCATGGCACCGCTGCTGATCTGCCAGTGCTGGCTGCGAGTCGCTGCCAGGCATGTTCCTCCATGCCTGACCAGAAGCTCAGGCTCAGCAATAGCCCCTCTGCTGCGGGGAGGCTGCTTGCTGGCCCCGCAGCCGCAATCCCCTGCGCTTCGAGCAGGGCAGGCCCTGCTGTTAAGCACTGAAGGCTCACTTAACATTTTAATCAACTTGGGGCCAGAAGACAGGGCAGCAGCAAACAACCAGAAATTAAAACGCGCGACGTGGAGCTCTGCAGAATGTGATCCCAGAGAGCTCCATCAGCCCCACTGGGGGGAACAGTCTCTTTCCCGCCTGCCCACAAGCACGTTTCCTTTGAATATGCAAGGCCTGAAACTGCTCCTCCTTTTCTGATACACTGCAAGGGGCTCAGGGTGGAAGGGTTTAAGTATTCATACAAAGCAATTTCATAAGGCTGCTGTTCAGCATAGCCTTCTTGCCAGACCCTACCCAGTGGAGGTTTGCGGGGATGTGGTACTAACCCTCCCGCAGAGCGAACTGCATATATATGCAGAACAGTTTTCAAAGGTCTTAAGTAATTTAAGTTGCGAGTAACTTTGTGGAGATTTTCACAAGCACATCTCCTAACTGAAGAGTATTCCCATGCTAATTTTCCACCTTCAAGCACTGGAGACATACAATGAAACCAAAACAGTAAAAATCAGAAGACCTATTCCACCACCTTATAATTATTGCTTCTCCCAAGAAAAAGCCTGTTGCTATGTATAACAGTTGAGCACAGAGACACTGCAGGCTGGAAAGTAGAAACCAGGAGTCTGGGGCATTACCTGCTGTGGGATGCCCGTAAGGAGCTCTCCTCCTGGAGAGGAGGTGCCACAGCCCTGGGCTGGCAGCTGAATGGTCCTCACGGATGCTCCATGTATTTTGGCAGCATCATCCTCCATGGATTCTAGGGGCCACATTCTTTGAACTGACTTTGCTTTTTTTTTCATTTGCTAACTTCTTTTCTTCCTCACCTTGTATGTTAATTGACCTTCTCTGCTGAGGTCACTTGGGTTTGCCTTTGTGCCAAATCCTTTTGTTCCAGTTGGTGGTCTGTTTGGCCTGGTTGAATCTTCACACTTGACTTTCATTTATGGTGTGATTTCATTGTGCAGTGATTTCAGACTGGCCAACTGGCCCATTATGATGAAAGTATTAAATTCTATACAGTTAGGTGCATGTGTACACAAACACACACCTCTTTCCTGCAGTTTACTTCCTTCCACAGCCATCTGTAATGGAATGGGGTCCTGCACTTTGGAAGCTTTGCCTTAGCTCCTCTGTTTTAATGACTATAATCCACAAGGAGCAGTAAAAGCAGCCAGCACAATGCCCAGTCCCTCAGCTCTCAAACGTATGCTACATTACAGGAAAAGAAGCTAGGAAGGTAACATTACCCGAAACTCACCTCTGTTCCACGTACTCAAAAAATTACCTTTAAATGCACACTAGCTTTTGAAAAGGGCCAGAAAAAAACCCACCCTGAAATCAAAGGCCAGTTCCAAAATCTCAGATTCCTAGAAGAATTGATACAACAGCAGCTGTATCTCTTTCATTTGAGTAATTATCATATAATTAAGTGCATGAATTACAAGAGAGCCAAGGCATTAAATTAAAATATTTAATGCTTGTAAATCTGAAAATGATTACTGTGCTGATGTGCAGCTACCGAGCAGCGAAGCTAATGGCAACACAACAGTACCACCAGCCTCCCATTATTCTGCTGTAGCTTAGAGAAGGCATCAGAATTTTGGAAATCTTTTGCTGAGCAGGAAAATTACCTTTGATTCTTTAAACCTAGCAACTGATCCTTAGAAATTGCACACCTAAGTACTGAAAGCAAAAGAAAAAGGAGAAAGAAATCTCCGAGCTAAAATGTAATGTTTTATCTCACAGATGCACGGGGAGAATTAAAAATGGAATCATCTTGTTGAGAATCTTACAGAGCTGAACAGAAGAGCCATTCCTAGCATTTTTTTTACAGTGGGTCATCTTTCATTACCCAAATTTAGCTTCATCCAAGCTCAGTCAGCAGTTTGCAGAATGAGACTTTCAGCAATCCAAATAAACCAGATAACCAGGGATCTCTACTCAAGGCATTTTCCTAACTAGACACCTGACACAAGAAATTCTCGACACTACAAAGTCTAGCTCTTGAGATTTGGGGGCAAACTGTTTGCACTTCCCTGAAAAAAAGGGTGTTATGTTAAAATTCTTTTCTAAAGTGCAGAAAAGCCCATTCGTGTTTCTCCAGCATGTCATTTCTGTTTGCATAAAAAGCCAGGAGTGGACATTGCCTTAACCCAAGAGATATCCCTAGGCAGTACAGGAGCTGGGCTTGTGCCAAATCCCTGCAGGTCTCCAGGTGCCTAGACAATTTCCGGGACAGTTCTGGACTGGAGATGTCCTCTTGCATCCTTACTTCAGGACCACCCTCAGGGGATATGCCAAGCCAGACCTTTGGGCACTCTGCCTCCTGCCGCAGGCTGATGCCATCCTCCACAGCAAGGACACAAATGTGGCCCCAGTGCATCATCAGGCTGGAGAGACTCAGGAAAAACATTTCAACTCTTTGCTTTATTTACACTGGAATTTTAAAAGTTGAAAAACAACCAAGAAACCCAACAGATATTTGGCTGGTATTTCACTGAAGAATTCCTTTGTGTCACAGAAACACAATTGCCATGAAACTGCAACAAATGCAGTGCACACAGTACACTGGAATGGAGGATTAACGTCTTCAAGCAGTCTAAGGGGTCATGGCTAAGGGTGGGGGCAGAATACATGGTTAGTCCTCCTCCCTTTGAAAGGCACAACTGCCTTTTCAGAATGAATGGACAGGGCTGAGGGCACAGGACTTGTACACCAGAGGTGTGTGTGCTTGTTATTTTTTTATATATATATAAAATATATATAGATAGATATATATATATGCACACACACACAAATCAGCAAAAAAACTATAAAGACATAAATGTTGCATCTATGGACACAATAAATAGGACAAGTTATCTCACTTAAAATGAATTGCCATTGCTATTGCATGAGCAGCATATGATGGCATCCCCTTCAGAAAAAGCTTATAATCATTATCCCTAAAAAAAGCAGTACAACAGACATTTGTTATCTAAGTGACTGCTTCAAAGGTGTTCCAGCACTTCTGACCAGGACTGTTCCCGAACCCCCCAAAAGTCACCAAGACCTAGGCACCTGGCAGCCCTAGTGAGCTACAGCCTTTAATTAATGTGGAGAAAGGTGATTCTTAACTTAGGTATCAAATGAATGGCTTTTAATTACAGCATCTGGAAAAACGAAAAGGTACTTTCAATGTGTTGCCTAAAGGACATTTAATATTCTTTTTAAGAAGAAAATGGTACAGAAATAGATCTAATGAGAACATTCAATTTCTTTTCTTGACTATACTCACTACCTTTAGGTCTCCTGCCACAATGCCATTGCTGTCCTAGAGGGTTTATTTTCCAAAAAAATTCTTCATATATTTTTCTGGGCTTGTCTCTCACTTATGTCTCCTTTAACTTGGAATGACAGCAACAGAAATCAGTGAGACTGGGTGAGTACCCACCTAGGTGTTATAATGCACAACACAGATGAGTCTAGCCCATGTGTGTGAAGATGGCTGTTTGCAAGGTTGCTGGAAGGTCACAATTTGGCCTTGACTCTGGGAAAAAAAATGCATCTCCTCTCAATTGTCAAGTGATGCTCCCTGCTACAAAGGTTGAACAGTGGAAGACATTAATACCGTTATAAATACTTCAGGTACGTAGATAGGCTAATAACTTGTGTAGTAATCTCCAAAGCATCCGACTTTTCATGTGCCAAATACTTTATCTTCACAAGGTGGTAATAAGAAATAGCCACAAGGGAAGAGTAACCTTTTCCTAGTGGTAAGGAAGCCAGGATTTCAGAGTTACTATGTAATTAATTCGCTTTTCAGGAATCAAAACACCCTAAAGCAAAAACAAGTTCAACAGACTTGTAATAACATACTATTGTAGTGTTAAGCCCTCTTATTCCTCAACAAAAATCTATCCTTTCCACTTCTTCTCGACTGTGAACTCACGCTGTAACCAACTCCTGCCTTAACTATGGCATTTTCTTTTGCCTTGGTCTCCCTGCATCTTGGCTTTCCAGTCCCAGGTGGGGTCAGGGTGCTCACACTAAGACCATCTCACTGTCCTGTGGCTCTCACTCCAAGGTCCTCCAATGCAGTACTCCTTTCCTGGATTTGTTTTGCCTCACACATTTCAAGTTCGTATTCTTCTAAACTTCATAGGTGCAAACAATATTTTCCTAAAGCACACCTCGGCTGCAATTGCATATGTTGGTGCTAGGTTCCAGTTTGACTTCCTTAGGACACGGATCGGATCCCACAGCTGCTAGTCTTCAGCAAAAATAATCCCAATGAAGTGGAGGAAATCAAACTTGTATGAAATCAGGGTAAGACACACCAGGGTGGGTCACCTGCTCTGACAGATACTCCTGCACTTGCAGGTGACTGACAACTGCCCCTGCAAAGCTCTCTGTCATCTGCATCTCTCTCAAACTGAGCACAGCTCTGCACCTTCACACACCGCCCCCCCTGTCCCGGGTACTCTGGCTGCCCAAGTTAAATGGAGGCCTTATCAGAGGATGTTTATGGTGCAGTATGAAAATACCAAATACAGAAATGCTCAATGTACTGCAAAATACATACTGTGATTACAGAACATTTTTTTTTAATATGGATCACTCACAGCTAGAATAGAAACTACCTAATTTTCAGCAGAAACTACCTAATTTTCAGCACGGACCTCCCCAGGAAGGTGAGGTTATACCTGTCAGTTCTGGTGAGACTTTAAAGAGATGTTTCCTTTATTTAGTTGTATTTTCTAAAAAATCAAATATTATTTGGATGTTAATTGATCAACACTGACAGTAGCTGTAATTATATATAAAACAGCTGATAAATTAAAAACTGAGTTTACAAATAATTCAATTTAGATACATACTTGATGTTACAGATAATATTTTAAAAGTTGGTCCTCTTCAAGGATGTATCAATTGTGAAAGAAGACAGATGTTACTGAAGACATTTTTGTGATCATGGAAAGCAGGAGATGGCTGAAAAGTTGAAAACATTATGCAAGTGCAATGATTTTTGACACAGGGGGCAGGAGCTGTACTTGGGTTTCATTCCCCTTTTCATCAAAAGGCTAATTTCCCCCATTTTACATTCTGTTTATGTGGTCTATTTTACAAAATTCCATGTACTGTTTTCTGATTCTGTATTCAGCGAGCATGTGCAGGCAGGGAGTCAACAAGGGACCACAACTGACATTGCAGTACGAGTAGAGGAGCAATTGTGGAAAGGTTACCACTGACACACACAGACAAGAGATTGAGTTTACCAGTTGTCCTGATGGACAGCCTTAATTTGGGCAATTATACCCTGCTCAATATGGATAAACACTGTAAATCACCCAAATTTTAAGTCAGAAGAGGAGATCAGGGCAGGACCGATAAACTATCTATGCATATAGCACAATGTATGTTTCGCTCTGTAGCAGTATACATAAACCACAAACGTAATCTATATTCTTGCAGAAGAGTTTAGGTCAGCTGTCACAGTGAAATTGGTTGTAGTTTTATTACTGCATACTTAGTAAGCACTTAAAGCACTAAAACCAACCGTAGGTCACTCCCAGGGACCAGAGCCTGCTAAAATACTTGAGCTCCTTCCGGGTTTGCTTGTTCATGTGTGTGTTTTGATGGAGGCATCTGCGGACTGAACACAATCATGGCCTGATTCCACTTTCAACAACAGCGGAAATTTTGCCATTAATTTTAACAGGAGACTTTGAAGGCGTATTTACACAGAAGTACGCAGGATAGTAGCTTTGTTAATGCTGAAAGAACTAATCCGGTTAAACATCTGTCAAGGATAAGAATTAATCATGGGACAGAGCAACAGTGCACATTCTTGTGCACTAAATATTATCACTACAGTCACGCCACAGCACCTGTGGTCCCAGCACCCAGTTTGGCAGACGCACAGGGCCCGTGTGTAACCCAGGTGCTGCTGCCCACACGCAGGCTCACGAGGCTCTGCTCTATCTGCCTGGCATCACCCACGGCGCTGCTCACTACAGCCATTCTCCCTCAGACACAAGTTTTCTTCTACTCAGCCATGTGTCCCTACACAAAAGCAAAACTCTACACGTCCAGGAAGACCTGTTCTCCCCCTGCCACCTACCGCTGCCCACGCTGCAGAAATCAAAGGGCAACCTCCCAGCAGAGCAGGGGACCAGCCCCTCCAGGCTTTGCACCTTCCCCGGGGAAGCCATGCCTGCCGTGCTGTGGAGGCGGCCGTCCCGGCTCTCCCACACGCTGGGGAGCTCCCGGGGGCTCCTCTCCTCTCCCCTCCTCTCCTCTCCCATGCCTGCCTCCCGCGCCAGCGGTGCGCTGTGCAGCCGGCTGCTTCGCCAGCTTCTGCCCCCAACGCCCTCACAACAGCTGTGGGCTTAATTATCAAAATAACATTTTAATAGTCTCATAACTGAACTCCCTTCCAAACATGCCAGCGGAGAGGCTGCAAGGATTCTTTTAACATCTTCAGCTAAACTTACTAATAGGCTGCATTTAAGCGATTAGGCTGTCCTAATGCGTGCCATTTACTGCTGGAGCCATCCCTCCCACCTCAAATTGCCATTTGCCGTTTCTCATTTCCTAAGTGACTCTATTATCTGTGTGAGTATCGAGGTGGTCAGCAATCCCACACACTAGACCTCCGAGGAAAGCAGAAGACCAGGAAATTATCATGAAGGTAGCATTCCTGCTTCTCATTATCTTTTTTTTTTTTACTATTATTTTTAAAGGGACTAATACATTGGTATCCAATCAGCACTCCCAAGGAAGTGAATGTGCTAAGTGTACTTACGCAAATTATTTAAGATCACTAGGGGTTTACTTGCTTTTAACACTTAAAAGAAAAAAAAAATTTCTACGACAAGCATTAGTTTCCTTTTTTACTACTTTCACAACTGAACCACTTCTTGCTCTGTAAAATAATTCTAAAGGGACTCCAAACTAGTATTTAGCTGCCAAGTTAACTTTTCTGTACAAACTCCAGAGTAAAAGGTGAATGCACACTGAAACAGTGCTGTGATTTCTCCTCTGTAAATAAGCCATTTATTCAGCAAACTTGCCTTCCCATTTCCTACTTTTTACCATTTCTTTTCATACCATTGTTACTGGAGTTGGGCAAATGTTTATTCTCAATAGAAATTTTAATGACAGCGATTAGGGAAGTGATGAGTTTATCCACGTCTTCTCCCTCCCCACAGATTTCTCTGAACTGCTGCCTTTTTTAAAAAAACTGCAAATATATGTTCACTCATCTTCGTCCACCGTATCTCACAGTAAGGTTCCTTGCAAGTCTGAAGCAGGTATGGCAAGGCATTTATTTCTATGAACATGAGGATCTGCTATGGAAAAGAAAAACTTCAGTTTGTGTCTCCATAGCTCTCCAAATGAAATCCTAGCTGCACTAAGCTCCTCCAGTTGATTTTGATGGGATCAGGACTTTATCCCCTCTCACGACAGTAAATATCTAGCTGTATTCTTGGGGAAAAAAAAAAAGATTTTTAAATAGATTTTTTTAAAAGAGTTTATTACTTTGGATATTAAGCTAGAAAAACTCCCTGTTATTGTCAGCTGAGGGGCTTGCAGTGCCACAGCAATGTTAGTGCTCGAGTCCATTCTGTAAGGGGATCAGTCTCTTCTGCCCAAAGAATCTTACTGGTCAAGATGCGACACCTCGTTTTAAGCAATGTTGCTATTTTTACTCAATTTTACAGCTGAGTTAAGCAAGGCACTGGGTTGTTGCATGAATTATCTACGGTCACCCAGCCTATAGATCTGCAGGCTGCCCCCTCCCTGTTAGCTGAGTGAACCATTTGTTGGTTAGTCAAATTCATTTCGGTTGGTCTGGAAAAATCTGCTTGTACGTGTTTCGTCTGTTGTGCAGCGAGCCGAGGCCGGTGTCCACCCAGCAGATGGAGGAGCGGAAGCGCTGGCCTCCGCAGATGGAGCCTCTGTACCCTGCCCTTGCTTAACTCACCCGGGAGATGACCCACTAAGAGAGCCAAATATCTCTAATTTGTCTTTACCACTATTTGCTGTTAGTCTTCCTTATGCTTTAGTAAAGAGAGCACGCAATCAAAGTGCAATAAAAAAATAAAAATAAAATACATCAAAGCATTACTCTGGCCACACAACCAGTCCACAAACTTGGGTCCAAAGAAAGTGCTTCCTGCAAGCCTATAGTGGTGTTGGAAGTGATGCCCTCATGCCACAAAAGCACAGACTACGTACACCCAAAGTTGTGGATCCACAGATGTGCCTGCCAATAACATGCTGCACAGTAATAAGTCTCAAACTATACCACAATCAAATTATTTATTCTAATACAGAAAAACCGAATATAGACCTTTTTCTTCGTTGCTATTCATTATCTCTTACAGCCTAACAGTATCTTTAGAAATCCCTGGATGATCAGCAAATCCAGGGAGATTTAAACTATATTTTTGTATTAAAATAGTCAAGGATGTAGGTGACACGTTGTGGCCCCATGTAATTTAAATGTGATAGATTTAAAAGTAAAAAGCTCTTTGCAGTCTAGTGCAGAGTGGGCCAGATTCCCATCTCAATTACAGAGAGATAAACCCAGACTAACAATGCTGACTTCTGAATGTTGGGAGTTACTCCAGATTTACACTGGGTGTAACAGATTAAAATATAAGCTATTGTGTTCACGTTTCGTTCTTTCTAAATGAAATATTCATCTATGCATTACAAATAGGCAGGAAAAGCTAATGCATGGCTCTCCTACTTCAAGCTGCCCGAATCTCCTAATTATAAACAGGGAGCAGAGCTTTAAAAAGGACATTCCTCTTCCTTTCTTCATCACAATATCATCTTCAAAACTAGAATATTAAGGAAATAGAAACCAGGGTTTTTAAGGTTTTTACAGTCTGTGCTCCAGGGGAAAACAGGCACTCAGCTACGACTGAAATTGCTTCACAACGTGCGCTTCTGGGCCTGTGTTATCCTCACTCCACAGATGAGCAGAAAATATAGTTTGTTTCTTTTTTTTTTTTCCCCCTGGTTTGGCATCTGTGGCTCACTTAATGCTCCTGGATCCTGCAATGTTCTCAGGGAGAGACAAAGAGCGCTGGCTGAATATTTTACTGGAGAAAAAATCCTGCTCCTGTCTTCTGTAAGCGTGCTTCGTGCATCCTTAAAATGACCCCTTATAGAGATCATGCAAAGAAAAATAAAATCACAGCCCTTTTGTTCACAAAAAAGCAGAATCTTTAGGGTCAACTGCTTCCCTTCAAAGAGCCAAGATTCGCGCTTCATTTCAAAACTCATCAAAACAAACCATCTATCATTAAAATATTAACATATTTCTGAAGATAAAAAAAATAAACACAGAAGATGTATCCTTCTCCACACCTACTGGCAGGACGGATGCTCTGGGCCAGCCTGCATGTGGCCCCTTTTCACCACCAGCCTCCTCCTCTGCAGCCTCCCACCAGCCTCGTGCAATTCATAAGTGCATGGAGTTACAAAGCCATGGGCAGCTCTAATTCCTCATCTGCATTTATATTTAAGAAAGGCAAGACAATTGCTTTAGAGTTCAAGCCCTGAAGCAAGGCTGAATGTTACGTGCTGTTGGGACAGGGCGAGGAGCTGGGCCTCTCTGTAGGTAATTTGGACTTTGTGGCCCAAATCTGGTTGATGTACACCAAGTTATTCAGCAGCCAGCTGATCATCTGCAATTCCCTACTTTGCTGTGGGCAGACAGCAGTACGGACTTTTAGTCTGAAAACAGCAAGGCCACCAGGGCTGGGCACATACTGTCATCTTTCCAAGCCCCCAGCCACTAAAACAATCTGAAATTCAAAAGCAGTCTTTTCACCAAGATTATACCTGAGCGTCCAGATTCACATCTGTTCATTCACTAAACATCTTGTGATATAGTATGGCTGAACAGGCAGAACCCCTACAGACTTGAATGTTCTTTGTCCAAAGTAAAAATTTACCTACATTATTTACCTACCTAAATATTTAACTACATTATTTGACAATTAATTTATGTTTATTATCAGCCTTTGTAGGCACTTGCATTTCTGGTTAAGTGATAGGCTATTGTGACCATGAAGCTCTTGTTTTTAGCTCACCTGTAAGTGTATTGAAGAATTCAGTCAGATAAAAAGTTCTGCAAAAACACTAACTGGCCAGTGATACAACTAACACGAAGAAATGGAAAGCTGGTGACGAACTTCTGCAGTGGAGTTTGAAGCAATGGTCTAATTTTAGTGTAGTTTTCACCTCAGGGAGAGGTTCAGGGTTGTGGTTTTTGACCCTGCTCAAGGATAACACATGCTAGACTGCAATGCTAAGATCAGTCTATTGCCACCCCAAAATTTAAAAACAGTAACTGAGAGTTCACAGTGCACCTGTCACTCCCCAAAACTATGGGTTACCCATTTTAGCATCACTGCACCAAAAGCATGCCCACCTACAGCCCTGTGCTGAGCAGCATCCCCACATGCCCGCCACTGTGGCCTCCTGCTCTGCCACCGGCTCCTACATACCCACTCCTGTTGCCAAAGCGAGGTTATAAATAGGCACGCTACTAAACACCCTCTTTGTTGTCATTGGACAAAATCTGTTTCCTTCACAGCTTAATTTGTGAGTGCATTTGGTTTCTGGCAGAAAAGACAGGACAGTCAAATTTTATCCTTGAGCCAACAATAATCTTCGTCCTCTGCAGTGCGTTAGAAGGAAGAGAAGTTTTTAACTTTCATAAAGCATAATAAAATATTGTTTAGGTTGATGTGATGCAGCAGAAAGCTCATACAGAAAGTATACGCTGGTCTCCTGTTGTTGAGAACTGGGAATACACAGCCTGTGACTGGAATATGGTACATTATTTGAACTACAGCAAGGCACTAGGAAGTCCTTGCTGATTCTGACTCAGGCAATGAAGAAATGTCCTGAGAGTTCAGGAGCGGAGAAGATTTATACCATATCCGTGATATTTATATTAATAAATGATTCATGTTATTGCAAGGACCACTGCTCAAAATACTTTGCCTTTAGAACTGTGGACAAACAAAAAAACCTGTTTCCCAAGACCCACTGATGTGGGTTTACACGGTACTCTAATGTAATCACAAGAACATTAAACAGTACGAAAGTCTTCTCTCTTTTCCATGGCTGATTAAGCAGTTGGGAACAGAGAATTTACTGTGAAAAAAGCAAACAATTATATGCTATCTGAGGTAAACATTACCTTAGTAATGGAAGCTGAGCTTCAGAACCTTATTGTCAGTAGGGATTAGCATTATAATACTTAAAATGACATTTATAACACTTACTGAAATTACAAGAATGAAGTCTGTGGAGACACAGAAATGAAATCAGCTCAATGTGTTTTTATAAGAATACTGAAATCTAAGTCCCTTAGAGGAAAGATATAGACATTAACAGTTTTTGCAGGCTTCCATTAGCTGTTCAAATTTGAATACTGTTTCTTAGGTGAGCTCTAATCTTCTTTGAATCCTCCCAACACATTTTATCTGTAAAAAATTGTAGTTAAAAATTTAGTTTGATGGAATGATATTTAAGTGCTTTTCCTCATCTACTCCCTGAAAGAGCCCCTGAGAGTCTTACTGTAATTTGTTCAAACGAAATAATATTTTCGTTTCCTTGGTTCTCTTTGTTGTCTTGTGTGATGAAAAGT
>NW_020799113.1:12776982-12789842 GCF_003259725.1 Athene cunicularia
GAGCTCAGCCCAGCCAACAAAGGGCAGAACCATGGCAGATGTACTTAGTTTTCAAAATTACTAACAGAGATAATGACTTCTAGTAGGATAAACCCTAAGTGGCCTTACACTAGGGGCTAAACACTAAGGGAAGGGGGCTGGCTAATTCATTTCCATTTGAACTAATTTACACATAGGTAACATGTATCATTTACAAGTATATTCAGCACCAGGAAATCAACAGTTCTTCCAAGCAGGGGTTAATCCCTGTCTCAAGCCCTGCAATTGCTCCAATTTTTCCACCAGAGACCTGACATTGCACAGGATCAGTATTAAAAGTACCTCCTTGATTATTCTGGATGTCCATGCCCTTGAGAATATAACTTAAAAAGAAAATCATTAGCTTACACAATAACATAGTCCTTGAAAAAAATAAAATAAAATTGTGTGTGCAGAGCAATGCTGACTTCCAAGCACAAATTCCTTTGTTTTTCTTAATGCTAGCTTTGGAACCTACCGATGACTCAAAAGAAGCTGCATTGAAATAATTGCATGACCTGGCAGCACTCTGCAATGTATCAACATTTCACAGGCAGGAAGGTAGCAAAGGGCTAAAAGCCAAGAACCGAACTTTGGTTTAATTTACAGAAAATATTGCACGCATTGCACCATTCATTTTTGTTATTGTATGTTTGATATTGAATTATCTGGACTTTCATAGGGAAAGCTAATTTTTAATTATCAAAAAGCCGTTGTGGCTTGATTCCACAAGGGCAAACCATGGGAAAGAGACATGGTGGTTTCGCATGGCAGGGTACAAGGCTTACAAACCTCTCGCGTGCATTGGCCTCTATGTGAGAGTCAACCATGGAAAAAAGTCTGTTTACAACAAAAGGCATCTGGTAACCATGATTATTCGTCCTTAAAAGTGAACATTTTAGATTTCTTAGCTCCCTCTTTTGTTCAGTTTTAGTTCTCATGCTTGCCATTTTCTGCTCTGCCCTGTTCTTTTTTTGTGCACGTTATAACCCAGCATGACAAAAATCCATCTAGTCAATCACACCACTGATTTTTAAACAGGTGAGAATTATTAGTTTCACCAAGAAAAGAGGTTCATAGGTATATTTTAAATTCATTTTTCAAATCACTTCACAAGGCAGCTACCCTGTTTCTTCTGCAGTGATAAAGCTCACAACTTGCTAGTGTGGAAACTCAAGGGAATTGTCTACTTGAAAGTAGAGCCTGAACTGCTAAATATGGATTCAGATCTAGATATTGAAACCTTCCTGCTTTCCAAACATTGGCGTTCAGATCCAGCCATGCAGTCTTTACTCAGACTTTAGACTTCAGGTTTCTCTAACATGTTGGTGGTGCTCAAATGCAAACAGTGGGGTCTGTATCCATGAAATTATAGGTATCCTCTCGTTTGAAGTTGCTGTGTGCCAGTAGTTTGGTGTTAAGTAAAAGACGTACAACAACTTCTGAAGAAAAAAAAAATAAAAATCCTTCATTATTAAACTGATAGGCAGAGGAACTGAAGTTTCTTATGGAGTACTACCCTGTTTTCAAGATTTTGAGAGGTAAGGCCAATAGATACCTGAAAATAAAGTTTCTTCTATATATTAATGAATAAAAGACTTAGACGTTTTAAGAAGAATAGACATCCATTATGTGTGGAAAGTAGAATCTGTAGACCTTTCGATATTGCTGAATTTATTACTTCAGTATCCTAAGACACTGCTGTATCTGCATAGGTGCAGCTATCCGTGTAACACAGCGTACACACTCTATGGACACGTGAGTAACTTTATGAATTAAGTGTATGACAGATGTAGCTTGGTCAGGATAAAGCAACAGCCTTAAACATGCCATAGGCAGTACTTCAGAGAAGTCAGTCACTGTAACACACCAGTTTTTAACAACAAGATTCAGGATTCTGGCATCTTGAACTTTAAATCTGCTCCTAAAGCAGGCACATTTTGCTTAGACAAGACATAACTTCATTGGATAGTATGTCAGGAATGGAATCAGGTTTTTCTCATTGAAATGAAGTGGAAAAGCATGTTTCCACAGTCTTTAGGGTGCTAGCTTTCATGTTCTTCAGTAAGCTACCCTCTGGTTTGTTGCAAGTCCAGAGCCTCCCTGTTAGTCAAGTTGAACACTGACAAACCCGAAAGGGATGCTGCTGCTAACCCCGGATCTCCTCTGAGAGAGTGTGGCAAGGACTGGTGCTGCTTCTCTTGTGTTCACTTTACAGACAGGGAAATACTAATTGTCTTTTAAAAATCTCTATAGTATTTTGTCAATATTTTTTTATTACAGCCGAGCATGTATAAATATTTTATTGTAAACCAAGGGCCTAAAATAAACAGTTTAGTAAATAGTTATTACATTACAAGGAAAAACATCTGTGGAAACTGTTTTCCATGTAATTATTCTTGGTATTTTACATTAGCGCTCAATGTGAATTTCTTTGGCTCTAATGTTTCACTTGTTCTAAATCTTCCTCCTTGTTGCTATTATTAAAATCTTAAAAAGGTGCCAAATCTTAAATGAAGAAAAAAAAATGATTCACTAGAAATTATTCATATCACAGTGAGCCTCTACTAAACCTGGCAGGGGTGCAATATTTTCGGTGAAATTAACATAAAATATACAACTGCAAATTATCCAGGAAATAGCTATGTTCTTTACAGTGCACATTTACATTTGGTAAAAAATGTTCTACTTATCTGTCTAGCACAAAGCTCCAATCGCTTCCAAAGGCAGTTTTAAAGGGATAGAGATAGCTCTGCACAGGGAGCATGGTCCTTACAGCGGCTGTAACAAATAGCTGGTGGGGAAAGTGACCTTCAATAATTACTGAAGGTAACAGTCAGCACTGGACATTCCTTGTTGTGAATACTAACAATCTAATTTTAGATTTATTTCCCTTTTGGTACACTGGATGGATTTCCTCTCTTAGGCTTAAGTCCTTTCTACTAAACACAAGAAAAACTGTAATACCATGTAAAATGCAAATTTTGCTGTAAATATTTTATAAAATTGTTGCATACATCCCAAAAGCTATAGGTCTTAATTGAGAGCAGGCTATTTTTCCAGTCAATATATGGAAATGGAAAATGCTAATTCATGTTTTTCTACTTACGAAAAACCCTGGAGAATGGCAAAACCACAAATGCACTCACTTTAATATTATAAATATAATTTGGCTCCCTCTTTGCAGTCCCCGATGTCCTGGCTTTTATCTCCCAATGGCTGCAGAGGAAGAATCAGAGAATCGCTTTTACATCCCCTGCGCAGGAAGTCACCCCCGCGTGCTGCCAGCTTGGCAAAAGAGCAACAGCCTGAGCTCACAAACACGGCAAACAGGAACTGAAACAAGAAATTCCAGCGCTCTTACACAGGAAACAAGCCCTGAACGACAGCAAACGTGCTCAGGGTGAGCAGCGTGCTCACTCAGCCCCCGAGAGCTGCCGCCGTCACCACAGGCCAGTAGGCAGAGGAGCGGGGCTGCCCCCACGCTGTCCCCCAGCCCCATGGCTCTTCCTTGGATTTATTTTCTCTCTTCAGAGCAGCCAGTGGCTTGGACAATAAAGCCTGGAAACAGCCTCTCACGAGTTATACTGAATATGACTAAAAGTCATTTAGCCTGCTCCAGTGTATGGTTACTTGCGGTCACCTTTATCCATCCACTTTTCCTTGTGAAGGAAAAGACTGGTTTTTGCATTTTCCAGAAGAGAAATCATTAGGCTGTTACAAGTTAAAACTCTCCAAAGGTCATTGATGCTGGCTTTGAAGATTGAAAATTATATTATTCCCCATTAGACTTTTAATCTCATGATTAGAGCTAAAGTTAACACGGCTGTTTCATTTTCTACCAGGCATGAGTAAACTCATTTTTCCTTTCTCTACCAGAATGCTTAATGGCATCCTATCTTGATGGGCAACATCTCATAGTTAAACAGTATGAACAATGGAAATGCAAAACACTTTACAAGATGGTTTTTTGATTTTTAAATGTTATTTGATGAACCCTGAAAAGGCTTACTACATGCACAGCAAAATCCACCCATGGAAATCCCAGCTGAGTCAAAGGACCTACACTTGGTTGTCAAGACCGCAGTCCTAGCTGGCATCAGCTGGGAGACAAGGGGGGAAGGATCCATCTGTTTCCCAGTTTGAGCTCTTACTCCTGCCTCCCCTAAAACTTAGCCCTACAAATGTTTCTGAATCAAGTCATGCTAGTGAGTGCAAGTGGGACCCAAAATGACAGTAAGAGCTACTTGCATGAGTGGGAACTGCCCCATTAGGCTTCTCGTGGATATTATGGTTAGATTTGTGAAAACCTGGTGGGAAAAGTCTGTGGGGCAAGAATTTACAGTTGTGCACTAGTATCAAAACCCACTGTACAGCGTTCACTGTTATTACAGGCAGACGCATGGAAAAAATTCAATTTTCTTCACTCAAGACAGACTCTGATAACCAACTAGTAAAACTCAGACTATAATTTCTTATTCAGTGTTCCACATGAGATGCATTTTGCTGAATTTAACATGTTTTGCTGTTAATGGATTTCACAGTGTGTTGCCATTTTTATACAGCTGTCCAAATAAAATGTTGTGTACAGTGATGTGCTTTTACTGTATTTCTAGCCTACAAATGGCAGCCACTTCCCCAGTTTAAGCCTTAGGAAAATAAGAAAACTCTTTGACTAGGCCCTTTAATATAAGTATTTTGGGTCTCTTGTAAATCATGTTCAAACAAGAAGATGCAAGATAGATATAATTACGCCTTGTACATTTGTGGTCTTTCCACTGAAAGAAAAAACAAACCTCAACATTTTCAGGTATTAAGTCATAGTTATAGAGGTAACAGACCCACACCTTTGTGTTACTTGAAAACTGACCTCCTAGCCTGCATGACAAATGTCTATTTTCTTTAAAACTGCAGACCAATTCTTAGACTGCTGGGACTACTAGTGCACAAAACACAAACCACTTGGTAGTTAATAGTTTACAAGAACTGTCTGTGCTGAACTCCAGAACTGCTAACTCTCACCATCTTGAGCGGCTTGGCAGTGAAGCATTTACAAGCAACTGCACATTTCTGGTTCAAAACGGGCTGTTCAGAAAATATATAGCGAGTTTTCCCCACATCAACTCTACACAGACTCTCTGGCACACAAAGTTGAACACTTATGCATGAAAATCCACAAAGAACATGATGGGTACCTGGGAATGAGATGCCCTGACAGTGGATGTTAACACACAAAAAAGAATCCTTACAAGTTTCAGTGAAAGCATGAAAAGAGCCTAGCTTTCCTTTTAATAATGCTCTAATAACATATTTAACTTTTCCCATATCTTAAGTATTTCTGTAGCACTAGATTGCTGTATAACTATGGGGTAGTACAATATGCTTCCTTTTTTTTTTTTTTTAAGAGACAGAAGAAAAATTTAAAACAGCTACAGACTTAAATTTCAGGACATTATTTTTGAATTATTGTAATTACCAAAAAAATGTTATAGATTGCTTTTTCATTGTATTTTTAAAATGTTTCTTTGTTGAACAAAGTCAGAGGATATATAACTTTAAAAGGCTTAGATTAAAAAATGTAACATTCTCCCTCTAGATTTTCAAATGCAATATAAAGTCAACTAACCAAGCAACTAACATCTCATAATTTAAATTCCTCATCCCTTGAAAGTTCGTCATTCAGGTTTAACACTGATATTGTTGATTTCCGTTTCAGGCACATTAGAATTAGCCTCCAAAGGAAATTCTCTCCATTGATGTTCTTCTATAAGTGGAGGCACAGCTATTAACAGTTTTATCAGATTTTAAAGGGGTAGAGAAGGTTGTTTTACTTTCCTTTTTTCCCCCCATAGATACTAGATTTTTAAGAATAAATACTGAATCAAAAGGTCAAAATTTCCCCTATCCTTCTTTGGTTTTTCTTTTCTTTTCTTTTCTTTTCTTTTCTTTTCTTTTCTTTTCTTTTCTTTTCTTTTCTTTTCTTTTCTTTTCTTTTCTTTTCTTTTTCTTTTCTTTTCTTTTCTTTTCTTTTCTTTTCTTTTCTTTTCTTTTCTTTTCTTTTCTTTTCTTTTCTTTTCTTTTCTTTTCTCTTTTCTTCTTTCTTTTTTATTCTTTTTTTTTACTTCTTTTTTTTTTTTAAGAAAAGGGGGGAAAAAGGGAAATTCTTAATGAGAAAATTTAAAAAGGAGAAAATGTCACAGGAATACTTTCTTCCCTTCAACTTTAGCTATCTATATGCAGCCCAGCTTGAATCAGTTAATGTTCATTGCATGAGGTTTCATCATTTAACTTCTGTTGCCAATATTTATTCCTGGATATAACTCACAGTCATGGGGTTTAAGAAGTATTTGTCCAAACCCCAATAATATGTGATAGCTGATGCATGCAAAACAACAGCAGAGGACATACCAGTGGTGTTAAGTTGATGTTGATCCTTTAAAACACCCATAGTCTACCTGGAGCAAAACCTAAAACCAATGGATCTGCCTTGCCTGAACCATGCTAAAAAACTTGCCTGTGAATACAGAATAAGATAGAGTGATCATACAATCTAATCACTTCACAGTTACATGCACAATCTTCAAAAGATTTGGTCATTTTTTAAGGCCCTTGACTGTCCACCATACGGTGGATGATGTGCACCTGAAGGCAGGATTAAATCTCAAGTAGGCTACAATTGCCTGAAGTAGCGATTTATACACATCCGAAGTGTGCTGTGTACTTCCTACCTGCAATGCCATTTTTGCAGTCATCTTCTCCACCAATTCAGGAGGTGCAAAAGAAGGAAACATTAGACCAAATTGGTTTTGGCCTGTTCCTACAGGAAGCAGGAGGTGAAAAGGCTCAACATCTCCCCATGGGGTCAGCACCTCATTAACCCCATCTGTCCCTGGATTGGTGCCAGCAGGACAAACCACAAGACACAAAGCACAGGAGAGGCAGGAGAGAACATACTGGTGAAGAAGACAACTATGGAAAACACCATGACCAGTGAGGTGCTTTGCCCTGCTATGGAGCTCTGTCTTCTGAAGACCATGGTATTCATATGTATGGTTTTTCTGGGTTGTTTCAGTTGTGGCAGGACAAAAAAATTTTTTAATTTATAAAATCAAGATTTGCCGGTTCTTTTAAGTTTGGCATTACTGCAGGTAAGTCTGACAGGGACAACCTGAAGTCTTCTTCTTCAAGCTTACTGTGCAGTCACACAGTGGTTATTGACTGTTGCAAGAATATTAATGTTTTTATTTTTTAATTAAATAAATTTAATTTTTAAAATGGCACACAATGAATTTTCCAAGTCAAAATATTCCATTAAAAACCTTTTGATTCTTCTAAAGGCCCAAATCTGTGAGAAGTTACTAATAAATTTAACAAAAAGGAGTTTGTGACAAAAACTTGCTATACAAGGAAACAAGCACATCTGGTGCAAATGACAGAGACCATTTGTGCAAAGGTTTTATCTGTGCCGGGAGCCTTGAAACACTGAAAAAGGGTAAAAGCATTTAAATAATTTACATGGCTTCCTTCATGGAGATCACTTGTAAGAAACCTCAGGGCAGAAAAGTCTTCCTCCACAAATAAAAGAAAAAAGGTGCCAGTTCCCCAAACAGACAGAGCATACAGGGAGGACTGTGTTTGATTTGACTTGCTTGTCAGCTATGACAAAATAGAAGTAATTTTTTTAAGGCCCATGTCAGTTGGTTACCTCTTGTTCTAGGAGATCAGATTAAATCTTCCCCAAGGTTAAGAATGTTGTTTAGTTTGTACTATAATTAAAGGCAATGGGCCAACTGTGTCTCTCTTTGAAGTCAACCAAGTAACAGGAGGAACAAATCTGGACCTTTAACATATAGACAAACCATTTTTCTGTGATAACTAGAGTTAGGGGTCAGCATATGTACACCAGTACCCTTACTGATTCAAAACCAGAGGGTTGTTCCATAACAGAAAGAAGAAAAATAAACATTTTGGGTCCAATGCTCAGAAGTGCTGAATATTGAACCAGGTAGTCAGAAAGAGTGAAATCCAGAATTCGATTAGTAGAAAATTAATTTAACTATAGTTTACTAATATTGTATGCTTTCTTTTCCACTTCTCCTATGACTGGAAACAGTCTGGAACTTTGTCTAGGTTACCCCAAAGAGCTAAAAAGATTATTTTGTAACTCTGCCTAAGCTCATTCCTAACTAACCCAGCGTGGGTTTTTCCAGCTCCACTAAACATTCATTCATTTGTTCCTTATTCACTTACCGTATTTCAACTATCTTTCACAAGAAGCCACAAAGCTTTCCATCACTCAAGAAAGGTAGGACTGGTATGTGATGTTCCCAAACCGATAAATTCATTTGGCAAATAAAGACAAAATGGGGGTAACATCTCCTTTCTCCAGATAAAAATGTTATCTGTCAATAAGTTCCTATAAGGAAATCATCACCTAGATTTTAGGACAGATTTGATACAGACATTAGTCCCACAGTTCACGTGAGGGGAAGAACAACTTCCTGAAAACATTATTTAAATGAAGTTTGAAGGCTACACCTAGAAATGATGGGTTTTCCCCTCTTCCACCCCCAAGAAACATCCTGGTGTTTTTTCCTCCAAAATAGAAAGAAGGCTGCTGACCTGTCCACTGGGAAGTAGTAGAGACATTTTGCCATCTGCAGGGAGAATCCAAACCCCATATGGTAAGGACTTGCTTTCTTTTCCAGATTCAAGATTAGCAAAGAGCGGGTAGGAAATTTGTGAATTTAGGGATACATGGCCACATGCATATAAAATATCTGAGAAGCAGGCAGAAAGCATCTCTGCAGACTCTTAAATACAAACGTACAACAGTTTTCAAGGTTAATAGCATTAATAAAAGCAAAGAACGTTACACTTCCAGAGAAATCACTGCTACACAGGGCAAAGTTTACTGAAAAATAGCATTTTTTGCCACACTGCCTAACTGATGTTGAGAGGCTGGGAATAGATGGAGGTGCTTGGTAATGATAACTTTGAAGAAACGTCACATTTAAAGCTCAGACTGATTGCAGAAAAGGTGTTTTATCAACTGCTCCCTTTATGAATAAATATGAAACTAGAAGGAAAATGTTTAAACAGGTGTAATCACAACTGCATATGAAAATTGAGTTCAGAGGCTGTAAGGAATCTTAACACAGTTAAGAAAGAATGAAAGCAATGTAAAACTGTGATCATAGTCGATTATGCATGTATCATGCAAAACAGGAATGTTATCATAGCAGCTATAAAAATGTCAGTGAAAACTGAACTACTATTACCAAGTTGTAAATGAAATGAAAAATGCAAAAGGAATATGTGAATGAATACATTAAAGGAAATGTTATTTCTTTCCTGGTAGATAAACAAGCAAAACAAAACACATTCTCATGAAACAGAGTAATTTGTATGAACAAATATGCATAGATAACAATTGCGGGAGGCCACATCTGCACAGTACGTTGGGATAAAATTATTAAGATTCTGGGTAATGAATTTTCCGGCCTTAGAAAAGAACAGACAGTAAAAATGTCATGTTATGAAACCAGTTTCAAAGTAAGAAACCCATTAAGTAAGAGATTATATTAAGGGCCAATATTGTTTATGCTGAAGTAAAGGGAGCTGCTTCTGTCTGTTAGCAATGGCAATTTGGCTTTCAGTGTGACTACACTGTTAAAAAATGTGGCTTTTAAAACAAAACATTTCTAGCCCTGTATAAACTATACCCATTACAATGTTATTTAACTACTTGCTCAAGTGCTTAATGCTAAAAATAATTAACACAAAAAAATAGAAACCCAGGGCTTAGCTGGACAAAATAACAGGAGGACCTACTGGTGTAAGCAAATCCCTCTGCCCAAGAGCCTGAGCCGCCAGCAAGCTCCACTCGGGGAAAGTCTCCTGCAGCAGCACCGGCAGGACTCCGGCCAGCCCGCGGCACTTGCACGGGGTGGGATTAAGGCTCTTGTGTGTGTGTGTGAAAACATCATGTATGTTGCTCATCTGTTAAGTACACTTAGCTTTTTTTTTTTTCCCCCCTAAAATTAGTTGTTCACAATAGCCAGCTACTGCAAAATGAAAGTCTAGTACTTATTGTTAATTAAGGCAAGTCCACATAGAATTGGATATTGAAGCAAGCACTGGGTAAATATATGAAGGTTTTTACCTTCCCTTCTGCATTAAAAGAGCAATTACTTGGAATATGCTTTACAAACATCAAAGTTAAAAAAATATTTTTGAGTTCCTAATGTGTCCATAATTAATTCACACATTCAGCTGTTGAGTCCAGAAATATGTTCCTGTTGATAATTTGCATCTAATACTTCAAAAACAATCTGGCACATTCTTATTTGCCTTAATGCCTGAAAGCTATTACCAAGACAGTGCTTTACAATGTCATCATCATTGCTACCACGTATATGCTTTAACTAACACTAGCAGTTAGGTCTAAAGAGTTTCCCTCAAGAATTAAAACAGTTTTGTCTCAGGACACAATGTCATGATGGCAACTTCACGGAAGGAAATGTATTTACCAAATAGTACCCTTAAACTTTAAATCAATTAGAATTCCAGTACTGTGTTAAGCAAAACACAGGAAAATGGGAATTTGCCAAGAATTAAAGCTGCCCTTCTTCCAATATTGACAAGATTTATTTCATATAAAATAAAACACGTTGTATTATAAGAGAGATTCTGAGAAGCGCTAGCTGTCCTCAACTCCCAAATCAATGAGAATAAGGAACAAAGCGCTTCACAAGATCAGGCTTGAGTATCAGAAACTCTTCACATCCTCAGATGCCCAGGGCTAGTATTTCCATGTGTATAAAAGTCAGTTCTGCAAAAATGATCCTTACCTACATTGTTTTCACATACATGTGCACTTCAAATCTACTGTGACAGGCAGCAGTCCAAGACCATCCAAAATTAGTCCCAATTTTTATTTATAAGATATAAATTAGTAATTTTGTTAAGATCTGAAATTATGAAAATTGAGTTCCTAAATCAAAACATAAAAACTGCTTAGATTTTTGAACAGAAGAGGAAAACATAAGTGGAATATATTGGTTTATGTTTCATTTCGAATAGTACCTCAACCCCTTCACCACTGTGCTCATTTCATCTCGATTGAGCTTGGTATCAACTGCTAATTCTTTCAAACATAAAATCAGTTTTTAAATTGCTGATTTTTAGAACATTATTTCTCTAGTTATTATTGCAGTTTGACCTTTTAAGAACAACAAATTTATTCTGTTAAGTATTGTTATTTTTAAATGTTAACAAAATAGCAATCCTATATTTAGTCATTTTTTGTTTAAAATACTCGTATGCATCTAAAAGAAACATAACTGTGGATGGATGGTATCCTCCTCCTTGTGTTTAATTCTGGCAGAGTGTTTCCAGAACTTGAAACATGATCTCCAAGGGCAGGAAAGGTAATCCAGATACTTGGAGTCCTTACGCTACATACAATGTATGATAATGCCACATCTTAAGGCAGTACTCAGAAAACTCTCCCTGTTCGTCCAAACACAGGTGTTTAACTTGGTTGTGCCCATCACATCAAACAGGGGGGTATTTATCCAGACAGCAGTCCAAGAACCAGGCTGCTGAACAATTTCAATGTGACTTTTGGAAGTTTTCCCTCCAGCACTTCCTTTTGTCCCCAGTGGCTCTCAAAGCACAAACAGGGCCTCATGCCTCACATCGCACATACTGCAAGATGTCCAGCCTGCGCCCCCCTCCCTCCCTCCCTCCCTGCTCACCAGCATTCACACGCCAGTTCTGACTGGGAGCGCTGGCAATTGCATGTGTAAGGACAGGAGCGGCACCAGGGAGGGGCTTGCTGAGCTCCGAGGAGTCAGACTGCCTCTCACGGGTTCACAAACACTCCTCTGGAGCCAGACACCGGAAAGTCCTGCAGCAATCCTAGTGTTAGAGCATGAGCAGGAATTATTATTTTCCCTCTTCCACTACTAACTGAACCAGTTTCCCGTGCGCGTTTGCCAGGAGACTTTCTTAGAGAAAGGGAAAAAGAAGGGTGGGGACAGCTGGTCATCTTTTTTGAACATTAAACAGAAAACATCCCCCATCTAACCGAGACAGAAAGAAGTACTCTCTCACCCCAACATCTGAGAGCCTCAGATACAAATGCACTTCCCCTTCATACTGGGTTACCTCACCTGCTTGGAGAGAAATAAACCTGTGGAATTTTGTGCACCCTGATAAATATTAATTAGGGCACCTAGCCTGGCTATGGGAACAGAGCAGCTGTAAAAACCCAATAGGAAAATCCTGGGCCAAATCCTGATGTTCCCTGTGCAGGGCTGTGAGTAGGCACTTGGCAGAGTGGGATGAGGGAGCATCAGGGTCCTTTCTCCGGGGCAGCCATTGCTCGCGAGTCGTGGGGACTCGGCACTGGCCCTGTGATGGAGACTGAAGTTCCACGGCTCCCCCAGCCACTGGGGAGAAGCTGCACTGACAGATTTCAGTGCTTCTGGCTGCTGCCATGGCTGCTCAGTGCCCCCCGTAGAGCCCATGGCTGTGTACGCCCATCTTCCGCTGCATCTAATAGAGACTGCACATCAGAGGCAGTGGTAGGTGGGAAGATAAGGGGGAGAAGCTTTAAACATTGCCAGATCAGCGCAACAGGAGGTAAGCAAGTACAGAGGCAGCAAGAACTACTGAAAGTTTTTGATATAGTCCCAGGTGGACTCCCCAATGCCTGTAAATGTTTCAAAGGGGGATCCCCTTTCTGTGGGCATGGAAATGTTTCAAAGGAGCCCAAATCAGTGCAATGTTTCAAAGACCTCTGGTCTCTAAAAATTCCACCCCAGCCTCCCTCC
>NW_020799113.1:12789892-12805082 GCF_003259725.1 Athene cunicularia
CCCCGCCCTGAAAACGTTTCTAAACAGATCCCTTCCCTGGCTAACCACAGCTAAGGAGGTCTGTTCTGCTGCTTACAGCCCTCCTACAGGCCCCAGTGTAAAATGAAACAAAACATCTACCGCTTACCTCCTCTGGGGATGTATCCAGCCTTCTCCTTCCCCAGGGACCCTGTGCAGGACCCAATGTGCCTCTGTGTTTGTGCACAGGATATGAAGGGCTAGAGTGCAGAAGGGTAATTTTTCAAAGCAGTGTGTGGGAGTAGCACTGGAAATTCCCTGCATACTGCTTTGAAAAAAATAAACCCCCTACCTCCATGAATTATGAGCAGGGCCTCCGACTCCAGACTGAGGAGCAGAGAAATTGAAGAGGGAGGCACAGTCAACTTAACTGGATGCACTTTAAAAAATTACTATGTAAGAAATAATTGAATTCTTTAATCATATTACAGACACTGATACTTAAAAGGTGTCGCTGCTCCAAAGAAGGGATTCCTTTGTTGACAGTCACTTGAGCAGAATGAAACTGTAAGTACTTAGGCTATCTCAACTATTGATTTTGTGTTTCTCAAAAGTACAAGAAAGTTCTGCTGAGAGGTCTTGGATTATCAAATCCAAGGGTTTTTTTACCTAAAAATTACACGTCAAGGCTAACTTCATTGTCTTGACTCACTTCAAATTCAAAAGAGAGATAAAAATCTCTCCCTGGAAATGCTTATCCTACTCAAACTCTTATCTTAGATTGGTATCAATCATTCATTTTCCCCTGACAGCATCTCAATGACTGTATTAAACCAAACACCTTAATTTTAGATAGATACAAGTTCATTGAGATGAGTCCAACACTAAGCTCCCCTCAGGAGACGGAGTCTGAGGGCAAGTTCCCCCCCTACCCCCCAAACACCCACATGTTCACCCTGGGATCTCAGTGCTCCACCAGCACAAACAAATACTCATCTGTAGATCTTAAATTGACAACAATTACATTAATAACCCTTGTGACAGAGGCCTGGCCTGCAGAAACAGCTATATTAGCTTCTTTCTCTTGCTGCCCATCTGGCTAGACTCGGTCTAACACAGAGAAGGGAAACTCTTTCACTTCTAATTTTTTAAGTGATAAACCAGCCTGAGCAGTAAGGAGGTACATGGCAGTCTCTCCTATGGCCTGAGTAAAGGATCAAGGCTCTCAGGTTTTGAACAAAGGGCAGAGGAACAAACCCGAGAGGCAATCCATCACTCTCCTTGCTATTACTGACTCAGCACTATGCAAATTAACACCAAAAATCTGCACAGCATTTATTGCTTGAGAGATGGTGACATCTAGTCTCTCCTTGCCCCTTCAGTATTCCCCAGTAAGGAACAAATACCAACAGCAGACTCACTGGCGATGCCTTTTCGGAAGCAGTCACATGTCCTGAAGGAGAGGGGGGCCCAAGTGCCTTGTGAACTGAGATGCCCAGAGTTGAAGGAAGCTTGGCTGTATATTAAAGATTTCTATACTTTACTCTTTCCTAAACTGCACCATAAAAAAAAGCGATGACTTGAACTTAATGAACATTCTCAGTCCGTATCTCATCAAAGCGACACAAGACATGACACTACAATGGAATAATCATAAATTTTCTTACCCTATCCTGGTATTTACAATGTTCTAGGTGTATGGAACTGAGTTCATATGCACCTTTATGTTTATACAAAGTTCTTCCAAATATGTATAATAACTTATGTACAGCTCCAAGGAAACAATAGGTACACTTTTCACAAACAGCAGCACCACACTTTTCTCAGCCTCCTATGCCTTCTACCACTGTTGTTTTCCAATAGCACTAATAGTAAACCATAGTCATAGATATATCATCGTGCGTTATTCCAGACACAACTAATTTTAAATTTCACACATTGTTTACTGTAAAATGAAGAAATTACGTCTTTCCAAAAGGAAAAAGTATTCTCTCAAATCAAGTAGAACCGTAACTCAGCACTTTATGACCTTTGTATTTACAAATAATTTATTAGCTATTGGATCACAAATTAAGTTGAAACAAGTGCTAAGCTTGCCTAAGGACTGCTTTCCTTCAGGCTTCTTAAAAAAAAATTCTAGGGGGGAGCTACATGAAATCACTATGGTCCAATTAACAAGGATCTCACTCTTCAAGCTTGCAAACAAGAGATTACATTAACACCTGCTACAAAAGCAAACATTTTTAGATATCTTCATCTTAACCTGCTTGACATTGACTTCAAACTCCTGCCTGGCTCTCAGATGAAAATTATTGTGACTGACATGTATATTTTTCATTTGGGGGTGGGGGTGTGAAGACTGTGTCAGTCCATGTTTCTCTCGCTCTGGTATTTATACATAATTGACTTCAAAGATAATAGGAGTTAGATACATTCATTGACAGGAGAACAGTTTCCTAAATGTAAAATTGTTGAAGAAAAAACATTATGCTTATGGGAGATAAATGCTGCATGGGAACATATGAGACACATAGAGTGCACTGTAGAGGGTCCTTAAAAGAATCTCATCCAACATATGCCTAGAGTGGCATGTGTAACTCCCTCCTTTGTGGTCTATGCATCAAAATAAACTGACCTCTTGGGCCAACACATATATTTATAACATCTGTACAGACAGGAAAAACATTTCTTTGCATTCATCAGAAAAGCAATCATACAGCAGCAGCAGAAATACAACCCATCAGATTACCATAACACTGTACTGCAAACTCTTGCAACAGGACTGTAGTTAGAAGGCAGCAAACAATGATTTTTAAAACACTTGTATCTCCGAAAAGTTGAACTTTCTGAAGTCCAGAATTGTTGGGAAAAGAAGAAAAAAACCCCACAGAAATAACTCTGTAAGTGTTTTGTTTTGACAATGTTCCTCAGGAATTCACCACACTTAGCTGGGAAAATGCTAGCAGTTAAATCTATTCAATGTCATGACATACAAAATTGAAACATAATTGCTCCTAAGTGGTTGACAACTGGCAAGTACTTTTTACATGGATAGAGAGAAATTTATGCTATCAAATGGAAGATACTGTCAAAAGTTTGATTTTAATATAAATGAAAATGCTACATGAAGACTCAAAAGGATAAGGAAAAAAGCTCAGCAGTAACACTTTTATAACCACATATTTAAAAAGCTTTGAAGTGAAGAATCATTACATCAAAATCATTTTCCTTGAAAGATAAAAAAAAAAAAATTACAGCATGAATATTAACAAGTTATTAGAATAGTGAATTTCAAAGAGTAGCAAAAAACAAGCAGCCGATGAGTGGCCTAGTTTAAAGAATGTCTTACCAATCATATGGTTAGCGACATGGATTTGTATCTCTCTCTCATTCTCAAAGGTCATCTGGCACTTGATGCACTGATAGGTCTTTTTCTGTTTAATAACCAAAAAGAGATTAGAGAAAACTGCACTGTAGCATAAGGCAAGTGTGATCATGAATACAGCATGTTATGTGCTTCAACTTTCTTCCACTCAGGCTTTTTCTGCTCATATATATATTCCCAACAAGACACCAAGTTGGGGGAGGATTTTCTGGGACCATGAATACAATCTCTAATTAACAGCTTCCTTTAAGAGAATTTTTAATTTCAACTTTAAAAATTTCAAATGCTAGTACTTGAAAATCTGATCAAGTACTTGAGCCATAATCAGATTGCTTCTGTCATTTAACCCATTGCAGTAAAACTTCCTCCATTTTTAGAAAAAGATCAACTTTCTTCTTTAGTTAAACTCAAAATACACGAGGCAAAACACCTATAGTTACTTGGAGAAGTGAAGGACAAAAGGAAAAAAACACATTTTGTAATTGTCTCCTATCAGAAATCCTGGAAAAACTGCATTACCACAAAGAATTGTTTCCTAGCACAATCTGTTGTGTATTTTCTCCATCTCAAAGTCATATCAGGGAGGCTTAGCTGCAGAAGTCAGGAGATAGTGTGAAGAGGCAATTACATGAACCATTTATTCAAATAGGGAAAATGGGGTTTGCACTCACATTGACAGTGGTGCATGTACTTGTGCAACATGACAGGAAAAAATCCAAGAAATCAATTGTAGAAAATAAAATGCATGTGGATAAGTTTGACACCCAAGTTAGGAAAAAAATAAAATATGAATGCTAAGCTTTTGTACACTTGCAAAACCTCTTACTTCCCAAGGCAGGAGTACAGTGCTTTGGTCTAATGTGCATGCTCATTTACTGCATGGGAATATGCTATCTAAATAGACATCTTTTGACATGCTATTTAGAAAAATTGGGCCTTTTATACCTACTTCTTCCTAGATAATAACTCCTACTGCAACTCTTGCCACCAGGCATGAGCATGAGCACACGATCTGTATCCTTATGGCTAGAGTGGATGGCAGCAGAACGTGTGTGAAACCTCTGTGTGTTGGTCACAAGCTCAGGTAGCTGAGAAATGGAACCCCAAGCCGTTAGCCCTGAGAAACCCAATTCAGTAATCAACACCCTCTTAACTTTTTTGAAGTAAAATATTTTACCGGTATTTTTTGTGCACTTTTAGATGCACATTATTTTTTTCTTAGAGCCTCCACCCCACACCTAGGTACAGAATCCTATTTTTAGGACAGCAGTAAAAAGTCAGAAGTTTTGAGTTAGACAGAGGAGTTGCTGTCACCTCCTCTGCGCATGGGATCCAATTTCCTTGAGCACCTGCTGAGGAAAGAACAAATTAGGTGCTGCCAAGAGCTTCTTAACTACTTCCCATGTCATCAATGGCAACAAGTTAGCCTGCTGGAGGTTAATGAACATGCTGTAATACCATAATAACAAATGCACCCGTCTATGGATGCTATGCATATTCCATGAATTCTGTACGCAGTATGTGTTTGCACATAGGCAGGGCTTTCTAGACTAAAATAACAATGGGTGATTAACACAATAATAGGAAGAAGGCTATAGTCCATTGGCCGAAACCTGACACAGCCAACCATATAAAAGAAAATAGTTTGGATTGGCTAGTTATCCCTAGGCAGCTCAAGAAAGTATCCTCTTGGAGTCCATTCGGAAATCAAGGCTGTTAATGGAAAAGCAGCTGGATTTCTGCAGCACTCTTTCTTGGGAATCTATTTCTGCAGACAGGCACAGCACACATACGTACGCATGTCCTCTCAAACACACTGGCATACACATGCTGAGGGCTGCTAACTTTAAAAACAAAACAAAGCAAACACAAAAAACCTTGGAAGTGAAGAATGGGATTGGGCAGGGAATGATTCATGTGGTCACATTTAAAACTTGAACCCTTCCTCTCCTTTAAAACTTCAAAGCTATGTGCCTTGTTCAACACTTACCTCTGTTATGAGGGTTCCCTAAGTAACCAGCTAAAAAGAACAATATTTCAGCTCAACTCTATTTCAAACCTTTAAAGTTATATTAAACACAGAAAAATGATTCATTTTTTTAATTGATTTTGGTGCTTCTGAAAGCTACTTACTAACAGATCTGGAGACAGGATGTCTTTGTTTATCCTCAGACCCAGTGCGAACTCCTCCACACCATTTCACAAACTTATAAAACACTCTGCTTGGCGTGACCACCCCTCAGAGAAGACGGCAGATTTCAGACTTCCTCTGAGTATAATCTTTAGCCTCAACTGAGGCACATGCATGCAAAAGAGCAGTTTAACTGAGGCAATGGGTCTTGTGGTAGGGTACCCTGCTTGACAGGGAGTGAGGTTAATAAACAGCCTCATACAGGCCACAAAATAACTATAGATAGATTAGCAGCTAAATGTTTATGCAAGAGATGGAAGAGCTGGGTTTTTTGGCTCATTAATATTTCTCTTTAGAAGAATGTCACAAAAACAGACTTCCACTCTCACTAGTTTTAATGCAAGGTTGTGTTATTTGTGGTACCACATATGATCTTCTGCTACCATTTTTGTGGATATTATGGCTTCACACACATTATTAATGGGTCAGTTATATCTTTTTTATTTTGTCTTCACAAGTGGTGACAACAAAGGTGCCCAAACTCTGAGGACCTAACAGTCTAGGTGACAGCATCTAAGTGACATAGGAGACCAGATGAGCAGGCCTTCAGCTGAGACCTTCATCCCCACTAAGTCAAGATATTTAATTCTAATCCTGGCACAAAATAGTAGTAATAACAACAGAGGGTTCTGGTTTCTTTTCTGAAATATCTATTGTTCCCATGGGTTTTCCAGACTGTCCTCCTTTAAATCTGGAAATGGTTTCCTGTTCTACAAAGAAAATATTCCTCCATTCAAGTGGATTTACAAGGGAAGAGAAGGGGTGTGGGGGAGAACAAAGAGAAGTAATTGAGTCCAAGAAAGTATGCAGGAGAAAAGTCCAAGCATTTGCCACCGTCAGTGTTAAACAAACACTGTTCATGATAACTATGGTACAAAATAAGGATAAATCTGTGTAAGAGAAAGAGCAGCTTGAAACATGACTTTCCAGTATTACAAGGGGCAATAAGAAATCTCAATACTAAACAACCAGTCATGTTTCTCAAGACATGCACGTTCCTCTAGAAGACATGTTAAAAGGAATTAATAAAATGTATTCAGAACTGAAGCTCCTGTGCACAGAAATATGTTCAGAAACTTGAAAGCATTACCTCTGGTGTAACAGAATAAAAAAAGGTCTTGAGCTATACATGTGCCAGATACTGGAATGGTACCTCCACTTGTGATGCTCATCTAATAAAAAAACTTGTAGTCCTATCCAAACAGAATATCTTGCATAAAGCTATAAGAATCAAGCACAAATTGATGTTAGAGCAATTGTTAGAGCAATCTTTTTCTATTAAGGTATAATTTATTTATTCCTTTTTGTGAGTTCCTTATGGAAGACCATTGACTTGACTTAAAATCCTCCAATGAAGATGCTGCTCGGTACACAAGGCAAAAACCTTGTCCCTCTGGAAATCTCTTTGTTGACCATCGTGACTAGTCCTAGTTAGATGTCCTAGAAACAAAGGTGATCAATTCACAGATACTTCTTCCTGGTTGTTTGCCATACTAAAATGTGAGGAAGACAGAATATAGCAGCATTTTCAAGGGTTATGTCGTTTCTTCCATTTTTATGGATAAATAAACCCCAAACCCCAAAACTGCCAAGCAATTCTGGGTGGTTTTTGATCCTCATCTAGATGTCTCTAACTGATTTTCAGAGCAAAACCTCCAAAAATTCAATAGTTAAAAACCCAAACAAAATACAACAAAATATTCATACTCCCTTTGTGGTGTTGAATCCATGTGCATATATACACAAATACATACAGTAAAAAGGAATTGTTCTTCTTCCCCTGCTCAATCTTCTTTTGTTCCCAAATATTTTCACTTTTTATTCATATTTATTTTCTTCCTTTCTTTCATTTTGGGGTTAAAGCTTTATATAAGTTTTTTTCTGAAATTCCTTTAGGCTTCCACACTCACTTCTTCAATTCAAGAAGTATAACTGCTGGTGGAGTGATTTTCCAACATCGAAAGAAGTTACGGATTTTGTATGTCATCATCATCTTTTCCATGTGCTTGGATTTCATTCTGCTTATTCTTGTTTACTCTAAAACATTTACACACTACTTAAAATCTAGTCTCACTATATTTTCTTTCTGACTGTACTTTGTCCTAATCTTCAACTGCTTTTCTGTTTAAGAAAGAAAAATCAATACAGCGTTTAAAAAAGAAATGTAGAAGTGCTCAAGAATTGGAAAGAAGCAGCTCTTCTCTGGACATCTGCAGATTACTCTACATGCATTGTGCACTTAAGATTGCTCCAGTAAAATGGTATTTTACCTGTGCACAGCATGCTAACAAGGTGACAGGAGAGATCGTGTTCAACTTGTTTAGCTTTGCTATGAAGCCAATGAAGTTAAATAAATGCTGTTCTTGAAATACAGATATTTATCACCATTTAAAAGACAGTATAATTCTTTGAAAACGCCTGGGCTAGACAGATACAAAGGGCACTCATTGCCTTGAGAAACCTGAGTGAAACACCAATAGTTTCACATTAACTGATATCAGAATTCAGGTCTTGCACCTATAAGGGTAAGATAATGAATTATTCCTAATATCACTATATTTATTCCTGGGATGCATACCATAAAGGTCTCCGATATTAGCATATGTGCAGGCCATAGACACCTGTTGAAGGTACCATTTGCCATCATCGTAAATGCTGATTTTTCATTATCTTATTCAAAGGAACTAAGGCTTTTCCTCATGGGATGAAATTCAAAGCATTTACCTTATTGAAGAACTTAAAAATCTCCCCTGAGAGAATAAGTATGGAATCTGCCACTGAAAAGAAGGAGTTAAAGAAAGAAGAGCAAGCAGAAAATGGCAACGTATTCTGCTTTTGATAGTTCATAGGAAAGAAGAGGTGATACTTAAGGCTATAGGCACAGCCATACGAAGTAAGAATTAGTCCTACCTAAGCAAACAGTTTTAAAGAATTGAGAAGGAAATAAAAGGCTGAGAAGGAGGAGGAGGAAGGAGAATGACCTGACTAGAGCTCCAACTGAACTCTCAAAAGGTATCACACCAAAGGGGGAATATTTCCATTCCTCATTCTTCTGCAGAATTAGGTGTGTGTGCCTGGAGGCTTAGTCACACATTCACTGCATGGAGAGGGAACAATATCCAGTTGTTTTACTAAAGAAGGAAAAAAAAAGACAAGACATCAAACTCTCTCTGGGGTTCTCTCAGAAGCCTGGAGAGGGGTGTTGAGGCCAGCAGGTACCAGGACAGGCAGTGCCATGCTCTGAGCTGGCCATGCACAGCCTGGCTCGGCCGGACGCTGCTCCCCGCACGCCCCAGCGCTGAGCCACAGCTAACAAATCCTGCTGGGGACAGAGCCTGCACCAGCTCTGCTGGAGGCATCTCAGTCCTCAGGATGTACTTAGGGTCTTCTCTTACTTAACTGAGCCTCTGGTGTTCTAGCTGAATGGTATTTTCAGGTTCTTTTAATGCAGTAAGATGTGTTTGTGGGTGCTTTAATTAGCAGATTGACATAAACAGGCATCTACAGCTGGAATTATTCATTAGGAGTTGGGTGCCTAATTTCCTTAGATACTTTTGAAAATCTCACCCCATCATGTTTAATTAAAAATGTCAGATGATATCAATACTCAGATGTGTCTGCTGTTAGTCTCCCGAGAAGATTTCCAAAATCTACTTCTCATTCCATCTGTTCCTGACAGAGAAAGGACTGACTTGGCCCATTCTTGAACCAAAACGTCAACAAACAATTTAAAAAGACTATAAACTGCAAATGATATTAATCTCCTGAGTAGGCTTCTGAAGCCTTACTTGGATCTGTGTGCTCCCAAGTATCTTGTAAGCTAAGAAATGGGAAAGCAGGCTATCTGCAAAAGTTAAAGGAGAGCACACTTACATGTAACCTGCATTAGACAATTTCCCAATTTGCTAAGAAAACTACTTATCTTACAGGAGGGCCATGAAGAAGATCCTTTTAAAATCACTTTTAAAATCATACACACACACACACACACACGTATGAGCACACACATACGCACGCAGACATCCAAGTAGCCTCACAACATTCACTTTGACAGACATCCATAAGGACAAACTCTTTAGCACAGAAATTTGTTTAGGTGAGAATTTGGGGGGTAGGGTGGAATTCACTAAATTTTCTCCTCAAAAGTTCCTTTATCCTCCTGCTCATGTTTAGTTCCCTGGTAAGAAATAATCTCATTCCTCAAGTATGACAGATCAGAAATTTTTTTGTTTGGGTACTCAGCATCTCCTTTCCTCATGGTAATACCCCAGCTTTTCCAGATCTGCCAGTTCAGTAGCATCAGAATTCATGGACAAACTCAATCCCCACTGTTCAAGTGTCTCAGCTCTCTGTTGGTAAATCTAGGGCAGTTTTATGACGAAAAATCTGATGCGCTGCCACTAGGAATCAAGAAGCCTGCAAGGCTGTGCAACACCTAATTTTTCTATTGTGTTACTCTACCTTTCCTCATGTTTTGGTGTTTTTTATAGTAGTACAAGTAATTTTATAAAGTGACAGTTTAAAAAAAAAACAAAAAAACAAACTAAACCAACAACATCAGATTAGTTCTCAGTCACATGGAACGTCTACATTTTATCCCTCGGATATCTTAAAGTTCAGATGTACTTACTCTGGGAACAGGGGACGTCTGGGTACCTTTCCTTTGGCCACTAGTCTCAGGTGTCAGGTCTCGGTGGTCTACCTGAATGTGGCTCTCTAGGTCTTCAGCACTTTCAAATTTGACACTACATTCTGGACACCTCAGACTGCCACACGGTCTCTCATTCACCTCCTGTGGAGTCAAGCCCGAAGACTGTCCATTGGTGCTCCTGGTCATGCATCCAGCACACAGGCCATAGGGAAGGCCATTCACATCCAGCTTTACCAAGTCCTGCTTATTACGGAACTCCTTCAAGCACAACGCACACTTGTAGAGTTTTTGCAAGGCCTGGCCATTGGGCGATGAGGTTGCAGAGTTTCCTGCCAATTTCTGCATATGGAACGTCCCATGAATTTTCAGCTCAAGGGTAGAGGTGACCGTCTGCATGCAAACAACACAGCGAAACCCGGTGAGGGAGTTTCTGAGATCTGGATGCATCTGGCAGTGCTCGATAAATTCCTCCTCACTCTGCAGTGGCATTTTGCAAATCCGACACGTCCCTGTATCCAAACTCTTGCTGTGAGTGACTTTGTGCTCCGTCAGGGTCAGGAGTGATGGGAAGCGTTCCCCGCAGATGGGGCACATGTAGTGCTTAGCTGGGCCTCGATGGGTCTGCATGTGCTCTCTCAGGCCATTTTCTGAGAAAAAGGTCCTTGAGCAGATATTACACTTGTGGCTACCTTTGATAAATTCTGCTTTCTTCCTAGAACAGTCATCCTCACCAGGCCTGATGTTATGATCTCTCAAACGATGGTTCTGCAAGAGGACCTCCATCGTGTAGGCAGCCCCACAAATGTCACAGCCATACATGGGCTCAGAAGCATCTACATCATCCTCACTGGCTTCATGACTGTTGGAAGTATCTGGATTCTTCATTAACATGTTCTGAATATCTGCCCCTTCTGTCTTCTTATTTGTTGGGGTCATGCCATTAGCTGTACCATTCTCAGCGCTAGCATCAAAAACACAATGTTTTTCCCGCAAGTGCTTTTCAAGCAAGATGATGGCATGAAAAGCTTTGCTACAAAACTTACAATTGTATTTTTTGCTGTGCGTTGTGATGTGGCACTGCAGTTCTACCTCTGTGCTAAAGGTCTCACCACAGAAGATGCATTTGTGAGACTTTGATGGATTCCCCAAGTGACTATGCTTCACATGGATCTGGAGATCCACCTCCTTCCTAAAATCCCAGTTACAGGCTGTGCAACGATACATCTTCTTTTCATTGCTGTGTTTGACTGCCAGATGCACTTGGATAGATACCTTGGAATCAAAAACTTCTTGGCAAAGGGTGCAGTGATACAACACAAAAGTATGCATGTCCAACAAATGCTTCTGCAGATCATCCACCGAAGAAAACTGTTTGTCGCAGCTTTCACATACATAATGAGTTGAAGTTGTCATGTAATGTACGGTGAGATGTTGCAGAAGAGACTCCTGGGAATCAAAGTCCTCTTTACACTGAGGGCAAGACTGTTTCCTCAACAGCAACTCCAAATGCAACTTTAAATGGGTCTGAAAACTCTCAAAATTTGAGAACTTTAGATCACACTGATTACATGGGTATTCACCATTAGACACTGAGTTTACGCTAGCAGAAAGCCGTTGCCTTTTAGGGGAAGAGACTTCAACATCAGAAGAAACTGGACTCTGCTCTGCTTTTGACTTCTTATTGTGTGCCAGAGGAATGTTCTTGTGGTTTTCTTTAATATGCTTTGTAAGCTTCAGGATGGAGCCAAAAATGGGGGAGTTTGTGCAATAAGGGCATGAATAAACTTCCATAAAAGACTGTGTTGGCTGAATGACAGGGGAATCCAATTTTGAATTTCCTACATTGCAGTGAGTCTGCTGAATATGCTCAGTCAAGGTTGCTTCGGTCAGAAAGCCCATGGAGCATTGGTTACAGAAGAAAGCGTTGTTGCCATCTTGAGGGGTAGCATTTGGGCCACAGTGAGTAATACGGATGTGTTCCTGTAAGCTATTGATATCTGCAAACATCTCTGGGCAGTAGTTACAGTGAAAGGCAGAAATGTTGCTAAACTGCATCATGGGATAGGCATGGTTTTTGTGCACCTTTCTCACGTGTTCATTCAAGTTGTACAGCGTAGGCATGGAATCAAGGCAGATCTGGCACGTGTGGCTTTGTTGAGGTTTGTCTGCATGAATGGTCTTCAGGTGAATCTCCAGAACAGCAAGGCTGTTGAAGTCGCGCTTCGAGCAGTATGGGCAGCTGTAAGTAACTTTAGACCAGTTCTGGCTTTCCTCTCTGTCCACAGACCTGATTTTCTTTTGTCCTCTCAACGGTTTTAAGGTCGAATCTGGGGTGGAACCTCTTTCCACCGATGCACTGGAGTCGGGCGTTGCGCTGCTCATGGACGCCACACTCCCCAAGACTGGGTCAGGGCTGATGCTGTGATTGCTGGAGTCAGGTTGCCTGTGGCTGTCCAAGTGGCAATAGACTTCCTCCACTGAAGAAAACTGCTCTGGGCACATAGGGCACTTGTGTTTTTTGTTGGCATGGGCTTGATGAATGTGTGAGAGCAGCGAGTTTTCGTCTGCAAATACTTCAGGGCAATGAATACACTGCAAATCTGCCTTCTCGGAAAGCTGTGGGTGGCGTGTCATTACGTGCTTCTCCAAATCTTCAGTCTGACTGAATGTCTCTTCACAGTAATCACACATAAAATCATCCTTCTTCACCTCTTTCTCAGTCTTTGCCATATGTTCCTTGTTCTTTTTATGAGCTTGCATGTGACTCTGCAATGAACTGGTAGATGAAAACCCACGTTTACACACAGTACACTTGAACGGTTTGCTGGAGCTGTGGGTTTTCAGGTGAATTTTGAGGTGGTCGCTGCGAGAGAAGGCAGCCTCGCACTCATGGCAATGGTACTTTTTATCCCCTGTGTGAAGCTTTATGTGGCGATCCCTACTTCTCTTGTGCTTAAAAAGCCGGCTACAGTAGGTGCATTTGAAAGGTAGTTTGTCACTGTGGATCTGCTCGTGCCTTTTAAGGTAGCTCAGGCGAATGAAGGACTTATCACAAAACTGACAGGGATACGGCAGGCCAGTCCCCCCTTCCTCCTCCCCGATGCCGAGATCACACCCATCTCCTATCATCTGAGTGGGTGATGCAACATCTTTGCTGGAGGGAGATGAAGCCACCCAGGAGAGTTGTGGGTCGTCATCACCATCTGTAATGGGAAAGCAGAAAGGAGATTAAAAACAATTCCCAGTGCATCTGTGAAATAAGGACAAAGCTCTCAACAACACTATGGGCTTCTGCTACTACAGCATTTAAAAAAAAAAATCAACTAAAAAAACCCCTCTTGAATTTCAAATGAGGTTTGAGAAAGAGAAATAAAAATATATTTGTACACATAATTCACAAATATGCCAACACATAGTATTAATAAAAAGCATTTTTCTTTAGCAGGTTTAACACCTGCTCACTGTACTGTAAAGCAATAAATGATGAATAAAGAAAGCGAAACACAATGTGCAATGAAGCAATACAAACATTCCGAAAAGCTACAGTGTTAAGTGATCACCTGTGATTTTGTGGGTCTTTTTAAATGCTACATCAAGGTGATTTTAAGTAATGTCTCCATTAAACACAATCCTTCAGTTGTGTCTCAAAACTGTAACAGAATGAAAGGCTGCTCAAAAGCAGAGTCAAACATCTAGGTGAAATAAAAGCATCAGATTTGAGACAGCTCAAGAAAATCAGAGAAGAGATCTGTACATTACCACATTCATTCATATGAAAGGTAATGTTGCCTGCTAGGTACAAAAACAAACAAATTAAAAAAGCCCAGAAAATCACCATTGGAGATCTCAAGACATCACAAAAGAATCAACTTCAGGATAAACCGACAATGGCCCAGCCTCTGTTATAATAACTATTTCCTTTGCTCAATACGAGGCTTTGGAAAATATTTCATAATTTGATATTACCATAAAGAAACACAGCACCAACTCCAGCAGCAAAACAGTCATTTTAGGAAAAATACATAAAACGTTGGCTGCTTTCATAGACAGAATTGTTAACAAGAAACAGAAGAGAGTGAGTTCAAATATCCTAATTCCAATAAATACGGAGATGTTGAGAGAAGCAAAAATGCCACTAGTCCGATATAACACTGAACAATGGAATGAAGCAGAAATAAAATGCATATAAATGAGGGAAGGCGCTGACCACATATACATTTGGAGATTCAAAAAACGGAACTGGTTATCCATATACATTGTCCTTATAAAACATTTAATGTTTCTACTTCAGCTCTTACTAAAACAAACCAATAAAAAAATCCCCAACTGTGCGTGTAGGCTGCCACACGCGCACTCCTTGTGCCTGCCAACTACAGAGTCGCCAGGCGGAGAAGAGCACATGTACAGCGGAGAAGCTCTCAAAGAAAGGCTCGGCTAATGAGGATATCACCACCGTAAGAGGCTAGCTCCTGTGGCACCGTTTGCTTTGGCAAAGACCTTCTTTTTCATCCCAGGAAAAAAAAGAGAGCGGTGCTACCTTGGAAAAACTGAACCAAATAATCACACACCAAACAACTTTTACCGCGCGATGGGGCACACGGTGGGGCTGCCGCTTTTCCAGGATGCGCAGGTCAGGTGCCCGCTCCCCTCGCCCCACGCTCCCCCGTTTAATTAAACTTCCTACTCCAGAGTGATGCTGGACACCAAGAATGTGCTTCCTCCCACTCCCAAAATGCACCCTGGCTCTCAGCAAGCACCGGTGCTTCTAAGATGCTCAAGATCTTTGTGCTCAACTAACTCCTCTGAACCAGGCCAACCCTGAACCTAAAACACAGACAGCGAGCCCCTGATTTTGACGTAAATTTTCCTCAGGCTTCATTCCCCCGACCATGAACCGGCCTCCCTCTGCAGCTGCAACAAAGCCTCACGTTCCCAACTGAAGCCACCTCCGCTGCCCGCCCCGCTGCCGGCGCAGCTTCGCGCTGCCCCCGGGGACCCCCCGTCC
>NW_020799113.1:12805132-12832385 GCF_003259725.1 Athene cunicularia
CCCGGCCCCCCAGCTCTGCCAACAGCCGCGTCCGGGGCTCCATCCCCACGGACCTGTGGCCACGGGCCGTCGGAGGGAAGAAGGCAGCCGGCTGCCAGCGCCTGGATTAGGGGCCCCGGGGAGGTGCCGGTAGCTCAGGGCTGGCTAATTCCCTCCTCTCGCCAGCTGGGCTCCTCCAGGGGAAAGGAGACAAAGGGGAGCAAGAGGGGGATGCTGGATGCTGGGCCTGAACTAGGGCAGCACATGTTGCGTTTGCTACCGCTACTTCTGTCTAAGGGGAGAGGGGGGGGAGGCGGGGGGAAGGAAAAACAATAGGAAAAAATTATACCACCATTGTGTTATTTACTGCTCAGGCTTGCTGGCTGTAATTAAAATAATTTAAAATGTCCACTTTGCAGAAACTGTTATAAAAATATATGCATTTTAAGTATCTTCCCTTTTGGTGCCAGACTACTGGTGCCTTGTGGCAGGCAGCAGCACACTGAGGAAGGACTGCACTGGGGACAACTCCAAGCACTTAAAATGGCTCAAGTGAATAAAGCTTCATTGTTCTGCTTTGAAACTGAACATGCAGTGGGCCAAATCCGGTGGTAACACAGGCTGGGCTTTAACTTCGTTACATCCATATCTGCCTATGCCAACCATTACATTGGCCTACCATGCAAATCAAACAAATCTTTTAGGTCTCTTTTTCCTCTGAAACAAACCCATCTACCTCAAAATGCACTGTAACATTCAAATAGGGCCAGTTCCCCTCCAGCTGCTGCTCTTCAAACATATTGGGCTATTCAGAAAACACAATCAAAGAAAGCTGGTATTACTTTATGAGTGATGCACAAAGACATTGCTGTACTAATATAATTTGTATTCAAAAAACCTAACATTTCTCAGATTGAAAAGCTGAGTTCGTAATAAAAATGGAAGCATTTACATAGACAGTTGAAAGCAAACATTGTCTCCTTTTGTTAGCTTGATTTAGACCTTTCACTGATTTTCCTGTTTAACTTTTTGATTCCTTGCATTGCACAGTTTTCTCATACTTTTACAATATAAAAAGAATTAGGAAATGTTAAGCCCCAGAAACAACCTACCTTGACTTCTTTACAAACAAGACACTAAATTACTGAAGGCCTAAACTGAAGAAATTAGGGAAAACTCATTATCATTAATCTCTTTATGGAATGAAAAATAGCCCTGTTAATTTTAACTTGCCATATTAAATTGAAGAAAAGACCTATAATGAACTGAGAAGGAAATGCTAAGGTATTTTACCAGAGTAATATTTTAGTGGGAAGATATATTTTAGATGTGGTGTGACATGTCTGGCAATGATGGTTAGAATAATAATTCTACATTAATGCAATCAAAGGAATGTAGCAGAATGAGAAAAATCACTTTCAAAAAGGAGATTAAAGTCATTAAAAATGGCTAATCCTGTAAAGTGGGACTGTTCTAAAATAGAGAATCACATGGCTGGAGCAAGGCTTTTGTCATCTGCGCGTAAGAGAATCAAAACAAGTATTAAAAGGGTAAGAAAATTCAATGAAAAGTTTAATTAGGAAAAAAAGAGCATTAAGGAAGCTTCAGAATGTCAGTAGTCCTCAGGATATATGTGTGGGTCATGAAGCTTAAAGGGCCAAACTTGATAATCAATCTCAAAGTAGTATAGTAATTTAGCAACTTAATGTTCAGCACGTTTATGGGACTGCAAGCATTTATCACCGTCACTGAGGAGCTAATTCCAGCCTCAGTGCATTCAATAAATGTATCTTTCCTTCTAATAAGTGCAATTTGGCCAAACGGCAGTATAAATCATACTTCATTCTCTGTTTATCTTCCAGATAACATGAGCCAAATTCAGAAATACACTTGCAAAGCTGAAACAATAAAATGAAGTCTTAAAAAATGTGATCTCTCTTAGAACAGAGACAAACAGCACATCACAGATTACCAGGAGTCAGCAGCACTGTCATCTCAGCATACACTGATGACGATATATTATTATTTCAAAGATATACTGTTAATAGAAGTAAAATGGACCAGACAAAATGTCAAAGTCCCTGCAAACACCTTCCCCCATTTCCTCACTCAAAGCTAGCTGGAAACGTTACACTCCCGCCAGACTGGGCCGAGCTGTGTTTGAAGCAGTTGCAGAGGGACGGGCTTGCTCAGCTGTCTCGTCACCTGCGCAGCCCCAGTCCTGGGGTCAGCACTTGTGGGCAGGGGCTGCACAAACCCGGGCTACCCCCCAGCCAGATGCTTTTTCTCTTGAGAACAAAAGGTACACACAGAGACCCCATTTGCTGGCCCAGGCCTGAAGTTCATCATGGCCTAAACCCTCTTGTTTACCAATGTAGAGTATCATCAGGTTCCCCTCTAGTGAAAAACCTCCCGACTCTCTCTCCCCTATGTGTGAAGGGTTCAAGTGGCTCTTCCACGGGGCCTCCATGTGCCTGCACACTGTGGGCATGTCGCAAAGTGGCCAGAATGGTATGGGAGGCCAGTTTATTCCAGCTGGTTTGGGTGCGAACAGCAGCACACATTGAACATGATGGGGCTCAGAAGAGGCTCCAGAACCTGCCCAGGCATTGACAAAATAGCCAGGGCTTGGCCAAAGAGGCAACTTTGAGACTCCCCTCCTGAACCCAGAAGGCATCTCCATACAGGACAATAAACTAAGGAGGTTAGATTTGGAAGGTGCTCTTATTCTATGAGGTCTATTCCTCTAGCACAGAGCTAGTACACAAGAGAAATGTTTAAATTAACAAAAAACAAAACCAAAAATCAATTGTTGAGGAAAGGATTGCTGTTTGATTTAAATTCAGACTTCCAGTTCTCTCTGAGCCTCTCCACTGCACACAAGTTAAAAATGGTCAAAGCACTCAAATCACTTTAGTCTATGGAGTGCTGATGGAATTCTAGCACCCAAAAAAGTAAGGTACTTTTGAAACCAAGCTTGGCATCGTAAGACACGCTTCTGAACTGTGTTTCAGTTCCTCATCTCCATAATAGAAAAAAGCCATCTGCTCCTCAAGGGCAAATTGTAGGGCTTATTTCTGTATAGCTGTGAAACCCCGAGACATCCTCAGATGGAAGGCCGGATAGAAATACTATCAATTTCAATAATTATTATTATTATAGATGTTTAACTATGATAATACAATACAGAGATAGAGGACTGAGAAATCTTCAGTACTGGTTACAGCTAATTTTGCATTGCTGCACTATATATTAAAGCCAAGGATAGATCATTACAGTAAGAACCTCACGTAGCATACACTGCTCTTTTACACTGCAGTGCTGGTGTGAAATAATGCAAATCAAGTTTACATAGCAAATGTTTTAAGTTTCAGTAGTTTCAGTGCACTGTGACACCTTTTAACTTTTGTTGTTGTTGTTGTTGTTGGAGTGTTTAGCCCCATTTTCCTGCACATTCCCCATACAGTTATAGCAAAGTAAATAATTAAAAATATCATTAATATTCCAAACTCAATTTTCTATGCATATATTAGCTTCACTGAATGTTTTTGTTCGTTGTATCACAGAAGGCAATAGTAGACTGTGAACTACCGGCTCTAGTGGCAATGAAAGCGTTTTTATGCTGACACTGCACCTATCTGAATGGTATTGTAACTCCTGGGCTGTGACTGAAACGCAGCATTAATGCGCACTCAAACACACTTCACTAAACAATGGAAAAAAAGTTTTCTACAACTTATTTATATTTATCCCTACAATAATATCATGCAACTGTCACCCAGAACTGGTCAACCCACCCTTAGCCAAGGCACTAAGGAGGGGCCCTGGGAAGTTCAGGCTGCTCTGAAGAACCCTATACAGAGCTTCAGACTTCAGCAACATCAGCTTCTTTACAAAACAGTCTTGACAGTTTTTTATTTTAAGGCACGATGCCATTTTAAATATATATATATATATATATATATATACAAAAATATGTATAAAATGTTCAAAGCAAACCTAAAATTGGATAAAAAACTAAGAGGTGTTAATATAAGTGGAACCACTGGCAGTGCTTTCATTATTATCTGTGAGTTGAGAAAAATGCAGTTATACCAAATTGTATGCTTATGGGGTAAGCATTTTTGTTGGACTAAATTACCAACAGTTAGTGACTCTTTTTCCAACTTCTCAGTTTTGTACTGCAATTCATTTTTAAGTGAAGCTTTTAAAAAAGAAAGAAAGATGTCTGGCTCAATGGAAAGTATATATAATCTAATTTTTTTTTTCTCATGCAGAGAGTAACTTAGTATTTAGAATACAAAATCAGCACAAGATGTAATGCAGAATTTCAAACATTAAACTTGCTGGGATGTCTGCTGCAGATAAACTCTTACACATAGATGGTTTAAACCTCGGTGTCTGTTTAAACCTTTCTGTAGTGATCAAAGATACACCTAAATTAGTCTTTTTTACGCTGCAAGTTAAAAATACACACAAAGATGTCTACTGAAGTTTAGCGGATATATAGAAACTTGTTAAGCCAGAGTAACGTATGCCTAAACCCTTGTCTTTCATTAGCAGAGATACCAAGACTCAGTAATGACCATTGATAGGATGATACATAATTCTATACAGATGATAAAATCAGAAAGTTATTTTTAACATTATTTTCTCTTATGTCAGTCTCTATTTTGCTGGTAACAAAAAATTAACATTCATTAAATAAGTTATTTCACACTTCAATAAATGGCATAATAAGGGGTGGAGGAGAAAGTTTTATGTTAGATCTAGGAATAAACTAAATGCTTTCAGAGTTGAATCACTGTTTTTCTTTACTCCCTTTGGAAAAGCAGCAGATACTATATTCTGCTGTGCATCATGGACTTGGGACTGAAAACAGCTGCACTCTAATTACATGTAAAGTGTACCAAAACATTCCTTTTATCACAGACTGTAAATCTGTTAGCATCTGTCTCTCCTTTGTTTCTTCCACAAGATACAAGCTTGTTTCTACATTTTTCTCACCTGTAGCGGTAATTAAAATTCATTATAAATGAAAGGAGTGAACACTAAAACAAGTTCCTCTGTGTACAGTTCTAAACTCAAATTAGAAACAGCTGTTTGCTAATTCATGCAGTGATGTTTTGTCGTGCTCTGTGAATCAATAATAACTCACCCTATTTCTACCAAAATGTTAGGATTATACATATATTTTGCTTAGCAATTTGCTCTTCAGAAATGTTCAAATGCACATTCAGTCTTTTCTAAGCGAGATTAGAAGATGATACCAGCAAAATGATCAGTGAATTAACAGAAAGATCTTAATAGCTTGCTGCTCATGCTTACCCTGCTACCTGGAGGGTCCTGTGTCATTCTTGCCTGCTTTGATACCTACAGAGCATTTAGCAAGAAGGCACACTGTAAGACAGATGTAAAAGAACAAAACTGTATACAGGGTCATGCGCACACATCACAGACGCAATAGTCACACTGAGAGAATACTATAAACTTAGTCTTTCAGCTATGACATATACAACTTTCAAACATAAGGAATGACAAAGCCCTTAGGAAAATAATCCTACTAGAATAATTATTACTTATAATAATTAGATATAAAATTAGTTATACTAAATGGCAATACTTATGCTAATTGTTAGTAATATTTCTTAATGTTAACCAGAGCACAAACTTCGTATGACCCTACTGGCCTTACACTCACACAATTATATTCTGCACTTCTTGTTACTTGAGGTCAACATTTATCATGATTTCAACACCTGATCATGCAAAACAAAGAGACAACACACAGCAGTTAAGAGATTTGCCTGCTTAATTTTTAGTCTAAACCTAAGGATACAAGGTGGGGGGGTTGCAACATTTTGAGCAGACCCCATGGCAGATTTGCAGAGCCTGCCCTTGTCACAGCAGGACCAGGGCCACCCCTGACCTCTGGAGTATTCCCTTTGCATAGCCAAAGATCCAGCCCAAAGCGGTGGAGGAGCATCAGCCTCCATAAAGATCTCTGCAGTACATGCAAGTCCTTTTCTCATCTATACATAAAGATATTTTTTTCTTCCTCATGTTTTGTTACTGTTAGCAGGAAGGGTGCTTCCCATACAGCACAAACCCAAGCACTGAGATTCTGAAGCACTTGTGGAGAGGTGGCCAATGGAAGAGCCTTTTTGGTGGGATGAAATGCATGCGATGAATGTCCTTGATTTATGATTTGCTCCCTCCCATTCGATCCAGCAGCTCCAAATACAGCAGGCACCTGTTCTCAGGCTGTTTTGCTGAGTACCCTCAGGCATGTGCAGTCAGAAAGACTTGACTCGAGATCTTTCCCTAATTCATACCCATAACTGAGCATCAGAAATACAGACTAGTTGCTGTTTGGAGAAACTCAATGAATACAGAAGCCAGAATTAAAGAGACACTTTTCTCCATGAACTAACCAGATCAGTGTGATTTAATTTAATGCTTTACTGTGCTCATTTTCATGTTTCTGAATTGTACTTTCAAGTGAAGATTAAGTCATCATTTACAATCCATTTAGCTCATTCATAAAATTCATTTAAGGGTCATATCCTGCACAGTGAGCACAGAGCCCCAGAAGCCAGCACTGAGGACAGACAGCACTTTCCACAGGATGTTCAGCTTGTGCAGAATCAAGTCAAGAGCTCATTTTGATGGCTTGGGCAGCAGTCTGGAGGAGCAAGTGCCTTTAAAACTGGGGCAGTGGCAAACTAGGACAAAGAAGAGTTTTGCCAAGACCTGTCTGATAAACTGCCATTAATGCTAAGACAAATGCATATCTGCCTCTGTGCTGGTAGACAATATTAGAGTGGTGTTTCCATTTCTGCAGAGCTGTTTCAAATTTTTAGCCATGTATCAATTCTGAGCCAAAAGAACCACTAAGGAGGGAGAAAACTGGGACCAGACACCACAAATGCTGTGTGTCTTCTGGCTGGGGTCACCAAAAGTGACTGGATTGCTAGGATGACTTTCTGTGATGAGATCGTCAACTGATGCTATGCAGTGACCTAACCTCTAGGAAAATGGATTTGCAGTCCCTGTCTTTTAATAGATGAAAAGCACTTTCCCAAGAACAGATTTTTGCTCCTAAATGAATATTTTCCATCAATGCTCAGTAGAAGAGATGTCAACTGCCATGTTCCAAACCTGAGAAAAACCTCATGTTTCAAACCTCAGCCCTCCACAAGACTTTACTGCCAAGCTTTCCGGCCTGAGGAATTTAAAGCTGGTCATATTATTAGGGCAAGTTGCAGGGGAAAATAAAACCAGCTTGTTAAGTTAGAAAGAGTAGGCTGTTCCAGACTCTCATTTTGATCTAGGTGGGAAAACTGTGACGCACTTACAAACTTAATGGGTTGACGTTCATGATGAATAGACCTAATGCTGAAAAACACATGTTGGCTGAAATTACTCAGCAATAAACAAACAGTAAAAAACAACAACATCCAGATTTTATACTGCCTTCAAAGAACAAGGGAAGAAAAATCCATAAATTACATGTGACAGACAGTATCAAGTAACCTGTTTTATAGTTACACATATGCATTATTGGTCTGACTTCCAAATGTGCTGTGTATTCACATCAATCCTATTGAAATCAATAGGAACAGCAGTTACTCACCACTTCTGAAAACTCAAGTGACATAAATATGAAATACAGCCAGTTCTACGTAGAGGTATTTTCAGAAAGGTGCACGTATTCCCTATCCCTTTCATGAATTCAGTCAGGATTTCATGCAAGCACTGTGAATGGAAATGAAGCTGCACTTGCAAACATCCAGCTTCCACAAGTCTGGTGAGCGTAGCTTCTCGAGGCTCTCTCCTGATTGGTTTTGGAGGGGCTCGTGTGCCCCCGTCACCCCAGTGGGTATCCCTGGTGCTAATGAAGCCACCAGCTCCACCTCACCTAAGCCTCCGGCTAAGCAAATCTCCCATTTCTTGGAGACAGTATGCATTATGGCAAAGTACAATTAGTTAAGACTCTGGGTTTGTTAATGAACAATTTAAAAAAAATATATTTAATTTAAAATTAAAAAAGAACACCCGGAAATGTAAAAGCACACTGCTGAATATGAAGCACATTCCTGAGTACCATTTAGATAAACATTGGTTATGAATCTGCACCATGTTTGTGACTGGCCTGAGGGGAACTGCATTAAACAGAGGTAGGAAGAAGTTCTCCACTTATCAATACCTGACAGAAATAACTGAAAGGTTTAAAAAGAAAATTACTATAGATTTTGTGCTATGCAAGATGAAAGCCAAACAGCATGGTTTGCCTAGGAGAGATGTGTATTCCACGCTACATGGTAATGCTACTTCCTTTTCACTAACAGTATCCATCATTTTAAATAAGAAATTACTTTTAAAACAAGCAAGCAAACAAAGGTGTTTGCCACCTGGTAAGAATCTTTCTTGGTACATCAGTGTTCCCCTACAACAAACGTGCTGCATGAGAGATCTTTCATGTTTAACCGGCAGTGACCCAGCACCTGTGATCTGAGGACCTGCACTGCACCACAAAACAAAACCATCCACCAAAAGCTGCTCTCTTCTTCCTACACATCTTTGCCCTTTTGACTGAAGGGCCCAATGACAAATCATGCGCTCATGCAATGATTTCGCGCTCAGGTTTTCAAAAGAAGAGCTGTGGCGACAGCTACAGTCTGTCTTCCCAGGGTTGACGCCCGTGCTGGTGCAGCCCAAGGAGGGATCCCGCACCCGAGCCCCAGCCCAGCTGTGCCCACTCTGCAGCACCGCAGGCTCACGGTGCACCAGACAGCCTGCTCCTGCGGACACCAGGCAGTGAGGTGAGATCAGCCCATGCTGTGCCCCGTCTCCTATACCGTGAGTCTGCAGAGAGACTTTTTGAGCCTCTCTAAATTCTTTAGGGGCTTCTCAGGATGTCAGGCAGCACTGACCACGCTCCAGAGAAAGCCTCCTGTAGGGAGGATGCTCATCAGTGCAGGCAGGGAGGCAGGGAGAGCACAGCTGGGGAGCCAGAGCAAATCCAACCAGGAGACAACAGCCCCTCCGGCCTCTCTATGCTCCTGCCAAGAGCCATACAGAGCCCAGCAGAAACCTCCCCTCCAACCGCGGCTGCTCTTCCAGCCTCCACTGCAGGTGCCACACTCTGCCCACATACTGGAACATGACGGCACTCTCCTTAAAGTTCCCTAACAGCAAAGGTATCTTCCCCTGAATTGTTTAACACAGTCCTAGGTGCTGATTGTCTGTATTCAGATAGCTCTAGTTTAACCAACAGTGTAGGTTTCCTTCTGGCCACATGTGTGTGGTTGTTTCTTTCCCTCCTACAAATGTGAACTGTATGATTTATTCTAGTTAGCAGCGGTCTCTGTGCCTTGGCCACAGATACATGAGAGTGAATTTATAATGAGGAAAGGTGCAGGGCACAATTATTTGTTTAAATGGGATTAAAATTAGAGTTGGATCATACATTGAATCATCTCAATTTATCTGTGGAGATACAACAAACGTCCTGGCACTTGCAAACAAATACCTCTTTCCTCACCACATCTCCCAAACAGGACTCTTTCCATTTGAGAGCAGTCTTACACAAACATTGGCACTGATATCAGAGAATGAAATGAAATACAAGGAAAAGCTATAGTCAACAGCTTTCTCTCTTAACTACCCACATAATGAGGACTGACTATACTTACAAAAAAGTATCTGTGAGTGTTAATAGACTAAACAACTCAGTAAAAGTAATGAGGAGGCAGTGGGGAAAGAGAGATTGAATTTGCCCTAGAAAAATTCATCTTGGTACAGGTGCAGAAAGCATTTGACTTTCTATAGAGAAGTCCATTAAATTAAAAAGTGGGTGAAAGCTGTAGGTGGGTGTTTAGGGCAGGGGCACATTTCCTGCAGAAGAAAAAATGGTCAAAAACCCGAAATGGTAACAGCAAAACACAAAAGAACAAAACAAAACAACAACAAAAAAACCCAAACAAACAAAAAAAAACACACCAAAAAAAACCCCAAAAACCCTCTAAACCAAACCAAAAAACTCTCAGGGAAATCAGGTGTCAGCGGTTTAGCAGACACACATGCTCCTCCAGAACCAGATGTGTTCAAGAAACCATCTCCAGTCAATTAATGGCTGGAAACATGCACACCACCACCACCACAGGTAAATTAATAATTTTTTTGTTCTTCTCCAGGTGTGAAAAGGTTTTGTACCTGCACCTGGATCTCTGGTGTGGGGTGTCTCATGTGCCCATAAACCCTATGTACAGTGAGGCAGAAAGGAGTTACCAAAAACCTACTACTGTAACACAACTGGCAGATATCTGGAAGAAACTGTGTCCCATGTCTACTGTCAGAAAGAGGCAAAACAGGGACTTTAAGCTGCATAAACTCACACACTGACTGTCTAAAATAAGATATGTCAGTAAGCCGGACATAACTGAGCAGGCAATTTAAATTTTGGAGGGGAATGAAAAATTATTTTTTTCATAAACAACGCAAAGAGTTTTAAAGCTCAGACCAGCTTCACTTACAAAAACCCTACAGTCCTAAATGCCCCTAAATATCAAAAACCCTTGCTCCCTCCCTGGAATCCATTTGGTTTTGTCATGCCCCTTTTCCAGACCAACAGATGAAGCTCCCTGCCCAGGCAGAAACACAGACTGGGCAACTCTGGTGTTTCCCACAGGAGAGTGACAGAACACGGTACCCAGATACAATTCACATATCATTATTTTGTTTTGTCAAGGTTTTCCTATTATTTATTTTAGCTCTGGCCAATAAGGCAAAAATTTTCAGGAGAAAACGGATTACCTGATTCCTGTCTGAAACAGGAACTTCAGCCCATCTCACCCTTGCAAAACCAAAGTAGATGAATGGACGGTTTGAATAAAAATTCAGTAACTGCTCCCTCACACCTTTAGCCAGAATTGCTTGTGAAACTGAATTCTACTTCCTCCATCTCATACTCAGTTCAGCATATGAAAATATGAGTACCAACAGTTATGGAAGTACTGACCTTGTCTGCCCATCAAGACGTAATTATCTGTATTTGAGATAGGAGTTCAATGTCTTCTGTTGAAAAATGGAAACTCAGTCATGGAGCATCTGAGTATAAAACTAATCTGAGTAGTAAATACAGACTGACATACAGCAGTAACTGTACAATTTCAGATTATTCACTTTAGATGTTGGGGTCCTGGATTCTTAGGAGCTGATTGTTAAAGACACGTCAGACTTTTTTTTAGAAAATCATTTCACCCATTATTTAGGATTATCATACCATGTATCTTTGGATTTCCTATGAACATAACCATAGCCCCAGACCTCCTGGCTATCTGACATCAGGAAGGTTGCAATATGATGTCTACCCTTAAGTCACTGTACACAGGCTTAGGAGTGATTCCATCTTAATTCAGTTCTTTGGCTGGAATTAAGATACTGGATCTGATCTGATTTTTTTCTTACTGTGTTGCTCTGTATCAAAACAACCATTTTCCTGTGGGTGGTACCTAACAAAATACAAAGCAGAGGTGTGAGCACAAAGGAAAGAGACATTATAAATGCACAGAAACACACCATGTCAACACATATCAACTGCCAAATACATATAAAAGCATTATAAAAATACAACTGAGTCATTATTTTAGAGTTTCACTATATTTTCCATTTTGAAACTTTTTGCTATCTATCTAATATCATTACAGAAGCTTCCATTGCAAACACTGGAAAGCAGATACCTCCTAACCATCCTACACAAATTCCTGTCAGAATTTTTGTGCAAAGTGTTATCAAGTAACAATATTTACCATGTACAGTAATTATGAAAAACTCTGAGATTGTGTAATTATGTATTTTAATTACATGATCTGATTAGCTTTTTTAATCACTTCATAAAAAGAAAGGAAATTCACCGAGGTTGTCAGAAAGTTAATAAAAATAAGGTAATTCACTGCTAAGGCTCACCATGGTGCCTTTCTAACTACTTCCTTGCTACACCCCACTGTGCCTAGGTATTGGAGGTCAACTATAAGTATTAATTTCCTTACTTTTATTAACTTTGGTGAAAACACTCATGCTCTTTTGGCATGATTTTGTTGGTTTGGGGTTTTTTTTTTGTTAGAAAACGCTTTTCATTAAGCTGAATGATACTTTAAGAGATGCAGACTCTTCAAAACCAAGAACCTGGTTGACCCAAAACCCAACTAGAGGCCTAGCCTTGCCCTGCTCTGTCCCCAGCCTCCTTGAAGGATGTCAGGGGAAGCCACTGCAGGAGTGGTCACTGTCACACAGTGCCACGCAAGCCACACCACCAGCCTGCAAAACCCACCCAATTTAGCAATGCCAACAATATATCAAGAAAACTGGCTGGTCACACTCGGTCACATTAAATTGGAGCCATCAAGATGCATGGAAAGTCAACACAGGGCTTTGAGAAGAGTTGGATAGATGGAGGCAGGCAGCTGACCAGGGCAGCCAGCAGAGACAACGTGGGTGGCAGAAAGTGGTGCTTGTCCCGACATGAGGGGCTGGTCCAGCTGCAGTGACCACAACAGCAGCCACGGTCCCAGACTGAGGAAGGGGAGGACTCGGCATCAGTGAGAGGCACAACTTCTGCAGGAGCCAGGACAGCCAGCTGCTTGCCCTGGGCAGCAGAAATCACCCAGGGATCCAACTCTGAAATATAAGCAGCCCCTCAAAAGCGTCCTACTGGCTGCTTGCAGTGCAATCCAGGGGCTGATGTGTGCGTGAGTGTGCAGAGAGGGTGGGGCAGGTAAGGAAAGGGATGCAAGGGCTAAGTTGCCTTCTCCCACTCCTAAGGCAGGACAGAGCACGGCTGTTTCAGCTCTGGAAAACAATTTTTCTAACTTTTGGATGTGGTTCTGCTCTAAGGAAACATTTTGTTTATATCCAAACTGGGAGTCTATAATGTAATACTTGGCTATTGGATTTAGCAGCTCTGTTTTACTCATTTTTGGTTCACCCTCTCCCCCCGTCAGCCCTTCTTTATTTTCCTCCTTCTTTCTCTTTTTACCTTTCTACCACCTCTCCCTTGATTCTCTGGGGAGAACAAATCACTTGGGGAGATTTAATGGACTGACAAGAACAGAAATTTAATCGGTGTGTGTGTACACAGGCCAGGCACATCAGAAGCAACCGCAGTGCAATCCATTTGGGCTGCCCCACCTGTGACCCCAGCTGGGCCAGGCACCCCCCTTTCCGCAGGGGCAAGACGGGGTGAGGTCCTTCACACTCACGTGGGACCTTGGTCTTGCTTGCTTCAGGAGGAGAGGACTGCCAGATGCTGACAAGCCAAAACCAGTTATTTCAGGAGACTTTTTTAATATAGAAACAGCTGACACAAAATGCATCTCACTGGGGAGGGGAAGCATGCTCCCAGAAGTAAAAGACCACTAAAAAGCCTCTTTTTTCCAAGAGAAATCTAAAACAGTTTCAGGCCAGATATCACTTTGGTTTTTCATTGCCATTTTAGGAGACTTGTACTGTGTCCTTCCAGTCTTGCCCCATCCGTGGAGAATATTAAGGGGCTGCTGCAGCCTAAAAGGAGCAGATGTGGGCAGAGTAAGAGATGGTGCAAAGTGCCTTCAGAAAGTAGAAACAACCCCGAATAAAATCTGTCTTAAAGAGAACAGCCGCTGGTGGGGAAGCCATGCTCAAGACTCCCTGCTAGCAGCACCTTTTGCTGCCAAATGTCTCCCCACGCCACATGCTCAGCCCTGGGGCAACAGGGGCATACATTCAACTGCTGCCTGGGAAAAAACATTGAAAAGGTGAGGGCACAAAATGATTTAAACAAGCTTTGTACAGAAAATGGAAAACTTTGTGTGCGACAACATGACTCCTTTCCCTTTGTACACCATTTGCTGTTACAGATTACATTTGCAAACTATAGCTTTCAATATAGTGTAGCCAAAAGCAAGCCAACAGCATAATTTTCTTCCTGGGTACTTTTGAACTATTCTACTAACAATAAAGTGGAGATTTGGAAAAAATAAGAAAACAAAGAATCCCATTCTTCCCATGTGCTTGTAAACCTGAGTAGACTGAGAAGACACCATCTTTTAAACAACCAGTATGATTTACTCTTGCTTGTGGTGCAGGTGCTAGCTACTGCCAGTAAATCTTAATGGCACACAGTGAGTGATACCTGACACTCTGCAAACTCACTACCTCAAAGAACTTGCTCAGTTAAAGGTATTTGTAGTGTTTTACTTCCACCGTTGCCTGTATTTTCATTTTTGCACTTTTATATGGCATCTCCACTCAATGAAGCTACAGTACATCTGTGACACTTTAAAGCTTGCTTATCTGTGCAATTGGATGGCATAAAAAGGACCATGAAACTATGGCTTCTAAAATAAGTTTCCTGGCTGATAATGCAGATTAAGAGAGGTATAAAAGACAAATACTGAGGACAAATATCAGTTATTTCCAAAATCCGAAAGTGTTTTCTAGAGTGAATCACAACCAACCTCAAACCCAAGATATCCAAAGAGAAAAATCTCTATCGTCACACATACTCAACCTTGCCATTTTGAACTGCACTGTGCTCCTTACTAATCACCAAATGATCCAAACACTTTCCAGGACCCTATTCTATGACAAGTTATTTTCTAACAGAAATCAGTAATTTTGAAAGTTACTATGCATTATTGGCCTCTCTCCTTCCCTCCACTTATGTTTTTCATCTTGTTTCTTTCTGCCATTTCTCCATCACCTCCCAAAGCCAAATTATTAGACTGCAAATGGGGGGCAGGTCCAGACACCCAAGGGGAGAGCCATGATCTTCTCTCTGGGGAAACTACCATAGTGAACTCAATGACTATCTGTGATGCTTGCTGGTACTAGGGAATAATATTTCCCTTGGGCACTTTCTGGATAGAGTCTACCACCTGGGTTAAGTCATTATTACAATCAAGCAGAAAAAAAAAAAGGGGAGGGAGAGAAAAGATGAAAAAACACTACAGCAAGCATCATTAAAGCTCATCAAAAGTGCATTAGAGAACACCTGATAATATACTCTGAACATTAATGATCCTTACGATATACCATATTAATGCAGATGTTATCTGAATTCATGGAAACAAAATTTTCCATTCACACTTTTTCCTAAAATAGATGTTGGAAAAAAACCTGTCTCAATACTATTAGTTGCTAGCATTTTTTCTGTCTCTGGAAACAAATAAATAACACCTCTGAACATGTATGCACTACTGACCACAAATCTCAAACAAGTACTCTGACTTCAGGATGCTTGTTGGCATTCACTGGCAACATGGTACAGTTAAAATGGATGATGGAAAGCCAATATTAATAAAAAGGTTGTGATTGTGTTGTCTTAAACTGGACTATTATCGCTACTAAGATCAATTTTACTGGCAGCCTTAAGCTCTCTGATGCTGGGCAGCAATTTCCCTTGCAATTTTTCCCCCTTCACATTATGAGAGAGACGCATGAATGCCACAGAATTGATAGTACGACTCTGTTATAAGGTGCTAAGTGCCAGGTTATAGCAAGAACAGCTCAGTTGTCTGAAGAGCCTAATACTTCAACCAATAACTGAAATGGAGGTCAAAAAATTAATTCTAGGCACTGCTTAAATCCTATGTTCCTCCTTTACGGAGACTGCAAATCATGTCAAGTTCTGCAGAAATAGGTTTTGTGGGGGTATTAGAGGGTGAATTACTGTCATCTAGGTGCTAGTGCTTAGCAAAGCAAGGACTATCAAATCCATTTTGCCAAAATCCAATGTGAACTGCTGCTCTCAAAGAAAGAAGGTCACCCAACCAAGAACACTTCATAACAAAAGCAACGAAACAAAACAAAACACCTCCAAAACACACATACATTCTTACAAAGGAGTGTTTTAGAAATACACCAGTCACCCCATTTCCTTATTGCTATTTGAAAGCTGAAGAGAAATCTTTTTCCTAAACAAGGAGCTGATAAGGTTTGCCGCATCTCAGAATTACTTCTAGAAATACGGGAAGCAAGAATTATTTTTAGTGCAGCTAAGAGGCCAGGCATATTTCAGGCAATCTCCCAGAGCCTGCTTCTATACCATGTGGGACATAAACCCACAAACTATGAAAGAACCCAAATCAGTATTGTTTTCTCAAGTGACATCCATTATCCCTCATCTGAGAAAATTAACACGTGTATCCAGAAGCTCAATAAACTAAGCTCAGAGCTAAAAGACTAGGATTAACTCTTTCTGTGTCACAATAAATGCCATCTTTTAAAGTCAGCAAACTGCTAATATGTCCTATTTTATATTCAGTGTTTCTCCCATTTAAAGCAAATAAGGGCATCAAAATACATTTACACTCAAGCATAGTTTCAAAATGTTACAGTACACAGGGTAATCGAGAATTTCCAAATTCCAAACAGCTAAAGAGATATAAAAATGGAGATACAGAACAGCCATTAGACCAACACATGCTGGCTTGGGTAGCATTAGGAAGAGTGTCATGAAATGAATAAAATGCAGCTTTTTCTGCAAAGTCTCTTATTTTTTGACATCTGAGTTAGCCACTGTATCTAGCTGTAAAATGCTATGAATGTTAAATATAGGCAACCTTTGTTTCTCTGCCAGCTTATATCAACATCAAATGATTATATCTGAAGATTTCTATTCCAGGCAAGTGTTCAGTACTTTATTTCGTCTTCCTGATCTGCCAAAAGGTACGATATTCAACGGATCAGATATACTTTTTGTCTTCTTTTTGCTCAGATTAATAAATTGGGCAGTCTCTAAATCTGAATGGTACTTATTCTGGAGACTTAAACACAAACACTTAGAATGATATCATAAAGCTGAATTGCCTAAGTATATAGGAAACTCCAGGCAGATATTAATTCCAGACAGGGTTTTACTACACTGCACACATGGCCCCACACTGTGACATGCTAACATACATTACTAGGTATCCAGAACAAAAGCAAGGAAGACTTTTCTTGACCCACCAAGTGCATTGTACTTGTTTCCAAACAGTACTCTGGGATGGCTAACTTAGGAAAGCAGTGAAGAGTGAGCCACAGTTTTGTGACATTAACATACGAAATCAGGCAACTTTCTGCAGTCTGTATGTTATTCCTCCCAGCATCACAGAAATGGATCTTGCATCTGGTGGTATGTCCTTCTCAGGAACATTTCTCTAACTAGCTACCCAGCAAGAGTGCAGGAAACACAGTGTCTGCAGAACAGTGAATTCTGAAGCAGGGATAATAATAATAATCTGATCATTACCCCAGTGCTTTAAAAATTGGACCCCCTGGCGAGAAACCAAAATAAAACATCAAAGGGGGCCTCCAAAAGCCAGGCCTAGAATCAACATTCGGGTGAGAGCCCATCACCTACTTACCCTGACAGCAGGCAAGAAAAGTTGGAGACATCTGCTTGGAGGCCAGGGGTCAGGCTGGCCGGGGCCTGCACAGCACAGCACAGGATGGAAACGTGTGTATGTATTGGGTGTACGTGTTCAGGCTTTGGTAGCAGGGGGGCTGCAGGGGGGGGCTTCTGTGAGAAGAGGTCAGGGGCTGTCCTGTGATGGATGCAGCCAGCTCCACAACAGACCCACCACTGACTGACCATCACTGAAGTGACCATAACCCCCCAGCCCTCCTGTGGCATAAATTAAAATCAATTTAATTTTCCCCAAGTTGAGTCTGGTTTACCCATGACAGTAATTGCTAAGCAATCTCCTCATCTTTATCTCAACTCATGAGGTTTTTCACCTTATTTTCTCTCCCTGTTCTGTTGAGGAGGGGGAGTGAGAGAACAGCTGGGTGGGCATCTGGCAGCCAACCAAGGTCAGCCCAGCACAGTGTAGCAGACTGCAGAAGCCTCCCCAAAATAAGAAAGACTAAGCAATACCTAAATCTGTACCGTTGTGTTTGTGGGCCTGAATTTATTGCTTGCGTGAGAGTATGTATTCCGTTAAAAACATTTCTACCAGTAACATGAAACGCAAGGACTTGCAGACAGTATACTACTGAACTCCCGAACTGGATGCTCTGCTTACCATCACGCAGCTCTCAAGGTCACTGCTGCCTGCACGCTAGTTATATATGCATGTTACCTCAGCTGGGTTGGGGTTCACCTGTGCAGAGGGGTGACTGTGATGGGTGGGACTTTTCATGGAAGAAGGGAGCAGCAAGTTATTCCACAGATGGCTTAGAAAGAAAAACAGTACATTAGCAAACGTACCATGTGAAACACTACCCAAACTGATTCAAAGACAGGTTTCTGTGGGTGCTGAAGCATGGAGGGCCAAAAAGCAAGACAGCTTCTAAGTTGCTCCAACTTTTAGAAATCAAAAATCCACCAATGAAAGAGAAACCTCCATACTTTTTTCCTACAAAAGAGCTTTGATTTCTTAGAAAAATCAATAAAAGTTGATTACTGAAAATGGCAACATGAACATAAACACCCTTCAGGCATCTCTCAATACCCTGCAAATCACATGGCGGTGCTAGGCACATGCCACTGCTGCTAATCACATCCTCTCCCATACAACAGATGAGCTTTCTGAAGATGCAGTGGATGAAGATACTACCAAGCTGAAAACAGTGCCTTCACTAAACAGTGCTGTTCACACAAGGGTTGTGGCCTGGCTGAGGATGTCACAGAGAAGCTGCTTTCAAAACCTGGTCACAGGGATTACTTCAGTAGTTGAGATAGATGAGGCAAGCAGTGTCTGTGGTACCAGAGAGCATCCAGTGATCTGAGGTGGTTTTGATAGCCTGTTGAAAAACTGTTCTTCTGTAAAGTTGTGACAGGGTGCTCAACAGGTAAACATACAATCAAGGCATTTGGAGAAGTCAAAGTGTCAGTGGCCACATCACACAGACCCACACACACAAGGCCTCATGATGTCAATATGTATTCTTGCACTAATCTCAGCCTAAAACCCTGTTGCAAGGTCTCCACGAAGCTGCTGAAGTTAATTAAAGACTACCCATGATTTCTTTCCACAGCAGCACTTCATCTGCACTTCCTTTTTTCACAAAAAGATAAAGCAGCATCTGTAAAATAAAGGAGTCATTCAACTCTTCAAATGAAAGCAGAAGTCCAGACTTTTTGAATTGGATGGTTGTTTAGCCTTCTTAGTGTGACCAATGAACACCCAAGTGAGTTGAGCTCTTTCTTTGCCCACAGAGTGAAAAGGTGAATGTTTTGACATGAAGCATTTGCCAGACACTCTGCAAAACAGCCTTCAAAATGGTACTTATAACTACTTTCCAACTTCCAGCAAGGGAGGTGAGGGGACAGGATCATCAACTCTATCATCTGACCAAGACAACAGTCTGGTAGAAGTTGACCTTTTTTAATCAAGGACCCACTTGCTTTTGAACTCTGAATGGAAGATACTTAGTTTGCAGAGACCCACTTTCATTCTGCTACAAGGATGTGGCAGAGCCTTGTGGATGTCTGGCATGATTAAAAGGAAACATGGCCATAATATATCAAGTCACAAATCACTACAGACTCTTCCCAGTGTATGTGTAGGAGATCCCACATTTCACCCATTCATATGGTTCAACTGCGGAACAGTTGACCAACACATGGCCCCTTGAAAGTGAAGGTTTTATTTTGATTGTTTAATCACAATTGCTTGTTATTCTTAATTACTTGTTACTTTCATTACAGTATGAAGTTTAACCTGACTTCCGCTGGGAGAATACAAGTCATGAAGGTGATTTCCTTTCCGATAATCGGGAAAATTTTGCTTGTAAGTAGGGAGAAGGGATCAGGGCCACTTCCAATCCACACCAGCAGAATTAGCTCTTGGGAGCAGCACAAATCACTGTGTCCCTTTTTGATATTGATACCTATCTTTGTCTAATCCTTCATGACTAAGCAGCCTGTAAATAAACTACAGAGATGGGGTAGGATAGTACAGTGCAGCTATTTAATAAAGAAAAACTAAGAAACTATCTTTTTCCATAGACTACCTAAAACAAGGTTCTGGAAAAAGATATATTGAGTCTTACGGGCAGAAACAGGTGCTCAATGGCCCGCAATAAGGATATTTAATTTCTTTTGTGACTCCAAATGAAACATTTTCAAACATAATAATTTCAGCAGACACATGAAAAAAGGCCAATTGAAATTTTCTTAACGGTTGTTCTGTTAAGTCAGACATTTTGTTTATCATAATGCCGCATCTACGAGTTAATGCAAGCCATAACCCTGAAGGAAGCCATCCATTTCACATTAGCTATATCCTCCCCATCTCGTCCATGTTTTTTTTTTACTACAAAACAGCAACATCAAGAGACGGCTCTGTACTTCCTCACAGTTGCACCCCACTAACACAAGGATTTACTGCTGCACCGAGGGAGCCATATGGAGTCATAGTGCTCTTCTTTCCCGTCCCCTTTTCCTATTAAAGCTGAGACATTTAATGGGCAGTTCCCCTTAAGACGCACATGCATCTACAAACATCTGGCAACTCAAGAGCTAGCGGCTCTTGGTATGTTCTATAATTTCTCAGGTTTAACCTGTGATTCGGCTTGGATCCAGGCTGTCAGTGATTTGCAGAAGTAGGAGCTACAGCACTCACGCGATAACATTTTCATCTGCGCAGACAAGCTGTCTGCAGTTGTAAATAGGAGTATAACTCTGCGCAAGCATATTTCTATGCATTAAAAAGCGCAAGTCCAAAGAGGTGGCTCCACACTCTTTGTTCATTAGAACATACCCTGTAATTCCATCAGGAATATTTATTAGGAGGGGCCATAATCCACTTAACATCTTCTGACAAAGTCTATCAGTCTTTAACAACTTTGATTCCAGAAGTTCAACAGCAACAGGGAGGAAAATTCAGAAAAAGAAAGTGACTTCCACAAAAATCCCCCTTTATGAACCTGCACGCCCTGTGTTGGCAGACATGTTCATCACTTATTTGTACCTATTGGTTCTGATAATAATTGGAACCACTTGACACTTCTGTTGAAAGGCAGTACCAACAAGAAATCTAAATATTCAACGAAATCGAAATTCAACAAGTGTATTTATCTTGAAGTCACCGTCTCTAAAACTGTTTCAAAATATTTGTGTGTTAAAGAGAGAGGGAAGGAGATGAGGGAACCCTGCTTCTTAAATCAAAATGACTGAATAACTGCATTAATGAACACAACTTTTTTTGTTTTTCAAGTTCAGTGTAAGAATGCCATCTATGCAAAATTTTGATCCCACATTACAAAATAATTACATGATAATTACATGAGCATTAAGATGTCTACCCCCTGAGTAAAGCCACTGCACCCAACCGCTAACTAAGGCAGGCCTGGAATGTTTCAGCTTATTAAGGAGAAATCCAGCATTGAGCAAAACCTCCAGCTGAAGCAGATTTCCACTCTTTTACTCCTCTGATTTCTAATTAATAATTAAAACATGTTCCTTTCTTTGGAAACCCAATTAGACTTGCGCATCAGCCTGAAAACAAACTTTTTTTAGTAGCTAAGCTACTTCTCATGGTTTAATGGGGCGGCAGGAGTGTTTTCCACACAGCTCCACTGACACAATTCATTTATTTCTTTCCATTCTACAATGGATTTTGTAATCCATCCCCAACAATATAAACATTACATTTGCACAGCTAATTAGGATGTTGGCAGTGTGAATTAGTGACCCTCTGATTTCTTCCAGTCAGGGCTGCCCCTGCTGCCTGCACTACTTAGGATTCACAATTAGGCAATTATATTTCAGCATCTTTTTTTCCACTCTAATGCTACCTCTTTCCTCACATTCAGTATGCCCCTATGCACTAAATGAAGAGTTGTGTTGTTTATTTTGGGGTGGGGAGCAAAGGAAGGAAGGGAGGGATGTAGGGAAGCGAAGTGTGTCACATTCAATCCTTTTCCCTTTCAACCTCTGCTAACTTGACAACAGAGAATGATAGAGGGTCTGGGAGACTGCAAATTATCTCCATAAATGTTTTAAAGAAGTGATTATGCGGAGTTGGTAGGAGATATATTCTGACTGGGAATGAAGCAAAGGGAAAGAGGGAGAAAATAAATAAATCCCGTCACTGGGTGCAGCGGGCTGGCACTGAACCTCCACGCAGGGCCGCGGTCACCGAGCTGTCCCCAGCCACAGGACAATGACAAATTGGAGAGAATTCAGAACAGGGCAACAGAAGTGATTAATGGGCTGGATGGACTGATTTATGAGGAAAGGTTAAAAGGTCTAATTATATGTATCTTTGTTAAAGAACAGCCAAAGAGGGTGCAGGAACTGCTTACAAGGGGTTCACATACGGTACACCCCCTTAACACATTCCACCAAGCATATTCAGAAGGGCAGGAGGTGATCAGAAAACAAAATTTTACATACTAGACACCAGGAAGACATCTGCAATAAAGGTTAGAAAAAAGCTGTTTCCAATGGGAAGGACTAGAAACCTCATCATTCGAGAGCTGTAATGGACAAAGCACTAAGAAAATACACTGCAGGGGATAATGTCTGTTTTAATGTTGATGCTTGTTTAACTCACTGACTAATGTACACTGTGGAGACATAGCATCTTTGTTAAAGCACAGTTTATATCTCTGAGTTCTCCTCTGCTGTGAGAAGTTCTCCACTAAAATCACTTATTATTAAAGGCACTGCAAACATTCTGGGCCAAGTATGTGCCACCCCATATGAGCTCTCAATCCACAGCCGAGGAATCCAGAAGATCGAAGAGTAACAGTGAGAGAAAAAATTAAATCTCTCCATTCTCAAATGTTAACCCAATGGTTTCAAAGTTCTGTAATCAAAACAAACAGAACCTACCACCCCCCAACCTCGACCACTTTGCAGAATGAAAATGTTCTCTATTTTCTTCTTTAAACGGGGAGTCACTTTTATGTCCTAGGAAATCAAGTGTTTAAGAGCAAATTAACCCTGGCATTTGTGTGACTGAAGAACAAAAATAAATCAAGAGAACTAAACTGTTAGAAGTAATGAACCCGATACTTTTACTTATACCCAAGTAAATTAGGAATAATGCCATTGAATTAAGCCAATGGAAATACACTGAAGTAGAACTGGTATAAATTAGCAGAGGACCAAGCCAAACATAACCAGAGTGACACATTTCCAGGCCATGTGCAGAGCTCAGCCCAGGGAAAATAATTTACAGTCAGCTCATGGAGACAGGAAGCAATGATGGCAGGCGCAACAGCTCCAGAGCTGCTGTAGCGCGAGCAAGCAAAGCCGGAAAATCCATGCGCTGCTGGTCCTCTCTGCGAATCACAACAGAAAGCAGTCCAGACCGCAGCACTATTGGCAAATCATTGTTTGAAGAGTAATTCCACCTCCAATTTTGCACTGCCACTATTCACAAATACAGCTATACATATTGCCTATAGAGACGTGAAACGTTTCAACTTGTACAGCGACCTGTCCATCATCTTTCCTGTGCATGAGACTACACACAGCCTCAAGCTAGTACAGCTGGACCTCCAGGTGCCAGATTAGGAGAAACCGAAAAGGTCCTTTTCCAAGAAAAATACAACACTCTTTCCCCCAACCCCTGCTCACGTGCATGGGTGAGAACTAAGCAGGCTTGAGGGGCTTTATTTTTTCCCTGCTACATGACCATTAAGCTCTACTGCACAGATCTGATTCTGCCAAATTCTGTCACTTAATGTTTCAGATGTAAATTATAAAAAGAGATCAGGGAAAAAAATACAGTAGAAAACAGATGCTCTAGACTAGTGTGAGGTTTTTTTTCCAAACTACCATTTCCTTTATTCGGTAAGCAGAGGAACGTGACAACATGTTCACTGCCATAAAAAAGAAGACAATAGTTTGCCCAAGCTTTGCCATTTAAAACCATTCCCTGCCTTACTGAAGAGGCAAAACCGCCTCCCTTTGACAAACTAGACGCCCCGGCTAGACAAGGAGCAGTACACAACAGTTAGTAACATGTCAGTAGCACGCCAGCATCACTACGTAGAAGCTCCATGTTCTGACAATACTCTTTCGAGGGCATTACAGAGGTAAGGAACTCAGTCACTTTGTGCCTCAGTTTCCCCATCCATGAAATAAGAAACATAATACTGAACTGATCTGCAAAGTTTGTTTAAAATGTCACTGTGAAATGAAACAGCCTTGACGAGTACTTCAAGTTGAGCTTTCACTTGATACCACTAACATTCAACTGAACTTCAACTTCTCAGTTGACACCACTAAAAAGATTTATACAAAAACTTCACACATCCATGAAACTTAGCCTTCTTGTGTAATTTACAGTACATTAAATCACTATACATCAGCACAAGTTCCGTGGCTCTTAGGACAGTCTGTGGAAAGCCCTGAAAGCACAAAACCCCGATAAAAATCTGAAACTAAAACCAACCTCAGCCCTACTGCAACTATCAACTCACAAAATCTACATATTATAGTAATATCATTGATCTGTCTTGAACTCACCAAAGTTTGTAGTTCAAGAGGGATGGTAAAGGGTACCTAGAGTCTCTCACAGAACTTTTGAATGTTATTTTCAGCTTTAACTAGTCACTGAGTCTGTCATTAGTTCACCACAACAGAAAGTCAGTGATGCATTAACACTCTTCCTTACTAAATTCGAAAGTTTCTTTTTTACCAAGGCCTCAGCCATGGTGTCTTGTTAACTCAGCTTGCCAGAACAAGCTAGTCTCATCGCAAAAATCTTAGCCCCAGAAAGAGTAAAAAAAATTTAAATTTGGCTTTGATTCTTGTTTTATATGTTTATTTCCAGAGCATTTCCAAATTATATTTAACAGACTAGTGTATCTAAATCTTTTTAGCCACACGTATTACTCACCAACATGATTTTATTACAACGGATATGTTATTAAAGCTTAACCTTGCACTCAGTCACTAATCAAAAACAATTCAAGCAAGCAAATCAAATGTTCCTACTTAACTAAAATCTCCTCCCTTTAAGCAACAAATAAAGCCTGGCTGGCTTGCAGGGAAACTTCCATGTATCAGCATACCCACAGCTCACTCAAATCAGGCACATTTCATAAGTCTAAATTTAGCTGCTTGCAGTTCTTCAGAACTTTAATTCCTGAATATTGTGTTGACCCTACTGCGACAGCTGAAGTGCCAGATCTTAAGGCTGCAGTCGTATCAAGATTCATTTATGGCAAATGTAAGAAGCAAAGTTGCTGTAACACAGGGGCACACAGTTAGGAACAAACACACCAGCAAAAGGATGAGGCATTCAGAAGCTGAGATTCATCTTCCAGTAATGCTGGCAATGCTGTATCTCACATATATGCCAGTGCTAATGAGTAGTGTGTTAAGCTACTTAACCAGTGGAAGAGAAAATGACAAAATCTTACATACATATAGGAAGGTTGATTTCACTGAGACACCACTTAGGTTTAAAAAGCCCTCCTTCAGCAGAAAAATCAATCACCGAGTGCTCATTTTTGGACAGTATGATACCGTGCCTTCACTCGGAAAATACGAGCTCCTAAAACACTGCTGTGCCAGCAAAATGCTTCAGCAGCAGGGACACCTGTGTCCTCTCTACACTGGAATCTGCTGCCGAGTTACGGCAGGTAGACAGGCTTCACTAGCGGATAACCAGTCCTCATCATCCTGGTGAAGGCAAGCACGGTGCAAGCGCTGCTGATTTTCACCACTTCTTGTGACAGAAGATGGAACAACTTCTTTTTTGTAAATGCAAGTTTAAAATTTATATTATAACACCGAATCCACCAAAGCTGCCAAGAGACATTGAACTCCTGGGATCTGTGAAAGTTTTTCACACCTGTGTTTTTCTCCTGTGCCTAATATTATGGGAGGCATTTTGGAGGATTTTACAATGCAAGTTTCAATGAGACACTTACAGTCTCCCTCAGGCAAATTGTCACAGCTGCAGAGGTCTGCTACCCAGCTGCCAATCAAGGCAGGCAGGGAGTATGTGCAGTGAAATCACAAAAAAGGCAGGCTTCATTAGACTGCTGAAACCTAACTAGAGGCTATCTGGGCGTGCTCGAGCCCTTAAAACAGGGTTGCTTTAGAAAGAGGAATTTTTTTCTTTCCAACTCAAGAAAAGCCTTTAGTACTCATCGAGGAATGTGCTGGTGCCAACTTTCCCCTTTCCAATTTCAATGTTTGTTTTGCTCCATCTAAAAGAAGAAATTACATCGCCCTATAAGCTTTTATTATTAGATTAGCTGATATAGCTGGAAAAAGTGGACAAGATTACAGGTTCCACGTCCTTTTGCCAGATCTCAGAAACGCGTCTACTTTTTCCAACTCTAGAAACTGCTCCAGTAAAATACTGTTTCTCCCTACAACCTTTCCTTCCTTTATTTCCTTGGAGCACCACAGCTACAAAACCACTAGTATTAAAGATAAGACTGTACTGGAAGAACTGGAAGAGAATTTTTCCTCCTTCACTCCTAACTCTGAAATACTCCAAGGGAACCAATTGAATTTAAAAAAAAAAAAAAGAGAGAGATCTGCAGACAAGGACAAACACACAGAAGTTCAGCCCAAATGATAATCAAGTGGGAAATTTAAAAGCACATGGAAACAAGTGGCATATTGTAAGCCATTTAGCAAAGTTAATTATAGGTATTCACTACATCTGGTCTTGGACCCTATTCAGCAAAGTATTTAAGCATGTGCCCAGGTTTAAGCAAGTGCAGGCTGAAAAGCTTACGTGTCCAGTCACATGCTGAAGTTAGGCGTCTGCTGAAGTACTTTGCTGTTGCGGGACCATAACATATAATAAGAATATCCCTGAAAGTTATCTAATAAACAGCTGTTATTTTAAGAACTACACGAACATAACACACATTTTATGTCCCTAAAAGAGCTGGTATCGTGAGGGTATAAATCCACATTGAAAATTGTTTCATAGAGGTGCATACACATGTATATTTTGTGAATGAAAATTAAAAGGCAGCCATCAAACTAAAGCATAATCAGGCACCTCAAGTTGCATATTATCCTCTGTCCATTACCACACTTAACCTTTACTATCCTCACTGCTGCTTTGTTATTTCTCACTGACAATTTGTTGTATTTTGCCTCAATTCTCACAGGAAAACAGGGACAATGTTTTGGGGTCTTTTTTAAATCTGTGCCCGTTTAGACCTGCTCTGAACATGAAAAATAGTGACAAAATGTTCAAACATTAATGTTTAAGTGGCTGAGCAGCAGACCTCTAATCTTCTGAATTTCCAGATAGTCACAAATCCTGCTAAAATAAAAGGCACTGGGGAAAGCTGAGCCCCCCCCCCCCCC
>NW_020799113.1:12832435-12839706 GCF_003259725.1 Athene cunicularia
GCATGGCACTTAGAGTTAAACTGGGTGCGGGTGCTTTGAGAGCTGAAGTTTGAAAATTCTGGGCTACCTATTTACAATTGCAGGCGTATTTCCCAAGCGCCTTGTGCTGTGATGACTGAACCTTGCAAATGTCACCGGGCCCCACTCGGGCAGGGCGCAGGCAGCAGAAGCGGAGCCATTGTTGCTGGGGCCCGGAGGGAGGAGGCACCGCCAAGGCAGATGGGGACTGCGCTAATGCGGAGCCTCCCCAGGGCAGCCCCCCGGCACGGCACGGCGGCTTCCCCCCGGGCTGCCACCCTCCCGGGGGACACCCTGGGGATGGGGCCCTACCAGCACCACCTGCCTCCCTGGGGCCGCCCCACACGGTATAGCATGGCACGGCATGGCATGGCACAGCGCACCACGCGTGCCACCCCACAGAGCACGATGGAGGGCTGTCGCGTGGGCCAGCGCGGACAGCCTGGCAGGTGGCGAGGCAGAGGGACTCCTGCATGTGCCGCCTCAGACGGTCTGGCACCAGGGTGCACCGGCCTCGACGAGCCGGGGCAGGGGTGCCACAGGTGCCACCCTCCTTGGCTCTGTGGGGCTGAGGGCAGATACTCTGTTTGCGCATCCTGTGATGAGGATGCAGCGCACAGAGACAAAACAGGCTTCTGCGATTTCAAGACAACAGTAAGAACCTCCAGCCCTTCTCTCCTGCTAATGTTACTAATAACCTCCATATTGTCATCTATCCTACCTGAGCTAACAGTTTATAAACCGCCACCCGCAGCTTGTCCCTTATAGTTTATTAACAGACACTAATAAACAGTATGCTTCACTCCCACTGTGCTGCCAAGTGAAGCCAGTCAGAATAACTGCATTAGCTTTACTGTTCTTTCTCAGCACATTTTTCCCACATGGGAACAATTAGGACAAACTCCCTCCAGATTATATTTAGAGATCCATCATATTTGCAGGAAAATAATAATAATAATAATCTTTTTTGCAAATGCATCTGGAGGCATCTACAGAAGATTAACCTGACTGACGTTACCCAAAGTGATAGGCTCTTAACCTCCTCAGCAGATTCCCTGTATGGAAAGGGTTAATGCTCGCCAGGCTCCAACTTACACCTATTATGCTCAAGTTTAAAAATAAGATGTGAAAGATGCATTATGTAAGGCCAGTACTGCTATCCTGCCCATCTCCTATTTTGGAATTAAAGATCATCATCGCTCACATCAAAGGGGCTGGGTGAGAATAAAAGAAAAGACAGGAACAATGAAAATAGCTACCCAACACGAACCAGATCAAAGGACCAGGCACAGAAAATGAGGAGCTAGGGGGTCCTTTAATTACTGTCCACATCCTCCAAGTCATGTGGTGAAAAAGAAGGGAAAAAAGTTTTGAAGGCCACTGGGTTTTGTCTTGCTGTGGCTCCTGTTTCCACAGTATGTGCCAGTTCCCTACAAACTGCTCTGCTTTTTATTTTTTTTCATTTCATTAAAGTCAAATAGGAGTCCTGGACTCCAAAACTCCTCCCTTATGCCAGGAGGAGGAGAGGTAAGGAGGGGTAAGAGGGGCAGTAGTGGAGATAGTCTGTAGCAATTGCCTGAAACAATTTCAGGAGGACTGCTCCAGGCAGCGCCCCAGGAGCTGCTTTGGGAAGGAGAGATCTGGCTACCTGAGGCTAGTCTTTATTTGCAGGCCTCCCGGGTTGAGAAAACTTCAAATTCACATAGGGCACTGCTCCATGGGGCAGCAGATCAAACCTGGCTACTAGCTGTTTGAGCTCAGCAGCAGAAAAAAGGATTGCTCTGGGACTGAGCGTAAGTAGAAGCATGATTAAACTTCAAACATATCCCCCCCCCCCCCACAGCAGACAGTTATGGCTAATATTTCAATATGGACTTTAAAAATACACTGCAAATAACTTACTCCAACATGCTGGCTGAGGTTTTAAAAATAATAAAAAATTAAACTAGCTGTATTATTGCAATGAAGTCAAACATTCATGTTTACCTTTCATGAATCATTAAGGGAATGTTAAGTTATTTAAAAGGATCTCTTTTTATTTAATTCAGCCGTCAAGATTAGAATTTGGATATCTGACCACTGACTGGAGTGATGCATCATAGCATTTACTTCCTTCTATTTATGTTTCAAATGCAGTGCATTTCTCCCTAATTAGTCTTGACTTACGTATATTTTTAAAAGACAGTATAAAAATAAGTGGCATAAGGAAATAATAGGACAGTGATTTAAAAATTCATGTGCAAGAAGCTGACCAAACTGTCTAGGAAATAATAGTGCTTTGTCACTTTTAAAAAGATTTTGGAAAAGAATAGCTCCAGGATGTTCCCAAGAAATTGTATTTGCTAATATAGATGCTAGCAGTGGACACAGACAAAAGTTGCTCAAGAGGAAAATGTATTCCTGTCTCAGGTCAGTTTGCTTGGATTTATGCTGTATGCCAAACTAGACCATGAAAAGTATTCAAACAGAATTTTACAGACTTTGAAGAAGGCAGCTAATGTCACCAAGACAACATCTAGAAAAGGGGAACACAGGATACAAAGGCATCCTTCTTCCCATCCTATTTACAGCTTGGAAACTCCTTAGACAAGCAGCAAGGGTGATCTTTTAAGAGGCAATTTAGCCTCCAAACTCCAGTGAGTGCCAAGTTACTTCATCTTCTTTCTGATGAAAGTTGCCTCCATCGTTTCCTGCTCTTGGACACTAACACGCAGTGAACAGCCATTCTCAGGAGGACAGCTGAGGACTAAATTAAGCAAATATAGACTACAAAGCTGCTTTCCAAAGTGGGCATCATGCCTAGGCTCTACATCTAAGCAGTATGCTAGGTACGTGTACCAAGTTCCAGTTAGCTGTCTTGCAAACATCCACATTGGGAACCTTGCCCAAGCAAACCTTCAAAGCTACTGTAGCTCTGGTGGGATAAGCACAGGAGCGGCGGGACTGGGACATTTGTCTCCTTGTTACAGGTCTCAAAGTATCACATTATCCATTTAGATAGCCTTTTGATTGAGAGAGCTTCCCTTTTGGGCTTAGCCCCAAATGCTAAGAACAGATGAGATGGTTTAAGAAAGTCTCCAGGTAAAACATGAAAAGGATGCTTAACATCCAGCTTCTGACGAATAGCTGCACTCAGGGAGCCACAAGGGCTAGGGAAATAAACACGGTCAATTAAATGAACTGATTGAAAAGAAATCAGAGATCACTCCGGGGAGAATCTGAGATGCAGTCATACAGCCACCGCAATCTTTTTGGAAGGTGGTAAATGGGGCAAAAGCCAGGAAGAACTGGAGTGCCTTACTTATTTGGCAAAAGGTGGCTGCCATAAGGAAGGAAATAAACTTTAAAGGAAATAAAACACAAAGAAAAATCCATGATGGGTTCAAAAGGAGGCTCAACCAGCTCACTCAAAGCCTCTCAAAACCTCAGCACTGAGTAGGGAATTGTAGTGGAGGAAATGCAGTAAATGCTCTTCAGCAAATGTTCTGTCCTTTCCATAGACTGTCCCAGGAAATGCACTGATAGATGATGAGCAATCTTCCAAAACACTCCAAGATGAATTAACAAGAAGGAATTCATTGGAGTGCAAACTAATAAGGATGATGCAGAATACAACTCATTTTTTTATCTCATCAGAAAAATACCTACATGCTGATTTAAGGGAGGAAGTAATTTTCTAATAGTTTAGTTAGTTTTGATGCACTTGTTCAAAAGACCTCAGGAAGATAGTAGGATCACTGAACAGGACTGCCAGAAGTAAAGACCTGCATGGCTAAGCTACCTCTCCGTTGTGTCTTTCCTTTGCATCTTGGACAGTAGATGCTGGGACTGACCAAGCAGTGGTGTGCTTTGTCTGGGTTCTAAGCTCGTCATACGTAACTGAAGAAGACTAAGCACGAATGGCAAGCATGCTTCTGCCCGAGATATGCAGTCTGGAAAGACTATAAATGTAAAAGCAGGCTGTTGAGACAATGCCAGGGTATCTAAAAATCAAAACTAATGAGCTCAAGCTGCCGTCACTAGGAGCATGTGTGTCTTTTCCTGTCTCACTTTCTGGAAACCCATGGGTATTGCTGCAAAGGGAAGGAAGTCCTAAAGTGGTCTCTGACTCTAACTCAAGAGAAGGGCATCTTGCAGAGCTAATAGTTATTTACCCAGGGAACTCAAGTTTCTGTTGGGATTGTGGAATTCTGATTTTGACTGTGGAAGTCAATCACCTGGTTAATTCTCATTTAGCTTTGCTAGAACTGCTCATTAAGCCCTTCTGAACTGCACCAGAAACAAAACTCAAACTTCACATCCTGCTACAAATTTCTTTTTTGTGAGAAGGATCAATCACAGAATAATTTCGTCTGGAAGGGACATATAGAGGTCACCTCTATATAAACTGTTCCTCAAAGTTATTTTGATGCTACCACAAGAAAGTCACATGGCATACTGGCGAAAATGTAATTACTTTATTTTTTTATTTTTTTATTTTTTTTTTTTTTTTAGGATACAAGAAAAATTACTTCAACAGACTAGCTCCTGGAAGCCTGTCTATCACTGGGCAGAGAAGATACTACCTCACCATGCCGCCCAGAAGTAGGACATTTGCTACCCAAGTCCATTTCTATGAAGGGTCTCAGAGAGGTAATGAGGCAGCCACTGATGTTGGAAAAGAACGCAGAGCAGTGCTCAGTGGTTGACAGAACTGCCTGGCCAAAAGCACAGAAAAGTAAAGTAGATATATTTCTTCCTTCTATTAAGTTTCTGATTTTTTAAGTATGGAAGGTATTATTCTCTGCTGAAGTTACTTATTTAAGCTTAAACTTCTCATTTCTTCTCCTGAGTCAATAGTTTTAGCCTTTGTCTTTCACTTCTTAATGCTGCTTCCAGATCCATTCTACCTTTTATCAGTCTTTTCTCCTTCTTCCCTCCCCACACTGTTTTGACATTTCTCATCTTCCTCTTGCCAGTTACCATCCTGTCTCACATCCTCTGCTCCTATCTCCAGTCCTGCTATTCTAACCTTTCTCTGGCATACAATCCATCAGCCTCTCTGATTTCAAGTCCATGTTTACTCTCTTTCCATCATCTCCTCTACTTTTCTGTCATCTCCATGTTCACAGTATATAAGTCTATTCCTCCCTGAAGTCATTCACTCCCCTTGCCAACTGCTCTGTCTACCAGCTCCGTGAATCTAAGACCAAGGACAATGTGGGGCTATAAAAGCAATGTAAAAGAGAAGATGAATCCTTGGCGATCAATTGAGAGACTGTTCCCAGCATAATGAAGATCCAGGAAAAAAAAAAACAAACAACAAAACTTTCCCAAAAATACAGGACAACCCAGGTGAATTTAATGCATATTCTAAGATTAGGAAATTAAAATTAAAGATTACATCCTTCTGAAAGGCACTAGTGTGCAGCCAACACTCTTTCAACCCAGCCCTAATGGAGTTGAAAGAACAACTTGACAACTCTGCTGCACACCCACATACAACTAAAACACAAAGCATAACTCTGATGCTTAATTGTTATACACACTGCTAGAATACAGTATTTATGTACACATGGCTATCGGAAGCAGAAATTGATGCCTTACTGAACTTGCCCTCTCATGCTGATGAGATACATACTCATACTGAACATTTTTGCATAACGATTTTTGCTCAAAACCGTTGAGTTTTTCAGTTTTAAAACATTTTTAAAGACGGGTGTGAGGTCCCTAATGCAACTACAAACTTGATAAATCTGCAACCAATCTGACCATTTCTCTTTGAGTTTAACTTGGATGTATTCCTGCATGCTTCCACAGCACCAACTTAAAATAACCTGGTGAATTTCCTCCTTATTCTCCAGGGCAGATGTAATGTTCTAGCTGATTTGAGTGAAACTCTGCAAATTATACAGCAAGAACAACCCTAATTTCAGGGTGTTCACCTGAAGACCGTGGGATACCTTAGTGACACTTCTGCGTGGTGATAGGCACAACCCACACCTAGGAATGGAAGGAGATCCAGGCTGCAAGGCCATTCAGGCCTGTAACAAAGCAGGGAAAGGAAGTGTCGCAGGAAAAGCAGGAGCTGCTTCACTCGTAAATGTCCCAAGTTCTTACCAGAGGAACATAAATAATTTTGGGGGTGTTTCCATCTCCATTCTTCCCTTTTTTGATGTTTCCCCTCCATCCACTGCCACCTCCCAAGCAGCTGCCACCCTATTACTACTCTCCTACCTTCACAGCTACAGGAACTCACCCAGTTTTTCCCCTGGTATGTTCTTTATCTTCTGCTGTCCGTTTAAAAGCTAGGAAGTGGCAAAACAAGTATACAGGTCCGTTTCCCAGTGAACTACTCTCTTCTTTAAGGTATCTTAATATACAGCCACCTGTTTTGAATTCCTCTTTTATCCACTACCCTACCCAACAGCATACCTTTTGAGCTCACTCTGGGAAAGAAATGGAAATCTGTACAAAGGTAACTTATCAAACAAACCTTAGGACTTTGTTCATCAGCTAATGCTCCACTTGAAGCTCAAGAGAAATACGCCACACTGATGTCCCTACTGAAAATGTTTTTCACTTACTCCTGCTTCAGGGGACTTCAGGACAGGCATATGCCATGGCCCCATGGGACAGCCAGAGCAGCAGGGCAAGATAACGTCACGGCTGTGTGGGCACACCACACGTGCACAAGTTGAACATGTGAAGCTGGGCATGCATTGCCCCTGGGTGCTGGAGAGGAGTAACCCCTCGGGAGGGCCATTCAGGCCGCCCAGGGCACAAGCTTTAAGTTAGTCGGTGTAATTTCTCCTCTGTCTCCAGCCCGACTGATGAAAATCGTCCTGTTTGCAGGAAGGAGGAAAACGCAAGAGAGCAGGTGCTGCCTGCTGCTTCCTGAGTCAAGTGAAACGTCCCGCCTCTGGCAGCCCCAGCTCAGGCACGCAAGCCCTGTGGTGGGCAGGCTGCCTGCAATCACCTCGAGCACAGGCCCCATGGCGCAGCATGGACACGGGGCAGGTAAGGACAGGGATGCCCCTGCCACTCCCTTGTGCCGGCACTCACCCCAGGATCTGCCAGCCGCCCTGGGGACCACAGCCTTCCTCCCTCCTCAGAGGTACTGCCCCCGCTGTGCCCCGCCAGCAGTGCCTGCCCACCTCCCTGCCCCCGCCACAGCCACCACACCCCCCCACCTGCGCATCACCCTCCCCACAGCCTCTTCCCTCTGGGCCCTGGCCCTGCGCCCCCACTACCCCCTTCCCCAAACCACCCCC
>NW_020799113.1:12839756-12844756 GCF_003259725.1 Athene cunicularia
ACCACCCCCCCGCCCGCCGCAGCCCCCTGGCCCCGCTTTGCCCCACAGAAATACGCGTGGGTCAGGAGATCGGGTCGCACCTCAGCGTGGGGAGCACGGCGTCACCGTCCTGCTGTCAGGGCTCTGCTGGGGCTGCGTGCGGACTGAGGCACGAGCCTGCGCCTCGCACACCCAGCGCCCACGCTGGAGAGGAGACAGCACAGGAAAACCCCCACAGTCACCACCGTGCCTTGACTGGGGACTGCACGGCCAGCAGGGGCTTTTTGTTTCGGTTTTAAGTTAAAACCTGCTCCCTTTTATTTCAGGAGTTTGTTCCTGAGAGGCCTGCTCCTCCAGCTGCCTGTGACTGCCAGCGCTCAGTGTCCTACAGACTGACCCACACACCAAAATTCAGCTTCACCCCTCAGCACAGGACCCATTTTTAAAATCTGTTTCCAGTAGAAGCAGATTTTGTCCTTTCCCTACACTCCTCCTGGTCAGGGCTGGCGGCTCAGAGGGCGCTCGACGCCAGCGGCTGTGGCGCTGCCTCCCGCAGCACAGTCCTGGCAGTGGCCCCGCTGCCACCAACGTGCGTTAGCATGGAGGAACACAAAGGCGGGCGGGTGGTGTGTGGGTGCACCTTATCTCCATTAATTTTACTCCCTTTTCTCTATCCAAACAACCTTGCAGCGCTTTTCACTTTGGCACTTGTTTTCCACATTGCTGTCAGCACTTCTGAAGACAACAGGCTGAGAGCACTGGCCAGACTGGGAAAGGCTGGAGGAGGATGAAATGGGTGCTTCCAAGCACTGCTCTAGTAACACATCTGACTGCCCAGGGGTAGTTCAGCAGTTGTCTTTAAGGCAGACAAAGCCAGTGTTACTCTGTCAGTCATACTGCAGTGGCCAACGAGACCAGACCTCATTACATTTGTGGGTTTAATTATACTGGAACCCGGAACATCAGAGGGGAGGTCAGTAGCAGTAACCCAGTAGGCTCTCAAGCCTTCAAGGAGAAAGAAAAAAAAATCTTCTTTCCACACAAGGACCCTCTAATCTTGAACCATATCCCTGCCTAAGTTGATCAGCAATGGTTGTGTTGGCACTAGGCCAAAGTTTTTACATGGTGCCTTCAAGAAAGTTGTCTTTCTTCACAGCTGACTTGCCCCTTTCATAACCAATGGTTATGACAAGGCAGATTACCAGCTTTTTCGGCAGAGCAGATACATTAGTCCGTTTGATAGGATATCAGCTGTGATTCACAGCGACAACACTCGGCTTCAAGATACCTTGAGTGGAACCCAAACAGCCAGCAAATGCTCCACCATTTCAGTAGTTGAGAAAAATCCCATGAACTTCAGCCCACGCAGAAAGAAATCTTCTGTTACTGCTCTGGGGAAGACATGACAGAGCTCCAGTGAAAACCCCAGCCTCTTCCTGACAAAATAAACCAGCATCTTACCTCACTCAATAAGGCCAATTCATTTCACCAGCACATCCACACATGCACTTCTTCCAGGAAGGGAACATACAAAATCACAGCGAAGTTGGTTCGTGGTAATCCCTGGTTAATATTTATTTCCCAGATTAGGTTTTCTTTCCTACCCAACATTTGATTTCTAGTTCTCTGGCACTACAATACTGCTTCCCTGCCCACCCTACAGTGTCTATATGGGAAGAAGAACACACTGTTAGTGCTTGCAAGGTTCATTTAAGATACACAATACCCTCAATACAGTCTGTTAATTCTTAGAGAATGATTTTTAAAACGGGCAAAGAAATGTTCTACACTAAAGAAAGTAAAATCTAACGTGTGAAAAAATTCCAGTTTAGGTCTATGGTGTCATGGTCCACAGGGGAGGCTTTTCCCCCCTCAATACTAATTACCTACCAGGCAGGATACAGCACTATACGTTAAGCACCATGTCTGATCAAGCAGAAGCCTTTTTTTAATGGTTTACTAGTTATTAGGTATCCTGCACTCTACATGCTGTGCTGACATAAGATTTTACTGCTTGCGGATGCAATTGCCAAAGACTAAAAAATATAAAAGGTTTTATTTACTTAAAGAACACAAACAGCTACTGCTCCTGAACACTGTATTGGGGGAATCCCCTTCAAAAGTAAAAACAAAATTCTGGCTGAAAGGTTGCTAGTGAAAAAGATCCAAACTGGCTGAAATAAACCCGGAAAGTAACTGATCAAATACCAATGGCATGAATCTCTGTTTTCCTCTACATACATCTTGGGCTACCAGGTATGATATTGTGGTGGGGAGCAGGAGAGAATAAGAGCTGCAGAAACACCCGATGCTCGTACGCCACGCACCGTAGTCCCCAGACGATCCCCTTCTCTGGTGTCACTATCTGCTGGCTTTGTGGGCAAAATTGACTTCTCGTCCCCAGTAGCTGGCAAGCACACAGCCCGGCAACCTGACAAAGCTATTGATTTTCCCTGTCCTTAAAAGCACGCTCTGCTGAGCTTGGAGCTGTGTGCTTGTAACTTTAAGGGGGGTGCATTTTATTTAATTGTGCCTTTTCTTGGCCTGAATTTCCCCCAAAAAGCTGAAGAGGGCATGTGCTTATTATCTTTTAGTGCAGTATGTGCTCGGTGCAACATGAGCTCTTCGGATACTTCTGTCTGAAAATTAGAAAAAAAATTAATTGCGAGGAAAAACAAGGCTGCTCTGCGACTTTGATTCAATCAATTACCATTATCTTCCAGCGCAGCCCTCCCTGCCGCCCCCGGACCAGTTGTGTTTAACTTTCTTTGCCAGTCACTGCGGCCCCGCAGCACGCCGGCGGTGCGGAGCTGGCGGCTGGCTCCCGCGCGGGGCCCTTATCAGGCGCTCCCAGTCAGCGCTGGCCCCGCACAGCTGTCAGGGACCCCCTCCGTCCCCCGCGTTATCTGCCACCGCAGGCCTTGGCCAGGCGAGGAGGGGGCCCGTAGCCGCCCCCGGCCTCCCCGCCGCTCCCTGGTCGGGCTGGGCTCTGCCGCTGGCCGCCCCGCTCCCGCCGAGCCTCCTCCAGCGAGCCCGAACCGTCTGAAGAGAGGCATGAACAAAACCGCAAATTTAGATTAATAAAGCATTTGTTGATTCTACAGAAACTTAGCAGGCCCCTAAGAAATCCACCAGAGACCTGTGCAGCTCCAGTAATTTTCTGTTATATTATCTTTCTTGTAAAATACTTCCCCAGACAGAGCCCCCAAAGGGGCTCAAATATCACTGTGACTAACCGAAATCAATGTGCACTCACCTATTGACATTTTTACATAGTTTTTGGATTTAGTATCCGGCCCAAAACACAATCAAATCTTCTGCCAAGGAAATAACAGGCACTTAGCTAGTCAGCTATTAGTGTTACAAAGGAAAAAATGTGGGCACCCAAGGGAGATGGGAGAGACGGCATTGACGTCAGGGGTAATTGGGTGTCTGAGAGAAATTGCCAACGGCTGGCCAAAACCCCCAGAGGCCCACACAAAGCCGAGCTGCAACTCTAATAAAGGAAAGTAAATTCTAGAAAGGGGTTTTGCTGCAAAGAAGCCTAGCAGGAACCAAAAATATCTCCCACATACACAAACACACACAAATAAAAAATACAAAATACGTTTAGGATCTCTCTTTCGCACATCTGGTTTGGGCTAAAGTGCTTTCTACTTTTTACCCAGGACCACATGGATTTTTATGTTGTACCGTATGTTCACCATCTATTTTTATAAACAGAATTCAGGGCTCTAAAGAAACTTATTTTTAATCGTGTGGCTTTAAACTACAATCTCTCTGTCACCCACTCTGGCACCGTTAGAAATGGCTTGGACTTTTTTTTAGAAAACCCTGAACTTCGATGGAGAATGACAAGTACAGCAGAGCCACTACAATGGCCATCGTTAGGGAGCTGTCCGACTGGTAAACCCATGTTTTCACATATAAAACCTCTCCATCGCCTGTATTCTATCTATATATTTCAGTGCCAGCACTCCCCTCACGCACACTCTCTGCTCATACACAAGACCTGAGGGAGAAGATTTCAGACCAGACACCCTGGGCAGAGTTTAGTGAGGACGCAAAGGCTGTAGTCTCTTCTTTCCACTCATCCAAATCCCTACTGTACAAATATAAACCCGCTGTTGTCCTAACACACCACCACATACAAAGAATAAAACATATTTGATCAGTTCTTACTAAAACCAGTCTGTCTTCATCCCCCTTCTCTTCCCCCAGGACCTCTATTATACTCCTCCCACAGTCAAACTGAAACATCTCGTCACTAATTGCATTACAAAATTCAGATTGGTGCTTTCCAGGAAGATAAACTGGTTTATATCTTCTATATAAAACATAAAAATTACTTTTTAATAGGTGATTTTGAGTTTAAGCAAAGTTTCAAGAATAACCAGATGATCAAGAAATTAAGAAGTTCAAATCTTCTATTACAGATACTGCTATCCACATCATAACATCACCTGGCATCTGCAATAGTCCCTATAAGCAAATCAAGTGAGTATTAACAATTTCACTTATAACCTGCCCTCCGCCCAGCCCAAGAGCAGAGGAGGCAGAATCACAATTTAGAAAGAGGCTAAGGCACAAACAAAGCGGCCACACACACAAAGCACAAAGGACTCCTTAAGCAGCACAGCACCTATGGTGTAAAGAAGTCTTTAAAAATACATATAAAAAATAGAGCTAAGTTTAAAAAGATCAGAAGTGCTTGATCATAAAATTGTATTGCAGAGAACAAGATGATTATTACCCTCAGAAAGTGAAGAAGGGCATTAGCACAAAAAAGCACACAAAGGTGCAAACCAAAAAAATGTCCCAGACCTTGAGATGTAAAGATGAAATTTCTTCATCTCTTCCTGGTGACCCTAAGCCTTGCAGATGATACCATTCCTATGGAAGAGGGCCTGGAAAAGCCCCACTCACGTTTGCAGTGTGCATGGGGCAGCGGGGCAAACTGGGGAGCAGGGTGGAGGGAGAGAGCATCTCCGCTCCCTGCATCATTTCTTAATGGCAAATCT
>NW_020799113.1:12849756-12871972 GCF_003259725.1 Athene cunicularia
TGCTAGAGAACATGGCTGTGTGAAATTTGGCAATACAACTTCACTGGCAGGAACAGGGAGGTTAGTTTTGGCTCACATGAGATCCTCCACCCTGTAGTTTGCTTTGAACAGTTTTAATGAAAAACTCCGAGATTCAACTGCAACCATCAGTTTTTATCTAAGGTTGGTCAAAAGCAAAAGAAATTTGATTTCTGTGTGCATAATGCTGGAGGGGGAATACATCTGTCCTTAGAAGAGACTTTGTATTAGAGTTATCTTTGGAAGAGAAGGTAGCCAGGGGACCTATAATTCTCTCACACATATGCAATGCGTGTAGGGAAGCAAAACATCGCTGTGGCGAAGGATGGGGTGAATAGGTAAGTGTATCATCCAACTTGTAGCACTGGGCAGCAGGCAGGCCTGTCCGCTTTACTACTTCCAGAGGAACAGTTAGGCACTCCTCCCACCTATTTGCAGCAGTAGAGTGAGAAAACCCTGCTCTTCAGCTTGAATAAATGTTTATTTCAGAGAACCTGAAGATGCCTCCAGAGGAGCTACGAGGCCCAAAGCATTACAGCTTTGCCTCTTACCATGATGCGTTTTGGAAAACCTCAAGCTCCAGAACACAACAAGTGGAAGGAGAAGGAGGTCAATCACTGGGTGCTTTTTATTCTGACACGTGGTAGGAAGAGGGAGAGAGAAAACCCACTTGAAGATGGCAAGCAGGAATACAGGATAAGCAGGACAGCCAGCCTCCTCTTGACAAGCATGCAAGTGAGGTGGCTGCCTGCCCCTCCAGGACCTCCAAACACATCAAAGGCAAAATGTAGTTACAGGCCACTAAGACTTTTTCCACCCAGAAGACCATGCATGTTAAAGGGAAGGTTCCCTGCCTCCTAAAAATACAAGAATATCTTCCTAAGACCAGCAACATTTACTTCAAGTTTTCTGTTCCCTATAAAACCAGAGAACATGTACTTAGCTTTCCTCTTCTGCAGTCTACACTGAAAATGTCAGAAAACAGGACAAGCTAGATTATAAATAATTGCAAAGACCCTCCTGAAAAAGGTTGAGAGGGAGGTGGGATGAAAGCTCCCAGCCAGGAAAGCTAGGACTGCCAAGGAGCAGAACAGGATAAGGGCAAGGACAGCGTGTGATATCCCAGCTCCATCTATGTGCAGAAATGAAAGGCATTGAGGAAAATATCAGTGCGGGTTATGGCAGGCGTTCCCAGGTGTGGGGAAATCCTCGGGGGAAGAGCACCATCAACAGAAAATACAGCAGACCTTATAAGAGACAGCTGACGTGGCAGATCCTACAAAAGCTTGTCTGCGGTATCTGAACATCTTTTGTTCTCAAGCCCCATTCTTTCACCTGGCAGCTCACAGATGAAAAGACCTGAGAGATGTTCCTGTCACAGGAGATTTTTCCTCAAAAGGCTCCTAAAAGGAGGAGAGACCAGGGTAATACGGGGTCCACTACAGGGGATGTGTGGCAGAGGAAGCTTTACCCTTCTAATAACAACTCTGCTACATTTCTGGAAATTCTCCCTAACCCTATCCCCTCGCTACCTGCAGAGTGATAACAAAGCCAACATTGTCCATCAAGTCTCAATCTGAAGTGACTCATTTATTCTCAGGAGCTTTGTGTTCATTTTTTTTCAGCCTGGCATCCTAAGAAAACAAGGTTTATGTGATCATATTGCCTGTCATACGTCTTAACTGTTTGTCCCTTCCTATTAACTTTTGAATCACACCGGACTGGGGATAGAGGGCTCTGAGAGAAATTGAGTTTCTGTTATAGCAATTGAGTTTCTGTAAGACTGGGGAACATCCCTTTGATTGGGTAGGACAGAGACCCCAGTTCATGCCTCTGCTGAGAGAAAGGCTAAGAACAGAGTCAGCACTCTCCCCACTCCTGGGCCTCTCCTAGGCAATCAGCATGTGTGTGCCACTCAGCTGACCAGCACAGCTCTGATGCTTCTTGTCCTGTTTGTGGGCAGAGGCTGGGAAAGGGAGACAAGAGTACTCCATGGGAAATGGGGTCGGGTGGGGGGCTGCACTGGACTACGACAATGAAGAAATACAACATCAGAGCAAGTCCAGCCTCATACATAAGAAAATTTGGAGTTTTTGCCAAAATGCTTGTAACTTCATGACACATCATCGGGGACAAATGCCAGTATTTCTCAAGTACTCACTGAATCCAGTATGTAGTCACACAAAAACCAGCAACCAGTTGGAGAGTTCACCCATTAGATTTGTTGCTACAACTTCTTCCCGTTTGCCTTAAGTATGACAAGCAATAGAAAAGTCACAGTAAAGTCACTTTATCTCCTAATGTCACCACTTTCTAGGTCTGCACAATTAATGCAGGGTTTCTTGAAACATGTAGAAAGTGTGTGATGAATCAAACGTGAATACTCTGGAAACAGCGCTCCCAAAAGACCGCAAGGCTTGACTCTCAAGTGAGTTTGTGACATTGGTAAAAAGCAGCTCCCTGCCCCAAGTGTGCTCTACGGGGGCATCTTCCTGTATCTGCTACACAAACTATCGATTTTTAAGGAAAAGTGAAGGAACAAAAAAAATGTCCCTTTTTCCTGTAGCACTACATGATAAATTTCATTCGCCCCATCTTAACTGCTTCTAGTGACAGTGTAGTGTTTGTCTGAAATTTTAACAGATGTTTCTAAGTATTCTTGACCACTTCTCTCTCCTGAGGATTTCTGCAGTGGGATAGCTCTAGATAGTAATACAAACAAAGCTTGTAAGAGGCTCTTGGGGATAAATCTGTAGACACGGCATCTAGGATGGGTGTGGGTATGGGTCCAAGCCTTATGAAACTTTGTAAATATCCTCTGAAGACTAGCAAGCTGGACTGACCCTGCCTGCAGATGTTTTTGAGCTTACCAGCCCCACAGTGAGCAAGACAGCTTACAGATAACTGCAACACTCTTGAAACAGCCTGAGAGCGGGATTTAAACCGAAAGTTATAAAAGCAGGGATATACTGGAGCAGAACAGAATAATGCAAAAGATGATGTGTGATGGTGTAACTCTGTTTCAATTCAAAATACCAAAGACGCTGTGAAGGGGATCAGTCTAGGCTGAGGCAGAATTTCCCAGATGTCAGGTTACCCTCGGGAATGAGCACGCTGGATTCACTTGACAGGTGTGAAGGTACTCATGCAGTCAGAACACAAACTGCTTTAAAAAATAAAATCTCTGCTTTCATTTTAAAAGAAAATTAGTATCTTGCACTAATGCCTGGCAAGGAGACAGTGACATCTGCCTGAGTTTGTACACAGCCTGAAACAATCAGCTAAAACATGCTTATGGCTGCTAGTTTACACTATCAAAATGTAACCATAGCTATTTAATACCAAAATGAAATCTATTAAAGCTATTGTCAGTGTTTCACAGCAGCTGAAACTGTTTTTTCAAAAGGTCAGTCTACAAGCTGGAGAGTGAAAACAAGCGAGGCGGCTGTGCCAGCCCTTAGGATGTGGCTGCATCCTGCAGTCTGGTTTTGCATTCCCTTAAATGTCGGGCAAGAAGCAGCAGCGAGGTCTCAGCGGAGCCCGACTGCCCTGCCAGCTGCAGGGGGACAGGCGGGCGGCTCTGGCCCTGGGGGGGGCAGGCAGTGGGAGGCCGTGGGACGAGCCCAGCTGGGGCCCCACGCGTGCCCCCACCACAGCACGCTGCACCTAATTCTTGCTGGGGCAGAGAAAGGGATGTCTGTAGAGGACACCACCATTCAGCTTTGTGGTGGCTGTGTCATTCACAACAATACCACAGCCCTCCCCCACCCCCAGAAAAACCCATAAAAAACTCCAACCTGAGAACCACTTCCCCACAAATAGCACAGCACAGCTCCAAACACCCCCACCGTCAGCACAGACCAAGCATTTGCTGTCATCTTCTGTATTAGCATTTCTGTTAACCCTTTTGTAAGATCATTTGACTCAGTTTCAAAATTCCTCATTCTGAAAAACACTTGTTAAATATTGGCCCTGACTGCTACACAAAGTGATAGCTTGGTAGTCATAACCCACAAGATATATTTAGCTTCACAAACTCATCATCAATGGATTTTGAAAGCATTGTAGCCAACAGCCTGGAAACCACATGCAATACAAACACATAATAGAACTTTTAATGTGCAAAGAGACTAAACAAAAAGATCCTTGACCTTCTTGCTTTCCCTTGCATACCATTATCCCCAGTGAGACAGCAAATGGAATGACGTGGAGAGCAACAGCTACCATCAAGCAACTTAGAAAGCCAATTTCTACAGTAGTTAAGCAGTTAATGGCGTTAATCAGAATGATAACTTATTAAATTCTACATTTATGCAAATAGCATTTTGGCATATCACATGGAGACCTGAGTAGCAGAGCTCGTCAGGAAAAGGTCCCAACATCTTTTACATTTGCTGGTTTAGTTTTTTGAATACCATGTAAAATAGTGTCCACGATGGCTGGCACATCAGACAAACCACACTTAAATTAAAAGCTACACTCACAAATTAATCTCCATCATCACAAACAGATTAATGAACAAACTGTTTAATTCTTAACCTTTATGAGGCAGAGATTAATCTCTACAGCTAAATCCAATCTCTGTCTTTATCTTTTTAACAGGAAGTTGACATTTCTTACAGACCTTCCTAAAACAGGCAACATTTACTGAACAAAGAAAAATAGCAGATATCCCTAACTCTCTCCATGCTACAGTAGATAGGGTATCTATAGCACAAAAATATAAAGCAACAGAGTAGTTTGTAACTATGGCATGAAAGGACATTATCTGCATGTGATGAGATTAATCAAGTAAACTGAAGGTTAGAGTAAACAGAACTTACGGAAATCTTAGTTCTGTAAAGCCTGTGTGGAAAATTTACTGTTTTCCAAAAGAGATATCTGGTAACTTTTTGACTTTGGGTTGCTTTTCAGTTCAACAAGTATGGAAGAAGCAAAGGATTACATGAACAGCTCGGAATTGCACTTTTAATTGCTTTCAAGATGTTAAAAAGCATATCAAAATGTGCTCATGCACGTAGTTTTCCCCTTTGTCGGTGCTGTTCTTTAATAGAATTCAATTCTGCACAGAATTTTACCCATTCATTTAGCTCATTCTTTGTCTTTGGGAAAATGAGGTGGGAACCACTTGCTGCAGGATGTTGTGCAAAATGAGTAGCTCACCAATTGAAATTGTACCTCTATTTTGAAAATCAATAATATTGCTTATACACAAGACCTAACTGTTGATTTATTGATGTATATGTAAATATACGTCTATCTGGGTACCTTCTCTTTGTTTGTGCAAAGGCTGCAACACAGAATGTTAAAATATCTCTGGAAAAAATAATTGGCCTTTTTTCTCCCCTTTGGGTACAAATTTCTGTGTTTAAATGAATGTGCAGGTTTCCTGTTGCTGCATGAAGCCTTCATTTCAAAACACCAACTAATTCTAGGTTTAATTAAAACAGAATGTTTTATACCACAAACACTTCTTTTTTTCACAGCACATATCTCCTTTACCTTTATGTGATTGCTGGCTTTTAAGAGAAGATGGATTATTTAAAAAAAAAAAAAAAAAAGAAATAATGCAAAGTTTTACTGCAACTCTCTTTATGGAGACAACTTATGCAAGCACTGAAGCCTTTCCAGAGAAAACAGGATTCTCCCCACCTCCCTCTGGCTTTTCTCCCTACTGAATGCCATGGCCTTCACTCAACCAAAGGAAATGAAAGACAGACTGAGACAACAGCATCACGTGGGTGAAGGTCAGATTGATTTTCAGCTGTGTGGTGCTGTTTTATCACCCTCAGGACAAAAGTTAAGCCCTTCATTTTTTTCATGTCTGCTTTAACAGAGCAACTTATTTTTTCCTGAAATTTTGGTTGGACTCCATACCACCAGAATTATCAAGGATAGCCTAATTTAAAACATTTGTGGAGATCTTCTTCCTCAGAGTAAAATCCAGAGCAGCCCACACACCACAACATTTCTATCCACAAATTTCCTCTATTCCCTCTGTACAAATAGCAGCTCCTTTAAACTACTGAGGATTCTGCAGTGGCATTCACCGACAGCAAAAAAAGAGAGGGATGCAGCTGCCGGCTGTTCAGCAATGATCCTGGGCACAGGGAGAGGAGCATTTGCTACCTCAGAAGGGGCAAGTTCACACATTGTTTTTTCCTTCTTCCCTCCCTCTGTCCCCCACTTGGAGTGGCCAAGCTCTCGGAGAGCTGAGCCTCCCGCCTGTCACTCGGTGATCCAGACATGCACGGCCAATTACTGTGGCAGCCACTGGAAAAGCAGACAGTTTTGCTAACTCAGATTGCACTTTTCCCAACTCCGGTACCACTCACAAAAACACTCCCCCCAACTTGCTGTAAGGACTGGCTCTCCTCATTTCTCTTTTAATTAAGACTGATGCTCCCCCATAGTAATGATGTTATTTTTAATACAGCCAATTTTAGCTAGTCAGGTCTTCAAAACTGAATTGATTCATACAACATGAAGCATTTTGTACATCACAGGTATGTATGTGTATGCGTATACCTAGTTATCAAGAGCAAGAATGATCTTCCCTCCTGATGTTTGCATTTTCAGAGTTTAAACTGGCAGCCAGAAAACTCAGTATTCTCTCATTTAAGCTGTAAGACAAGAAAATCCTACTTACTTTCTTTCTTTTTCTTTTGTTTTAAATTTTGGGTTAGATTTGTCTTATGTGTGTGAGGAATGTAATCGCATTGTGATCACCTCCTAAAGATGACAGCCATAAAAAGCAAGGAATACTATCTGCTGTATTTATAGGTACCAGAGGCTCTGGTCAAAATCAAACCAAATTACACTGGATACCATTAAAACACCTAATGGAATACAATTCCGACATGAAACAGCTCTTGTAAAATAAACCATGGCAAGTGTCTTAAGAGAGGAAGGAGTGGAGAAGGGCTGAAAGGTGAAATCAAGCAGCTATCCAGGTTGGATTTGGATGCAGTCTGAATGCAAATTAAATAATTTGCCAGGTTTTGTGAACAAAGATTTGACTAGCACATGTCTTTAGCTCGTCTGAACCTAGCTGAGACTGCCCCCAAAACAGCACCTGGAGCAGTCTGATTTCTCAGAGCACCTCGAGGAGATCTGCAGATGCTGGTCCCCATGGGATGGTTCAAGGAAGGCTCCACACATGTACAGAGCCCCAAGGAAGAGCCAGCTCCGGGACAACAAACAAAAGAGCAACTGCAGCTGAGAGCAAAGGAGAAAACAGTGACACAGTAAGGTGCAACTTAAATGTATAAACTGTGAAGTGACTCGGTTACATGCAGGGCCAGGAAAGGGCAAATGCCAGGCCAGTGTCAGGGAGAAGGCTGCCGTGAGCAAGACGCAAAATGGTGGCAGTCCAGAAAGGAGCAAGCAAGGAAATAGCCCTCAACGGGGGAGCCCACAGGGACACCAGCACAGGCAACAGGGAGAGGGAAGGGAAGAGAGCAGTCACCTCCAGGAGACAAGCAGACCTCACAAAAGCAAAATCCCATATAATGCAGAGACAGATCACAAACTCGGTATTATCATAAACGTTAAAAAAACTGTCCTAGAGGCATGTTGAATGTTTGGCTGGTTTTGGCATGGTTGGTTGCTATGGTTTATTGATGTAGATTGAACAAATCTGCTTAGACTACTCTTGGAGACCAGTAAATCACCTGTATTCAGTTCTGCTCAGACAAAATGAACGCAGGTGTATATATTTGTATTTCTGTGGGCTGCAAGGTCATAAATGGAATTTATTCTACTTCTGTCTTTCCAAATTTTCTAATGAATAATTAGTAGATTTAGATTTCTAAAATGACCATTTAATATCAATTGCATCAAATCTCATTTATTTTAAGAGATATCATTAAGTACAAAGACTGCACGAGTGAACTGAGTTCACTGTAGAGGAAATGACTGGGAATTACATTCAAAAATCCATTCAGATGTTTAATGTAACAGATTCCCTGGAGAAGAGAAAAGCAATGGGCTTCTTCAGCCTTACCTTATGTCCTCCTCAGCAAGGCTAACAGTAATTGAGTAGCAACATAAGGAGAAGCCAAGAAGTCTTTCACCATTACGCTGAGAAAGACTTTCAAGGAAGCCTAAAGAAGAGATGGACCCACATGCCAGAAAAAAATGGTGCCTTTAAGAGGAAGCTCACCCCCACAGTTATAGACATCACTAGCAACAAAACCGACCTTGATTAAAGACATTGGCTCTTCCACCAATTACATGCATGATATTAGGCAAACTGGTGAAGCCATAGTTACATCCAGAATCACTTTTTCATCCAGAATCACTCAGGCTATTAAGGGGGAAGGTCTTGAATTCTTCCCCATACTCTGAGCTCTCGTTGCCCTGATGTTGACTTGTGGACTTGTGCAGCTCCATAGGGCACCAGATCCAGGAGGTGTCCAGACTAAAAATTAATCCTTCTACTTGTCAGCAGTGTTGGCTCCCAAAGACTTCGCAAACCTTGTAGCAGCATAAGGTAGGAGATGGAAGGGAGGAATACCCCAATAACAGTCAAAACTTAAGCTAAATTAGAGTGACATCTTCTTAACTCCATGATGATAAAAATAAGAATAGTGCTTCCTTGTGTCAGAAAGGAGTTGCTAGTCTAAATGTTTAAAGATTCCAAAGTGTGCAAATGCCCTCGGAAGCATTTAACATGAACGGACGAAGTGCCTTGAAAACCCCAAATCAATTTTTTCTTAAGACAATGAAAGCTGGCTGTAATAAGCAAGAAGTTTGAATATTATTACCTATATTTAATACATACTATTTAACTTAAATACATTTGCAACAATTTTTAATTGAATATGAAATCATGAAATCTATTTTTAAAATTCACCTTACTATTAAACCACCTATTAAAATTATTTAAATGAAACAGCATTCAAAAGGTACAGCCTTGTTGCCAAAGTTCTGAAGAAAGCCAGAAGCTTCTTAGACCTCTGGTAGAGGTCTTCTAATGTGCAAATCCAGTTTGGAGAGCAACAGCCTCTCCAGCAGGTGCAGGGAAAATATTTCCCTTATTCAATATATTTGACTGGTTCAGTCCAATAAAGAGTTTGTTCAGAACAGAGGAATTATGTGGCAGATGATCGCTAATTTGCTTCTTGCCAGCCCATAGTAAAGACAAGCGTGAGACCCCTATGGAGAATGCAGGCACCCTGTTGAGGTTGTCCACGAGAGGCCACATACCTTGGTGGATCCATCCTGCTCAGGAGCGACAGCTGTGCTGTGCGGATGTGGGCTGCTGGCCGGCACCGAGGACACCCTGCAGCCCTCCCCTGAGTCGGCACTTGAGGCAGGCTGAGCCCCGGGCTCCCGGACCCAGAGGCCATGTGGAGATGCTCCAGCGAGCGCTCCCAAAGTCAGCCAGCTGAAGAGGACCAACCCATGCTGGCACGTTTCCCTAAAGCCAGCCGGCACCGGGGGGTGGAGGCTGCTTTCTGGCTTCCCCAAGCCTGGAGCACAGTTAATAACATGCCAGCTGTATCTGCAGGCAAGCCAAGTTTAATGAGGCTACAACAAAAGCATTCAAATATGCACTACAGAACTTCTGTGGGGATTTTTTTCTAGAGCTTGTTTTAAAAAAATGAAAGATGGGAATTCTTGACAATGTGTGTACACACACTTCCTTTATTTTTAATTGATTTTTTTAAAAAAACATTTATATTCTACAAATTCAAAGAAATCAACATTAGAGAGACTTTTTTAATCCCACTACTTCCACCAACAATGTTGTGTGATGCATACTTGAAATGCACTGCTGCTTGCTTTTTTCTTAATAAACATTGAAGTCTTAATTGTTTTTCCCCTACATGGCCAGACACCATCTTTCTGTCTGCTAGGTCTTCACACCAGGGCAAGTATTATCTCTCACCTCCTGCTCAGAAACCAGGACAGACATGCGAACGTGGCCATGTCTCTAGCACTAGTGATGAAGGCGATACCTTACCCACTGGCTGTCCTGTCAGCCATGCTTTATCATATGCCTCAGTCTCTTACTCTGGGTCAAAGTATTGGAGCTATCGGGAATAGGATTGAAAACAGGGCTTTGGAGGCAGCAGAGGGGGCTGCAAAAGAAGACTGATCAGGCATGAATGGGTGGAGAAGTTGGAAAAGGGGAAATTGCGCACTGTCTCCTCCACCATCAGAACCAGAGGATATCAGACAAAAGCAGGTGACAAAGCTGTAGTGAGCATAAGGGGATACTTCTCCCCAGTACATAATTGAACTCTGTGTCCCCACCATGGGAACTGCTAAATGCATAGTTTGCTTCAACAAGAAACTTCAGAATGGAAATTCACAGAAGAAGATTACGTGAGAAATTTAAATTAAAAAGCACCAAGAAGTGCTCAGGTAAGTTTGTTGACAGCTAGGAGAATATTCTGGGGAAATGATGCTATGGGACGATCAGGCTGGCTCTGTACGGCCACTCTTGTATGAAGACCACTTACCCAATGGTCTGCTAAGGGACAGGGAAAGAAATCAGGAAAAAACGCAGACTTTCAATGCACCTCTTGTTCACTACTCACACCTGCAGTCTGAAGATCTTGACTGCTCTGAATCCGGCAAGGCTGCTGATGAGGCCAGCATGGTTTTGTCCCTCAACAACCCACAGGAAGGCAACATGCACCCTTCAGCAGCGCCCTCACCACAAACAATCTACACTCTTGTCCATCTGAGACAGGACAATGCCAGCACATCCTCCACAGAGCTCTCTAAGGCATTATTAAAGGCCACTTTATAACAAGCACACATCTGTTGTAGTCTCCAGGCTATCCTCACTCATTCCTGAATTGAGTTTCACATATTGGGTTTTGTCTACAACCCCCTGAATGCTGGGACCCGCTTAGGGCAGCAGCAATCCTCCCTCCTGCGGGCACAGCTGCCCTTGCAGCGCTGGAAGGAGCCTTTCCACTGCAACCCCGCCTCTTTTTCAAACAAAATACATGATTTACTTAGATTTCTATAATGCCTAGGAACAAACCTGCCCTACGCAGACCCACACAATACTCCCTCTGATGTAACAAGTCAATAGATTATCCTTTGCAAACAGAAATCCGGAGTGAGGGGAGAAGGGGAGGTGGAGCTCAGGTACCTTTGGCGCCCCAGAAGGGCTGCGAGAGGCCTGGGGTGGCGCAGGGGGGAGCTGGATGGTCTCCAGTTCCCAAACGCAGGTCCTGCTGCACATGGGAGCTCTCACGGCTGGCACCCAGCAGCTAGCTCTTGCTTCACACCATTTGGGGTGCTTCAGTCTTTCTTCACCTCCTCATTTCTGATGCAGCAAGGTATCAGGAGGCGAGAGCGGCTTTTCAGCCAGCCAAGTGCCAAATTGCTCAAGACTTCAAAAGGACATGTGCTTTAAGAGGCCTCATTTAAAACATGCACCCACTTTCTCTTCTATCCATTTTCACATATACCGGTGCTTACTCTGCAGACTACTTTTTGAACTAGATAAAAGTACATAAAAGAACTCAATTAAAGTAGCAAGAATGAAACAGTCCCTTGCCAATACAAGTACACTAGCTTGTCATCCTCAGCTCCTCACTGGGCCATGTTTAAAATTGACAGGGAAAACGTTCTTCTTGTGTGAAAAACACATGCTGCTTGAAGAAAGGCGTCATCCCTGCTAAGAAATGTTTGTGCAGCCTCAGAATGCACAGCCGGGCTGTCCGCGATGACTGCTGGCTACATGGAGGCTGAGAAAGGGGCAGAGACGGCTCACTACCTCCCCTCCTACCAGGGGTTTTGGTTATATGCAACCAAACCGTCCGCAGCCGTGCTGGCAGCGCTCCTATCTGCACATGCAGTGCCTGGTGCGGCCTCCCTTGCCACCGTCCCCGGAGGGACCCGGCACAAAGGTGGCAGTGGCGATTTGCAGGGGGCGGCGCCGGGCGCACTGGCAGGCTCTTATCGGCGAGCACACTGCCCAGCTCCTCGCGCTGGCTCCCGCGCGGCAAGGCCCTGCCGCGGGCCCATCGCCGGGCCCCGCTGTGGGAGACCCTCCGCCAGGCCACAAAGCACATCCCGCGCTGGGTGTTTATGGCGAGCAAGCATTGTTTTAGATTCACGTCTGTGTGCCCCCCACCGCAAATCCTCACATGCACCGGCACGCCTGCAAAATCCAAGAGGCAGCCCAAGAAGCAATGGCTGCGGCTCGTCCCCCGCCAGGCCTCGCCGTGCGAAGGGCTGAGCGCGGCCGCGTGCCCCAGCCGGAGCGGAGCACCCGGGGGTCTCACCTACCTTCGCCTGCCAGACGACCCTCCGATCTGCCGAATAAGTAATGTTGTTAGGGAGCATAACACTTTGCACAACTTTCACAAACGTATGCAATACATTACATGCTACGCTGAAAGCATCTTCGCAGGCAGCCCCCACTCGTGCCAAACACCTTGCGTGGGTGCAGAGCCAGTGCTGGCGGCTCCGGACACACACTGCACAGGCTGCGCCGTGAAACCACCGTATCGGCAAGGTTACCACACGCCTTGTTTGTCATTAAATTTGCAACTGTGCTTCTGTTTGAGTTCAAATCCAAATTCAGATACAGGAATGTGCTTGATCTTCTACACGATAAATAGATATTCTGCTGAGCCCCTGCGTAGAAAGGCAGGCAGCACAGCACCTTAGCAGCACGCTGATTTTCTGGTATGTGTAGGCAGAAGTCCTGGAAAGAGCCTCCTCACAGGCTGGCTGGGAACATCCAGGTAAACTCAAACATCACCTGTCTGGTGACAGCAGTCAGGAGAGTCGGACACTGGACCATCCAGCCAAGCATACCCCTACTATAATCTGGGGTTTCAAAGCTCCCAGCACCAACAGGCACAGTGACTACAGGGAAACACGTGAAGCGTCTGGGCACCACAGCCAAGGCGGCTGCCCGAGCCCTGGGGGAGCCCTGCTGCCCCTCCGCCTGGAGAGGGGACGCCTGGGACAAACTAAGGACAGGAGCCTGCGCTCAGAGCCCTCCAAGTGATTGACAATAAAAACACTGCCCCGGTGCCCATTTTCAGATCTAGACAGCAAGAACTGTGGACTCCAGGGAAAATCCATGTTTTTACAGTTTGTGATATTACTGAGCTTTTCTGGTGCCAAATTTAAAACACTGCTACGACCTCTGGAAAGAAGGAAAACTGCATTTCAGCACGACAACGTAGAAAAGAACAAAAAAAGGAAACTTGTTATTTTTTTTTAGCTTGAAACACTAGTCAGGTTAAGAGAAAGAAGCAGGATTCTGGCAAGGACAAGAGCACTCAGACTGAGCCACAACACAGTAATTAGGGCCAGTAGGTCATTAGAGACACAGCTGTATAAACTAGGTGTATAATTAAGTTTCCACACTGCTTTTTCACAACTGTATTTCAGTTTCTTTTGTGGAGGACAATCAGTAATTCATTAATTTAAAGATGCAGCAGCAAAAAGACAGAAAATCTCTGACTTGCCAATCAGGTGCAACCAAAGATTACAATTTGAGGGAGGGCTAATTTTGGAAATACATGTAAGAAGTCTCTCTTTGTCAGTGGGAAGTACAAAGTGCCACCTGACAAAAACATTCATGAGACATCGTCACTTGTTGACAAGCTGCCGTATATGGTTTTCTGGATAAACATCCCGCATATACGGTTGCATGGCAATTATAATTCTTGTAGCAGGTGAAATACAAGAAAATGCAAAATTATACACTAGCATGAAACAGTTACAATACCTCATTTCAAACGTAAGCCTAGTGTACAAGTTACAGGGCATTTAAAAGGAGCAACTGCAAGACTTTAATTATAAACTAGTTCCTACCGTACAGTAGTTTAGAAAAATCAGCCGCTTCCAAGCTGGCAATATCCATATATAGCTCTGCTGCTGTTTGAAACAGACAACCTGTAAAGTTATCAACAACAGAAGAGGACCTCATGAAATGCTCAGAGACCCCACCGAAACCTACTTCTGTCCACTTCATTGATGTGCTAATTTGCTTTAAAACACTCTACATTCACTTGAGAAACTGAAGAAAAATTCTTACATGAGGCTATTCTGACCCATGGGAGGAAGCAAAAATAACACAATAAAATACTGGAGCTAAACCCAGACTAATTCAGGTGGATTAAAACACACAAACAAAATGGCAAATCACGTGTTTTTTTAGCCACTTTTCATTAGACAACAAACAACTCAGCATCAGCCACCAGACAATGATATACCGCAGAGTAGTTGCTTGATGTATGCAGCCTCTGGTGCAGGCCGGAGGACACAGTAATTTGTAAATGCACGTGCAATTCTTTACTCTTGTCACTAATGCTGTAAGGTAGCATCATGCTACAACATCTACACTGTAACAGCAGTGTGCAAAAAAATGTATAAAAAAGACTGCATATGTTGCCAGAGGCAATTACTTGATCTTTTCTAGTTAAGGGGACATGGAATACCAGTGACTTTTAAATTAATTTTAAAAGCTTAACACATCCAGTAGATACACTAGTGGGGTTTTTTTTATTCTTGGAGTATTTTGCAAGATGCTCACTAGTTGTTTAAGGCACTATTTCCAGGACTGCTGCAGGAGAGCTCATTTGTGGGGGCAAGCTGGGAGACAAGGGAAGACATGAGCCGGTAAGGAAATGTGATGTTCTTTCAGTACAAGCTGCCCCCATTTAGACCCTTTTCAGATCCCCGTAGACACTGGAAACCTACAACCTGCAATCACAGACATCAGTCATGAGCAAAAGGTATAAAAGGCACCTAATTCTGTCAGAAGGAGAACATCTCTACTACACTGACATCAAAAGGAATGCCACGCACTTATGCTACCAGAGATGTCTAGATTTCAGCAGTGTTTTGTCCTCAAAGAAACAAGTCTGAAATACATGAAAAAGCAAGGGGGGAAATGGCTGTTTGTTACCTCCTTACATGTCAAAGCAGCTGCGTTCAAACTGTATTATAACTTCAGCGCGCTGTAATGAATTTCTAAGGGATTCCAGTGAAATAGATGGTTTATCCTATTCTTTGGAGTGATCTCTTGTAATCCTGCAACACTCCTGAGCTACAATACCTTCCTAACTTCAGTATCCCAAAGGAAGTCATTAGTTACGTTGTATTATCAGCCTGGTGATATTATCACTACAAATATTACCTGTATTGATCTGGAGCCATGTAGACACGACTGAAAACCCTGCTTCAGATTAAGACATGAAAACCTAGCTTGCCAAGAGGTCAGGCACCACGTTACAACCTCAGATGAGTCAGGCAGGCATTATAGACAAAAGGAGTGCAGGGTAACTAAGGACACAGTCAAATAGCTTATTTTGAGGGGTAAAATCTTCAAATATACCACACTTTCTAATGTAGTCTTAGATTTTCACCAGGGTGGTGCAAGTCTTTTCAGATAAACTGAACAAAGACATGCATTTTACATGCTTTCAACAAAAATTCTCATGGCTATTGAACAAACTGAGAGATTGGGATTTTTTTTCCTCAAGGTAGGATCTGTAAATATCAAGCAATATTCCAGATTGTCTTCATGGAAATATTCTCATTCCAGAATATATGAGTGCAATCTTCCTATTTACTTTAAATCACTTCAGGACACTAGAATAAACTAAATAGAAAACAGACACTCTTGTTCTGGAACAAGGATATCCTCACATGGAGATAATTAGCACCTATTTCATGTATATGCAGATAGTTATATGGTGCCCTTTTATGACAAAATGTATTTGTAAAACATCAGCACATGTGAAGACAGTAAAAGATGATGAAATCATGCTACCTGCAATCAAAAAATTACAATGGGAATACTAACAAATTATTTTGATAAATCTCAAAAAATATGATTTATTTTTCTTACTCTAACAGAATATTATGTTACGGATAAATAAAAACTGAGGTCTGAAACCACTGACTGACTCGATACGAATAGAATCGCTATGTTGCTATGTTTTAATGTATATTTGACTGGGGGAAAAAAATTTCTCCTTCTCATAGTGCTGTTGGTCACCAGTCCTAACCTTCCACTGCTCCTCTGGAGCCCCCACCAGTAGCACCCACTCCCCTCTGCCCTGCTCCACTCCCCCAGTTGTGCCATTACAGCTGTTTGGGGGACCACACAGTGAACCAGACCCACACAGACACCTGGGCTAAAAATAGCCTTTCTTCTGGTGGGGCTCGCCCCCAGCGCCACGAGCAGCTATACCAGCACAACTTAGGAGACAGGGCAGCGGCGGAGCAGCAGCCGCCCAGGGACAGCTGCTGGAGATGTGCCCTGCGGCTGCGCAGCCGCCTGCCTGCCCCGGTGGGCTCCTGCCTGGCCCGCTCCCACACGGGATGGCGTTGGGAGCAACTTGTCCCTGCGACTGCTCCTTTGGAAAGGACCAGTGTCCACATGGGCTGCGCACCTCACCTTCCAGTTTGGAAAACAAAGATTTTTCTATTCAATGGCATTTTCTTGCTTACTACCCTGCAGTAGGGTACCAACGACATTTGCAGAAGCCTCAGGCCAACGCCATGGTTGTCAGCTGGCCAAGAAATTACCCTGCAAGAAGAAGCCTTTCAATTTTATACACTTTCAAGTTTGCAACCCATGCAGGGTTTAAACACGAGTGCAGAGCAAGAAGCCCTGGGGGCAGGCATAGGACTGCAATCCCTATCCACCTGCAGGCTGGGGAAAAGCCCCAACATCCCTCTGTCCTTCCTCCCAGCAAGCAGACGGGAATGAGAGCCAGGGGCCCTCTTCTCCACAGACCAGAGCAAGGCAGGGGAGAATGCTCTCAGGGCAGGAGTCAGATCAAGCCAAAGCCCCCGCCTGACCCTCCCTCCCTTCCTGCACTCTTTCCTGTATTTTTCCTTGGCTGAGCATCGTTTTACTGCTGCCCAAAAATAAGAGCAGAAAACATGGACTAATTACCAAACAAATTAAGTGGCCAGGGAAGAATATGCACTCAGGGAAAGAGGATGGGATACTGCTGCACCAGAGGAGAAACTAACCCTCCTGCCCTCTGCCAGCCTCGACCTATCCATCTGCCATAACAGCAAACACCTGAAAATATTTCAGATGAGTGCAGAGGAAAAAGTGATGGCAGAGTATTCAATTCCAGGAAGGTGAAGGATGAGAATCTCTGACTTAAATACATATGAACATATTCTGTGCTCCCCCTCCTAAGTTTTTGTTTAATCTTTGGTAAAATCTGCAAAGCTTTTTACTACCCCTGTAAATCGGCTTAGTGTGCTCTGTAGAATACCTGCTGCTACCGCCGGCCATGCAAAGGCAGCCGTGTAAAAGCAAGATATGTTGCGATTGTTCACACCAATGCTCTGAGCTTGTTCTTACTTTACAGAAAGTAAAATCAAGATCAGCGTAGGCTGATGCCATCCTCACTTCCATAAAATTCAAAAGGCAATGCAATAATAACCTAGGGAGAACGGTGTATTTTTAGGGTGGGATTACAAAACTCACACTATGAATTTTAATCTCAGAAATCGTCATGTTCTTTTATGGGGTTCAGAGGCCTTTCTTCCTGGGAGTTTTGCACACTTCAGTCATTTAACTTTTTTAATCTTCCTACATTTGGAGAGCGAGGAAAAAATACCCTGCCTGAAACTTTTAGCATTAAAAAAACCCCACAACATTTTTGTCTAACGTAATTACTGACAGATTCCAATTGGAAAGCTGTTGCTTTTATTTTAATTTTATTAAAGGAGTGAACAAAGGCTACCCAAGGCACCACAATAAAATTACATTAACTGTAAAATTACATTATTAATTCTTTAATCTCACTTGAGGCCTCAAGCTGTTGCTATGTCCAATTACCCAGCTAACCACCTGTCAGAACTGTAAAGCTAGTTTAACATTACCTCCAGGACAGTTGTGTGCCCTGTGTTCAGTCAGGTCTGCCAGTGAATCGAAGTCCTGCTGACAGTTATCGCAGGTGTAAATTGACTCATCCTCCATGTCTTCATCTTCCTCATTTCTCTCTTCCTGGCTCGTCACACTGTTCCTCTCTTCCAGGGCCCGGCTGTCCTTCGCTTCACTCTCCAGTTCTCCTCCCAGGCCACCTGCCAACAGCAAGAACATCCTCTAAGTTTGAGAGGTCTGAAAAATAAGAGCTTTAAGAAGGATGTTGCACTTATTAAGATACATTTAATTACAGCCGCTCTCACATTATTCCCGACACCTTTCATTATATTAATGTGGTTTTTATATCATGCGGTGCAACAATTCTCAACTGTATTCTCTGCTGCTTAGTGCGAATCCTGCAAACACTCTCTCCTAATCTTCTCTGGTGGGTGTATAGCGGGAGCCTCTAACTCTCTGTCATATAAAGTTGTTAGTGTTTTATCACTTAACCAGATTCTCAAAGCTTTAAAAATTGGCAAGATTAATTACAGCCCTCAAAGAAAAGGCATGTGCTGAATTTTAATTCTCAATGCTCTCTTCTCCCTGCCGCCTCCAAGCCCCAATATTAGTAACAACAAGGAAAAAAATGCTCTAGCTGAAGACCCCCCAAAGCACATGTATACCCCAGGACATGAGAGGTCCCACTGAACTAATGAGAGGCACTTGGCTAGGCAGATAAGCCTTGTGTTGTGCCGACCTAGCTGCGAGCCAACAGCATTGCATCTGACCTTCAGGTCTCTCAGATATTTTTTATCTTCGTCTGTGACCAGAGCGTGGGCTAGCACAAACATCTTTGCCAAAAAATCCAGAAGTTTTCATGCACATTAATGTACAGGGAGACTGATCTCTCTGGCAGCTCCGGAAACACCCCAGTGCAGGGGGGCCGTGCACCCCGGGGCTGTGCAGGCAGCAGCTCCACACCTGGAGCAGCCGGCTCTCCGCTGACAGTGGGGTGGGAGGCAGGGGCAGCTGGCCACAGTCAGCCCCCCAGCATGCATTCCGTGGCCTCTCATGAGGGATGGGTTTGCAGCCATGTGCTCGTGACTCCAGGACACCCCCTTGGCTGCGCTGGACACCCAGACATGCCTGAAGCCAGCTGTGCCCGATGGCTCCATGCAGCACTGCAGACAACCCTCACTTGGGCACTCCGGAGCAGAAGAAATGGCGACAAAGCCCTTCTAAATCCCTGTTGCCCTCTCAGCAGGGAAAGCATCCATTAGACACACTGGCCACACTGACCAGGCTTTGGTGACCAGCTGAAATGGAGATGCCTGCTCTTCTTCCGCACCATGTCCCACCAGCATGGGCAATACAGTCTGCAGGTGCTACACCTGCACTATTTCACCTGCCTTCCAAAGCACTCGCACACTCTGATATGCCCTGTTGGTAAGAGGGGAACATTTGACAAGTCATCCAGCAAAGTGAGATGGAACCGTAGGCTCTTCCAGGAGAAGAGATCTTCCATGTGTGCCAGCTGGCCCCGAAAGCCTGGGAGCTGCTCTCAGCCAGGCAGGAGGGAGATGCCACCTTGTTGGTTCGGGATGCATTTGGGTTTTAAGCCATTAAGGAAACGTCAGCAAACAGGGAGATGAATTGTTTCTAAAATTAGATCAGCACCAAAAAGATTAAGGACAGCCAATGCTGAGAACATGAAACAAAGCTGAATAATAAAATTTATTAAAGATGAAAACTGGTTACCATAAGCACTGCAATTCAGACACACACGTTAGTAGGGCTCTGCTACCACCATCCAGCCAGAGCACATTTTATACCATCTTCTGCACTGCGCATGATAACATAAATCAACCGGTGTAAAACGCTCTGCAGTTTTCCTTGGAGCACACGTAACATGACGTACCCTTCGAATTGCAATGGAAATATTAAAAATCAATGGCTGCTTCTAGTGTATCACAGCATCCCTCTTAGCAATTAACTGATCTGCACATTTTCAGGTTCTTTTACTGTTAAATTATACATACTTTTCTACTACAAAATTTCTATTAAGGGCTAGATATAATGTTCATCTTAACAAATCAGATATGCCACTTACACAGCGGTAATGAATTTAAGGATTTGGTTATAAAAAGTATCACTCACAAAGCTCTCCATATTGTAATTCATCATCTGTGCTATGTTTATTCAATAAAATGCTGTTCGCTGAACCTCATGCTTTATAGACTCTTCCTTAAATAAAAATGTATTGTAATGAAAAAACCCACATAATTCTGGTTCTCTTTATACTACTACTTCACCAAATAACAAGTCACATTTAAAGCTATACTAGCTTTGCTTTACTTCACACATCACTTAATGTACATATTGAAATTATCACATACATTTTGTCATAATTACTTGGCACACCTTTATACAGTCTCTCATTCCAGACTGCAATCACAAACATTTTAGCTCATTCAATCTTTTTAAAGCCTGTATGTCCTGCAGACTTGATAGTTAATAAATCTGAATGTCAACTCTCCACTTTTATAAGACAGAAACCTATAAAAATAGTCCAAGCATATAAATCTAACCTAAAGAACTGCCACCTGCTTCCACGCTGCCTGCCGACAAAGACCTCAGGGAAGCACTTCTGAACTGACTTTGACACAACCTGAAGAAAGTTTTGGGGCAACTTTGGGGAGCTTTAAGGGACCTTTACTAATATTTTTAGCAGAAATGTTGTCTTTTGACAGTTAACCTAAAGACCAGCTAATCTGGTGAGTACACTGTGACAAATTCATCCTTGGTTTTACTCCAACACTTCGTGACTACACCAGGGATATAGCTGTTTGACTGAGTCCAACAATAACAAATAATTTAGCACACTGCTTTAGGAAAAATAAATTGTACAATGTGAGATAAGAAAATAGATTCCCGACTGCAAAGCAAAATTCCAGAAACATTTTTTAATTCCCTGTTGAATGGGAAATCTGATCTTCCAGGCAAATTTTCAAAAGTGTTTTTGCTTGACAGAGTTGTATGTCAAATAACACAACAGTGAATCTTGCATAAATTACTTAGCAAATGCAACATTGCTGTAAAATGATTTTTTTTTGTTTTTAGTGAGTTGAAGAAATTGTACATGTCTGCCACGCCTCAGCGTTACTGTCCTTTGAATAACACGGTCGTCAGATTCCTCTGCCAAGCCTCATGCTTGGTGCTTGCCTTGCAGAAACCAAGCACCACTGAGAAAAATCTGGGGTGTTTCTTGGTTTTTTGACCTTTGTGTATTTTGACCACAAGCTGCCAGCGGGGTGTGCAGGGTGCGGGCGGCCCTGGGGAGACTATAGCTCCTTGCCCGGGGGAGAGAAACAGCCAGCAAGCACCAGGGCGGTGATGGGAATGGGTGGTCCATCCAGCAAGGAAAAGCTTCAAACGCAGCCCAGCTGCTCCCGCGGTGAGCTCAGTTTCCCTGATGAGGACAGCAGGCCATGAGCATTCCTCAGGAACTCATTTCTGAGGAGTTTGCTGTAGTAGTTCACAAATTTAACCTGCAATTTTCCTGCTGGCAAGAACTGGAGGAGCACCCTGCCCCAGTGCTGCCAGGCAGGATGGGTGCACGTGGGCATGAGCACACTGCCAAAGGGGTTCGGGTCACCACAGGCGGCCAAGGCACTGCTGGCACCAGGACCATGGGGGATCTGGGGGCTGGACCTGGCTTTGAGGGGACATGTCCGTGTGCTACCACACAAAGGGGCTTCTTGGTGGCCAGCCCCAGTGGCACCTTCTGACATCTCCAGAGATCAGTGGCCACCTTGTAGCATCAAGCACAGATATGTCTATTTACTGAGACAGTTGATTTTTTATGATAGATTTTAGTGAACTTATTTCAGTAGTAAGTAGTTTCTGTCTAGATTACTAAAAAAAAAAAAACCAACCCAACAATCAATTTCTGGCCTGTGAGGAATTTGTGCAGCGAACACCTCTGTGAAGGCAGCACAGCACCATAGGCACATGGCTCCCACCCACCACTGGGATGTTTGTGCACAGCACAAGGGTATGGGCAAATGCCAGCAGAAGGGAGCTGCTGGCACCGACTTTTAGGATAAATTATCGCTAATTAATTCTAAAGGGGGGAAAAAAATGCCCCTGCATTTCACAGAACTGTTAATAGTAATTTCTAAATGATCCTGCCATATCTAATGATGGCTTTAGCAATTATCTTTTATGAGTAAGAGAGGACAGAATTTGAGAGATCAGCATTGAAAGTACACCTCACTCTACCCGAAATGTCAGGAAAAAGGGTTGGGGGGGCTTTTTGGTTTTCTTTTTTTTTTTTTTTTTTCCCTTCCCCCCCCCCAGGCCTGT
>NW_020799113.1:12872022-12882007 GCF_003259725.1 Athene cunicularia
GTATAAGAGACAGGTGGAAGGCCTGCAGGGCTTTACACAAGAAGAATATTTTACCCTATGACCTAAACAATCTGGCCTACAGTCAAGAATATGTTATTCTAATTGCCACTAAAGTTAATGTTGTTAATGACTCTTGGTTTTTCTGTAAAAGCCAGCTTATGCTCTAGAAAGTTACTATTTCAAAGGGGACATAGCAAGAACTGGGAGTGCTCCTGCCTGACCTGGTGGTCCAAGGAATGTGGCAAACTTGGCAAAGTTGGAAAAGTGAATTCCCAAAGGCCTGTCTTGAAAGTTGCATTCAGTAGAAATGCCTTCTGAGCTGTGTTCAAAACAGCCCTGTTACAGGAACAACGCGCTCCTAAAGTCAAATATTTTAAAACAGATTACATGTACCATGTTCAACTTGGGCCTCACTGAAGTCAAGAGCAAATTTCCACTTGCTTCAGTCAGACCAGGATGTACGGCACCGCTGCCAGGCTGGGGTTGGAGCTGAGTATGGCAGAGCCTCAGCCACCGACCACAGTGCCAGCCCAGCTACGACGGCAGCAGAAAACTGCTTCAGGGACTTCAGTTAGTGATGCAGGACTGAAAACAGAAGCAGGTCAGAGGCCACTCAGGAAGCGATGCTGATGCCTACCTATGTTTCCACTGAGACACGTGGAAATGGGTAACACCATGCAACACATGGGACAGAGAAGTTAAAAAAGGAACAAACAAACCTCTTAGCTTATTTTTTCAGCTGTGGAATCAAATATGGACAGTTTAAACTTTTAATCTTATCAGCACAATACAGGGCAGGCAGGCTTTTCTGTCTTTGTGTCAGGACATTTTCTGGGGCTTTTCTTTAATTATTTTTTTTTAAGCCTGAGGACTTTTTAAATCTGGGATTTATTTTAAATCTAGAATTGTTCTTTGGAACATACTATTTAGTGCAGGGTCATGTCTGGCTTTAAATGCTTCCAGTTACAGGACTTCCATCAAGAGGCTGTTAGTGCTAGACAGCACTTCTATCACAGCGACTTTGCCATGCAGAGCTATGGCTGCTGTCTACAGAGTGCCCAAAGTTCTATCATTACCTAGGCATGTGCACACACATGCATACACACTGCTGAAGTCTCAGGGCTGGAAAGCAAAAGGTAAAAAGAAGAGTGGGAAAGAGACATCTCGTATTCCTCTGCCTTGGTCCAAAGAAAAAACAATTGAAGGTCTCACAAAGGGCTACAATAATTCCTAGAAATTTTCCAGAGATGCAGAACAAGTGATAAAAGTAAACAGCACTGAAGAAATAAAAGCTAGTTCCTGGAAGAATGACGGGTGCTGGCACACAACTGACACATCTCCTGGGACTCACCCGCCCAGGGGTGCAGCCTTCCTGTCCCGCGGCCGCAGGGCTGCTGCTCGGCTCCCCGGCAAGACAAAAGGAAAGGAAATTTCATCTATAATTAGGAAGTGAGAACAAAAGAAACAAATGACTTAAAGGAAAAGCCTAATCTAAATGTTCATTAGTAAACATTTTGCTCGGTGTCAAATGCCAAATCATCATGGGGGGAAGTCTCTACTTTTATGTAGTTTTATGTGGTTTATTAAATGTTAGTGTTCTCTCTAGCACTGTCATATAGCAACAGAGGCTAAAATTCTCTGTTAAAGAAGAATGAACAGAGGCAAAAGAGCCACTAGTGTTTCAGTAATTCAAACACAAAGAAACCTCAGCTGAAATCTTCCCAAAGGATGAAAAGTCTTGGCTTTGCTGGGTACCCCCATTCTGCATCTCTTCAACATTTCAAAAAGTATCTTTTTTTAAACACTTGCATCTTCAACACAGGTATATGTGTGTATTACCTCTCAGTGGGCCAGGGCCCTAATGTGAGCCACTGTAACCACTGCGACCATACCCGGGTGAAGCAGCCAAAAACCTCCTGTAGCCAAGAAAACCAGGTCAGAGAGTGTAGATTGCATTCCAGCTCTAGCACTAGGACCAGGTATCAAAGGCAGCTCATACCGCACATCAAATCATTGCTATGTGCATCAAAAGCAAGCAGGTTTGGTGCTCTATCATGCAGTGCAGGATAGTCTTTCACACAGTGTCAAACCACATGGGGGTAAAAAAAAAAAAAAAAAAAAAAAAAAAAAAAAAGGCACCTAGCTGAAAAACAAAGAGCCAGAAAGGATAATGCATGAAACACCACGGTATATTCCATGCAACATCAGATTGCACGGGATGACTACACGACAGAGCAGTGAGTGAAGTACAGGCTGCCACACAATCCTGCTGACGCTCAATCGCCACGTAATGCTTCTTGCAGGCTGAAGAGATCCGTGCATCAGGTCTTGCTTTCCCTCAACAAGAGGAAAAAACAATCATAATACCAAAAAAATTATTTGATCCAGCATGTAGTTAATGGTGTTGGCCTCCTAAGACTTACAACTTAATAAAATTGATCTCACTGCAGTACTGTAATGAAGAACAGTAGGATAAGGCTACCCTTGAACCATGAAAATTGTATATTGTTACCTCCTCGTGCCCTCCTAGGGCTATGGCCGCTGCAGCCTCTCCAAGCTGTCATTTGTCTGACTCTGACAGCAGACTCCACCGACAAGCAGCAATGGTGGCTACAAGGGCTTCTTTTGGAAAGCCAAGGGAAGAGGGAGAGTGCTCAATATCTCTCTGGATAATAACCCACAGGATAAAAACACAGATTATACCAATAATACAATTTTGTGTGAAGTGTAGAATACTAACAAAATATACAAAAGTCAGAGACTTTAGGAAGCGCACATTATAACATTTCACAACAGAGTCTTATTACACACCAGTATGTATTGAATCATATTAATTTCTAAGTAGGTGGACAGTTATCAGCATCTGTCTTTAATATAGCAAGGAAAAGCCATTTTGATAGAGTACTGCACCTCCTTATACATCTGCTTGTACACACGCTTTAAGAGAAAGGGGTTCCAAGCTAAACACCCGGTAATAACTAGCTAACTGCTGCTGGTACCTGCACCACCACTGGCCTACTTCTGCAGGCGCTGCACTGCTCACAGAATTGTTAATGACAGCCCTGCACACCCCCCGGCATCCTCCTCTCAACATCCTTCTACTAACTTACACCAAAATTTCACAGGGAAAGTGTTCATCTTACTTCACTGATAGGATACAATTTACTCCAATTAGCAGCTACAATACTTAAGAAAACATTAAGTATCTACCTTGAGTTTAAAGGCATGGAAAGAGCTGGCAGGAAGACATGGCAGAGGACTGGCAGCTCGCTGCACCTTCCTTTGCTGTAGCACAGTCACAGAGATCACAGAACGGATAATGTGTGTAACTTGTTGCCTTGGGGTGCCTTGCTTTCACCTGAGCCCACTTCTATCTATATACGGTTATCTCTATATGGTATAGAGATATACCACACATATATCTACATAAATACGGTATAATTGCCCTGTTTTCCCCAGTGAAAGCAAGACTTCACCCTGCGTTGTTCTGCCTCCGTGCAAATCCAGCCCCACCGCTGGTATGCACACAGTAACTACCAGAACGTATGTATATTTATATGTACAGTCCAGGCCCCATTTTCTCTAAACAAGGGGGTTTTTAAATGTAGAATCTAACCTGAAACCCACTGGCTTTGCTCAGTCAATGATTTTTGCATCACACTCTCATACCCAAACTCACCATACAACCCTGTTTTTCTTGGATTTCAAGACTTCTGTAGTATCCTTTAGTCAACAGGCTAGAGAAACCTTTTATTAAATGCTGCTAATTTTTTTCTTGATCAAACTGTGAGCCATTTCATTTTCCATTATAGCAGAAATCTCCTATAGGAGTATTCAGATTAAGTTTCTTTATTCTGTCTCTAGTAGCATGTCACTTTTAATCAATTTTTAGTTTCATTATTGCTTAAAAATTAGAAAGCAGTTTCTCTACTCTTTATTGCTTTTTTTAAGTTTAGTTACTGAAGGGTTATTAAACTTAGAAAATATACAGACAGGCGTAACGTGCTAAATAAATTCCTCACTGTCTCTAACCAACTTTAACATTAGCTTTTTTTATAATTTTTAGGTTTATTTTCACTGAAAGACTGCTTGTAATTATTACTCATGTTCTCCCCAAACACTTATGTTACTAAAGTGTGAAATGTCTTCTAACACAAAGACAGTTCTCTGGGAAGTAATTACAAAAATGCATTCAGGGGCAATAATTTTATATTAACTGTCAGCAGCATACATCTTCTGAAAAGGCACTTGTTATGAAGGAATTATTTGTCGGAATTTGAAGGCACTGAAGGCAAAGGAAAACTGCGGAAACACATTAAACTGAAACTCCAGCTCCCTCATCAAGGGTCAGTTTATGTTTAAATCATTACCTTGAAGGCAACTCCACACCTTCCAAAGAGTCTATTAGAAAGACAATTTCAATTTATGCACAAATTGGACACAGTCTCCAATTTTCAGTGTGGAACAATTTACACCCCCTTTAAAAGGAAATTTCTGAGCAGCTAATCAAAAAGATGTAGCTGAAAATTATGGGATTCTATTAACCTTTCACTGATGACACTAAAAATACTTGCTAATGATTTATGGCTAGTAACAAAAATAATGGCCTCAAAACTGACCAGGCACATTAAAAACATATCTGTGTCTGTAACAGCTACAAGAAAAGATTTAATTAATATTTCCATAGTAACTTTTCTCCTGTAGGCTAATCCCTCAGCCTTTAGGAAGGCAAAATAACTCAGTGAAATTAAAAATTTAAAAAAGCAAAACCCAGCAATAGTGTTTAAGCATCACATCACTTCAAAAGTGGTTTTTTTTAAAAAAATCAGATAAGAAAATCACAAGACCACCACCAAACAGTAAAACTTCTTCTTAATCGTACCTGCAGGTAATGTTTCAGCCTTTCTAGTGCTTTTACTAAAATGATTTAGATGTTACTGTGTTATGCGACAAATACATTTCTGCACCAAAAAGCGGACAAAAAGCTAAGTTATTATTATTTATTTGCATGCAAGCAGCAGTGGGATTGTACTTTATAGTATTAACAGTACATAGTGTTTACCAGCTCTTCAGTGTTTGGCAACCAGTGTAATGGTATAAATATGGGATGTAAACACTTCCCTGACACAGAAAGCACTGTAAGTGAATTTTAGAGACTGCAACAAAAGGCAGAGAGTGGAGCAGCCCAGAGCATGCCAAATGCTCGGTTCTTGAAAGTTCACCGAAGCACTGTACATCTGCAGGGCACTGCCCATCTGCAGGACACTGCCGGGTTGCCAAGCTCGGCCCCCCCAGGGTGCCCTCCTGCCCCTCTGGGGAGCAGACACCCCGTTCCCCTGGCAGGGCTGCAAGGAGAGCAGCACCCCTCTTGTACGCTGGGGCCTCCTCCTTGGAAAGGACGGGCTCAAAACCCAGGGCGAGGGAAGCTTTCGGTGGACTACGGTGGGCTGTGGCGACAGCGGGGCCCGGCAGTTCATTAACAGATGGAGGAGCAAAGGAAGAAGGCACCTCTCCGGCAAGCACCCCTGTACCAGAGCAGAAAGGCACACTCCTGGAGGGGACATCTACCATGGCTCGTTTCTGCTCTCTTTGCTACCGAGGATGTTCCACATGCAAGTGCCAACAACAGTTACCACTGCTTTTTCACAATATCAACACCTCACACTTCTTCCGATGTCAAACAGCAATTTGCTTTGTAGATCTCTGCGGCATTCAAATCAAATAGTGTGTTTGCACACAGCTATCCAAACTTCTCGGCTATCACTCACAGAAAACTCTCATCCACTTATCCAAGACAGGTAACAGTCGTGCAACAGATTATCTGTGTCAGGAAACAAGATGGTATTGTCCACTTCCAGATTCTTAAGGTCCATCTGAATGGGAGTTAACTACCACCTTCAGTTCCAACAACAAGGTTCAAATCAAAACCAATCTAAAATTTGTTTGTATCTACAAGGAAATTAGTATGCAGCAAGTATTAACTTCAAAGTGAAGTGTACTTCATAAAAATCTACTTTGACATGCAACTGTTAAGTAATACTGACCATCATACCGAATAAAATCCATATAAATTTTCAGCACAAAAATGGCACTTTAATTTTATTTAGTTATATACATATTTTAATAATGCTCAACTTATTATTATTCAAGTCTCTGTTTCCAGCAGTTCCATGGAATCCCACTCACATGTAACACAGGACATCTTAAACACATTTTAATTCATAGGCATGACAAAATATTTTTTAATTTTTTTTTCTTTTAAGGAAACAGTGTGAATTTTTTTTTTAACTTTAAAGTAAAGCCAGATATCTGTAAAACTTAAATCTATAGCTCCCTGAACAGACAGAAAATTCAGAAGGCTTAGTAAAATTCACATGTGGTTTCTTATTCCAGATGCAGATCAAATGCAAAAATAAGGCACTGACTGGTTCTGCTCAGAATAGCAGATGCTGGATCTGTTTATTAAAATAAACCTGTTGATTTTTTAAAAAAGAAAAATTACAGATGATGTAATCTACCGTGACAAATGTGACTATGTATTTAAGTGTCTGAATCCCCCTTTACCTAATTAAAAATTCAGATTCCTTTATTGTTTCTCTGTAAGGTCCAGGATTTTGAATTTTCCTTTCTGCAGGTAAGTTCTGGCCCCCAGAAGATTCACATCCCTGGTGTGTAACAGCCCACAGTGTATGCACACCGGAGCAAGACGTAACAGGAAAGCAGAGCAAGGTAGGCCTTAATACAAAATACCCTGAATATATTTCTGTTTAAAATGCACTTTTTCTATGCTTTAAATATGGATTTGTTTAAAAACTATGCTGAAGATTAATGCCGTTCACAACCCAAATCTACAGAGTCCTGTAAGCAGCATTTGCATTCATCTTTTTATATTTATAAAAACCCCAAAACATTAGGACTGAGAAGGAAAGAGCCATAGCACTCTGCAAACTGTCAGGAACCAAGGGGTGGAATCAATACAGAGGGAAAAGATGGAAAAAGACGGAAAAACGTACTGGGGCAGGAAGAAAAATACACAGAGGCAAATTAGAGAAAGCAATAATTATTTTACTGACCTTCTCATGGGTCTTGGTTTGCTCCGAACCTGCCTGGATCATTCTCCAGTGGGAATGACAAACGTGTGGCTGAAGGAGCATGGAAGGGACCTGCTTCTGTGATAACTGTGCCCGAAAGTCTTCAAAACTGTGATTAAAGACCTGCGAGGTTTCTGTGGGGCTGTGTTCATGGAGTTAGCTTCTTAGGTAAAATTATTGTTTATAACAGGGTTGGACCTGGACCATAACCTAGTTGTGGGGCTTATGGTCTGACCAAATACCAAACATCATCTTGGAGGAAAAAAGCTCACTGACATTTTCTCTACAAATCTGGTTGGCTTTGGAAAAAGGGTTCTTCAAATGCACCTGAGGAAAACACATTTTCCCAAATATATGCTCATGTCTCTCTACTACCAGTTACTCCTGGCAGAGGCTCATGCCTCTGCTGCACGGGAGCCCTCCAAACTGGGCAGTGCCTGCAAAGCGAGCAGAAATTGGGAAAACAGTAACTTACCCTGCTCCAGCTGGAGCTGGGAGGGACATCGGTAGGCAGCCCAAGTGATTTAGGAGCCAAATACCCACTGTGTGGCAACGGACTGTAGCAAAACCCCACGAAACTGGAAATTAATGAGAGTTAGGCACCTATGTGTCTAAATGGCTTCAGAAGAGCAGGGCTTACAAGCTTTCAGAAACATTACCCTCAGGTCTCATTATGCATGTGCATCTCTGCACGACCAGCACCAAGCTGGGCACGATGTCTTGGTGCAGGTATTCGGACCACAGCAAAAGAATTCAACTAATGAATGTGGAAAAAGGCAACTGATTTAACAGGATTCTCAACCAGAAAAGAGAGAAGAAAGTCATACTATGCAGCATGGGAAAGGGTATTTAACAGGTGGCCAAGCTATTAGAGAAGCATCAGATTCTGCAAAAAGTATTACCTTCCGCACGACCGCGGCCAGCCCCGGCTGCACAAACAAACACCTCGCCTGCCCAGCAGATAAACCGAGGAGATTAATACAAGCCGGCAAGGAAACCACATTAGCAGAACAACTCAGAAAGTTCCCTGCCACTTTCTGCTCGTTCTCTCTTCCCTGGGTTTAAAACATGATGTGATTTTGGGTTGTGGGCTCAGTTAAATTTCAGCTTGCGTTTAAAACGAGCCTGCGTGCAAAAATTAATGTACCTCAAATTTCCTTTCTAATTTCTTTCCTTAATACCGAACTCTGAAGTCCTACACGTTTCACTTGACAAAGCCATTAATTCAGTAATTTCACATAATTAAATCGAGCAAAGCAGAGTATTTAAATTGGAGCTAAGTGAAATATACTTCTGTGCAGCTCATGCTGTTAGAATTGTGCTGCATGCTATTCTGCTGCTGCTCATTTATTAATTTGGGATTGGCTGAAACGTGACACCACGTAATAAGGAATGCACTGCCTTCAATAGAGTTAGAAATGAAAAAAAAAAAAAATAAAAATAAATCACAGAGGACAGTGAATCAAGCACCAAATGAAATAAGTTAATCCGTCTGACTGAGCCCTCAGAAGAGCACTTCTGCAACCAGCTGAATCCTGCACCCAGGTTTGTACGTTCTCTGCGATAACCAATTTCTGGCGAGAGGTTTTCAACTATTTATCCCTGGAATAAGAAGTGAGCTGCACCAGTCCTCCAGTGTGGTGATCCTTTTAGCAGTGATAACACTTTTTCTCCTAACAGCTTCCTGCTTTCTTTCTTCTAGCCCTATGTGGTAAAGAAAGTGTGAAAAGACATTTAAAAGAGTTAAAGCTAAAATGACTTTAAAGTCTTGTCTCCCTCAGCTGCTCCTCTCATTCGGCAGGTCCTGAGCATCAGAGCAGGAGACAACAGTGTGGTACGCAGCACCAGGATCAGAGGATCAGAGCCCTTGGACCTACTGTGAGGATAATGTATGGTCAAATAAAATAAAGGCGGGCAGATAAAACCCGAAGTATGGAGTTTTGGTGGCAAATGAGCAATAAAAGAGAAGAAAGCAAGATGGCTAACAATCCAAATTAGTGGAAATACTTCATGTAATTAACAAAATTCTCTCTAGAATATAGTGGTGGTTTTTTCCTCTCCATCAGTGCTTTCTACCTCTCAGGTTTCTTATGAACTACCTTAATTGGGCTCTTCCAGATACGCTGAAAGTTCCTTCACTTCTTCCCCAGCCTCGAAGGACACCTGTGAAAGGTACAGCTCTGGACTGCTCATGATAACCCTCACCAGATACAGCTCATAATGACCTGCTCCCACTAATGAAAAAGGGGAGACCTGAGGTAAATAATACCAGTAAGCACGTCTACACTGTGCCCCGCTCCAAGGGCTCCACACCCCCTCTCAATTAAACAGAACCCAGGGAAAACCACTGCTCCTCCTCTCAAGGACATGGACGCCACACTCCTCTTCCCCACTTCATTTGGGGGCTGCAGGTGAGCAGGTAGCGCAGAGCCATTGTCTTTCACTCACTGATCTCCTCCAAATGCTCTTTTCTGCTAAAGATTCACACAACAGATAAAGATTAAATATACACAGCCAGAGCAACAAATCCAAATTTCAGACCATTGTCAGAGGACATTTTTCTGTCAGGCTGCTTCAGTCAGCCCCACTCGCCATGCACACACAGAGGCATGCGACCAGCAAGTGCCATCCCACCATATTTCTCTCAAATAGCAAATTCTCTCTAGCTTTGGTTCAAACAACAGCCAGAGCCTTAAAACATCCACACATGCTACGCAGAGAGCCTCACCATGACAGTGGGTTGTTTAATCCAAGCAAAAGTTTCCAACCAAGAGGGAAAAAATTTGCCTACAGGGTCCCTCCATTTTATAGTAGCAAATAATTCCCTTCAGAAATACTGCAGCTTTCAGAGTTAAGGTGTTTAGAGGAGAAAGTGTGGGATGAAGTGGGATGTG
>NW_020799113.1:12882057-12924857 GCF_003259725.1 Athene cunicularia
GGGGGGGGGGAGAGATATTATTGCTGTTGTAATTAAGCTTGTGAAGAGTTTAGTTGGAGAGAAATTAGGTTTATTTACACGCTGCTCTGTTGCTGATGAAGCACCAGTTATTTGGGAGAACTTCTAATTAACCCTAATTTAGTTGATATGCTCTTTAGCAGCCCCATTCCCTCTGTACTTTGCACTACATAAAAAGGAGCAATAATAACAAAATTATCCATTTTTCAAAGCCACATTTCGTTGTGGGGCCCCAGTCCCAACTTTTTTCCTTATATTCTGAACTTGGATTTTAGTTGCATTTTTAGTTGCTGACAAGTGACACACACTTGATAACTTTGTTCTACAAAACAGCTTTTTCAACAGCCAAACACCACAGCTCACGCGGGCACAGCTGCCGCACACACAGCCACACACGGCCCCTCTCCCACAGCCCCACGGCTGATGCAGAAAAAGGGCTTTGAGGATGGTGTTGGACCCTTCCACCTGATTTACAGCTATCACAGCTAGGAGTCTTTTTAAAGTGCTTCTACTTCCTACATCCTTGGCCAATTACGAAGTCTGGCCACAATGTTCATTAACCAGATACGGTTTTGAAATATTTCATTACAGTATCAAGCTAAAAATCACTTAACTCTTATGATGTGTTTTCTCATTTAATAGTTCACTGACGGCTCCACCATGCTTCCGGCGCCTGTGGTGTATCTGTGGGTTTCTTTGCAACTCAGAAAGACATTTAAAAATACAACAGGTTTACAACCTCACTGTATGAAAAAGCCCTAAAAATTCACCAGTTTTTATAAACCATTTTGAAGGAAGAGCAACACCAATTCTTACTTCAATTTCACACACAAAACACCATAAACACCCAGCGCCACTTTTTGGAAGTAAGGGTGAAAAATGGATCACGATCTAATTCTGTTATACAGACATATCTAAGCTTGCTGTAATAACACAAACCCAGAGATGCAAAGGGCATTTGCAGAAGTGATATTCCTCATGTCTTCAACACTGCAGCTGTCTGCACACACAATATACACAGAAAAAAAGAAAAAAATGTAGATTTCTGCAACATCCTGTTCAGAAACTGTTTTACCAATCTGGCTATTAGCTAACTTGTGCAAGATTGCAGCATGAAATTCACCTTGACCAGAAAAATTACCCTTTTACTGCACAACCTTTTTTTCATAAGATTATAGACCAAATGCTGCTCTCAGTTATACCTGGCTAACCCTGCTGATTTTGTATATGCTTCCTGGATGTTACTGTGGAAATTTGGCAATAAATGTATTTTGTTCAATATGATCAAGGAAGAGAAGCCAAATGCTTTTTACACGGAACATTTCTCATTCATTTAACAGGATAAATGGTCATCTGGACTTGGGTGCTAAACACAAGGAGCCCAATATGAACTACTACCAAAGTTTAAGTTTTCTCAATTTCTGTATGGGACACATATTCTATACAAATTAATGATGGCATTTTAAACTGACCATCTTTCTGCAAATATAACCTACTTGATTAAATCAACAATGCACAACTGAAGTCTTCCCTACTGTAGCTGAAAGAAAAATGACAGACTATATACATCTTTTTTGCATAGTCAAAATTACACAGGGGAAAACTTCAATTCAGAACACTGTCTCCAAAATTGTCCAGTACAAAATGACTTTGAGTCTTTAAAGAAACTTCATAGTATGGAAAAAGGCAATGATCTTTTTGTTGCTGTGGTTGTACCTCCTTGATGAGTCAGCAAGGATGGCTCGACACAGCCCTTCTTGGGAGAAGGCTAATTCAAGTCTGAGTTACACATTTCTTCTAACAAAAAACCGTAAGTGAAAACAAGTAAAGGTGGAACGAAACAGTCTGCCAAAATGATACATTTATGAACTGCAAAAACATCCAACAAGTCCTTGGATAAGAAATAGCTCTCCAATTTTCTTTCTGTGGATGGAAACAACCACTATCTCTATTTGTGTTCACTGATCTGACAAAATCAGGGCACAGGAATTTAGCATCATTCAATTTAAGTCATCTATAGCCCCCATCCGAGGTAAATAATACCAGTAAGCACGTCTACACTGTGCCCCGCTCCAAGGGCTCCACACCCCCTCTCAATTAAACAGAACCCAGGGAAAACCACTGCTCCTCCTCTCAAGGACATGGACGCCACACTCCTCTTCCCCACTTCATTTGGGGGCTGCAGGTGAGCAGGTAGCGCAGAGCCATTGTCTTTCACTCACTGATCTCCTCCAAATGCTCTTTTCTGCTAAAGATTCACACAACAGATAAAGATTAAATATACACAGCCAGAGCAACAAATCCAAATTTCAGACCATTGTCAGAGGACATTTTTCTGTCAGGCTGCTTCAGTCAGCCCCACTCGCCATGCACACACAGAGGCATGCGACCAGCAAGTGCCATCCCACCATATTTCTCTCAAATAGCAAATTCTCTCTAGCTTTGGTTCAAACAACAGCCAGAGCCTTAAAACATCCACACATGCTACGCAGAGAGCCTCACCATGACAGTGGGTTGTTTAATCCAAGCAAAAGTTTCCAACCAAGAGGGAAAAAATTTGCCTACAGGGTCCCTCCATTTTATAGTAGCAAATAATTCCCTTCAGAAATACTGCAGCTTTCAGAGTTAAGGTGTTTAGAGGAGAAAGTGTGGGATGAAGTGGGATGTGAAATCCCGTCATCCCACCACAAGGAAAAGCACTGTTAAACATCTGAGTTTTCCTTTTGGAGTTTTGAAGAGTTTACTAAGAAAATGTTAACAGCAGAGTCACTAACTGGAATGCTCAAGTTTAAGAAAAAGCATGTTTTCTTTACTTATAATGATGTCATAAAATTTCCCAGTTCTCGAAAGCACCTTTTGGGTTTGAAACTCAGAAGTAACACTAGCATATCAGTTTATTTGTAAAACATAAACTTGTCCCTGCTGCAGGAGCCTGGAATATGAGAGCTCAGAGTTGTGGCTCTTCCCTTTTCTGAACAGAAATAAGCTTTTCCCCAAACATAGAAACGACAAGTTTCAATCCAGCAACAAAGGTGCTGAACTTCCCATATATAGAAAACTACATCAGGAAAATATATTGCACAGATTCACTTCAAATGCATCAAAGCTTCCAGGAAGAGTAGTTATTTTCAGACAAATTACCATGCTGCTGTTTAAATACCACTATGCTGAAGGGGTCCTTCTTTATCAGTCACAAACTGTCAACTTATCCTCAAGGAAACGCCAAACTAAACCATGTACATCTAAATCCACACATTGTTCAGCAGCATTCAGAGTAATGTCATTCTGACTTACACGTTTACATTTTTATTGCTAATTGATTTACCCATTCTGAAGGAGATGCCTTGAACAGGAGGCATCCCTTCCTTCTCCCCCTTACCCCCATGCTCCAGCTTCATTACAGCCCCAGCACTATTGCCAAAATGAGATATTGCCTCATTTTTGGTACCGTGCCCTTGAAGGCATCTTATTAGAAAAGACCATTTCTTAATTAACATTTTTGATCTTTAATCTATTACACATCCCTTTAATCCCATACGGAGGAGCTTTTGGCCCACTTCCGCGGCGTGGCGGTGGGAGGCAATAGGCTGGCAATTTATGCTGAGGGCTCTCTCCCAGCTGGGCTCCAGTGTGGCCAGCTGCAGGGCTGGCTATGCTTTTGCTGGTCAGCAGCAGACATTCACATGTATTATTTTATTGCATTTTTTTTAATAAAGACTTTAGAGACCCACCGCTCAGCGTTAAAGACAACAGGCAGAACAGCAAGCTTGCGGATGAGATCAGACTTCAGCAAGTGGCTGTCGAGCTCTTAGAATAACCAGCAAAACTCCAAGTGGGAGATTTAGTGGATCACCAACATGTGAAGTGTTAAGAAAAGTACAATGTTAAGTCCCTTACATCATTTTACTTGCAAATAATTACAGCAATTACAATGTGCTAACTGGCAATTAACATTACAGGCTTCACAACTCACCAGAATTTTTTAAAACACGCTGTGGCCCTATGTAAATTGTCTCTTTGGTACTTCTGATTTGGTGGCTGTATGAGCTAATGGCTACACATTAGCTCAGCAGATCTCGGAACAGAATTGTCCACGTGCCAGATAATTTAATTAGAGGCTTGATCTTGTCAGAGCTTTATGCAACACAGACAGTGTTTCCAAGCGAAGTGTGTGGGTTTTTTCCTTTCTCTTTAGTGTTTTGTGACTGTCTAATAATTTCTAACAATCACCAAAGATATTCAAGGGAGAAAGGAGGCATGGCGAGTAAAAAACACAAACAAGCACTTCAGTCTCAAGCGTGCTGAATTCAAAAATATGTAGAGCAAGATGTATTAAGCACCTCTTCCATGCACACCCCAATTGCCAGGTCTCTGCACACATCTATTAAATCTTCATCGCACTGTTACTCAGCCCCAAAAAAGACAAAGGTCACTTGTCTCCAAGTGAGAGCCATAGGGTATCTCAAATCTCATTATAAATGGTCCCATTTAACAGTTTTCTCATTTGAATTTATACACAACAAATACAAGATTACGAGATAAGCTCAGTTTATTTTGACAATGACATTGGAATTCCTTGTAGTGAGATCAGAAAAAGGTTACTTTAGTTAGTAAATGACAGAAATACAAATGTATCTCTATAATGGGAAATTTTAGGCTATATTAACTTTAAAAAAACCCTTTTTTCCATGAGTATTTGGCCTTAATTTCCGTTTTCTCCACATTCTTATACTACAATAAGCATACTTGTGCTCGTCGTCTACAATAAGCTTAACAGTTCAAGACAATTTAACCAAAAATAGGGCAGTAATGGTTACAAAAACTTTTACAGTCAGGTCAATGTTGAGTAAGACCCACTAGAGGTCCCTTCCAACCCAAATGATTCTAGTTTCCTGTACTAAATAAGCAAAGATTATTTGGGCAATTCATAAATTCATGCAGTTCTTTTCACTGCAGAGTTTCATATCAACATCCTTACTCAGCTCAGAAAACAAAGCAGTAGAGTTTGTTTATTCAATTTGGTTTTCTTCTTTTACAACCTTGTTTATAAAATCCCATTCTCATGACTGGCACAACTTGTTTTTTCCTCAGGAAGAATGATTACTGGGGATCCACCACTGTGGCATTATTTTTTATTGATTTTTCTCATTTAAGCAACAGGCCAACATAATATATTCTGTTATTCCTGTTTTACACTTATTCAGGCTGGCAGCTTTGAGCTACCAGTTACAACTGCAATGTGCAAACTAGTCGAAGGAGAACAGAGGTCTCTGTGAAAACCAAAGAAATTGTTCACCAGGAAACTCCTTCAACTCGTCATCTGTCTGATTTCACGAAGTTAAAACCCATTGCAGTCACTTCCTACAGCTTCCCTCGCTCCTGCCAGCCAGCCAAAGCAGACCTGGAAAAACAAAGCCACTGACCTGCAGAAAGGACTCAAAGCAAGATGGGCTGGCAAGTGCCCATGAGTCACAAAGCCAGAGCCCTCTGGGAAGGTTGACCTGCAGCACGGTGCATGCTGCATGATGTGGAAAAAAGCAGTATGGACACGGGGTACAACCAAGACTTTCTACTAGACGGGGAGGTTTAATTAGCATTTGTAAAGTGCTTTGAGATCCTACATAAAAATATTTACTGAAGTAGGCTCTAGAAAGCACAATTCTCCTGACCATTCAATTTGCTTCTGTCCTCAAATCTGCAGGAGATTATCAGATCCAGAGTGCAGCAGAACTGGATAAATTAGAGATGAGGAGGATTTATCAGGTGATCTTGTCCATCCCTCTAATGTAAGACCATTCCTACAGTGTATTTTCAAGTGCTTTATCTGGTTCGGTTTGAAAATGACCAAAGTGATGGGAGATAATACCAGAGTCTATTAGATCCCACTACTGGGAAATGTTTACCGATATTCAGCCTAGCATCTCTTTTGCTTTACTTTAGCCCATTAATGCTAGTTATGCCCCTGAAGGTTATTGTAAACAACAGATATATTTTAATCTAGAAACAGAGAAAGCATTCATCTACTCACAGCCCTTGGGCAGCAAGGGAGGACAAGGCAGAATCACTGGAAAGAAACCCAGGAAAGGAGAGCAGGAGTGTGAAGAAGATGGGAAGGTGCTATGCTATGCCTTGTTTCTCTCCAGCACTCCCTCCGGCTCAATGGCAGCATCCTTCACTAGGGTGTTCACACCCATGGGAGACCTGAGCGCAGCAAGGGATGGAGAGCCAGGAAGGCTGTGCCCGAGGGTCCACCCATGAAGGTGAACGACCTCCTCCAATCAGTGCAAGGAAATGAAACACAGTGTTACAGTCTCCCATCAGATAAAGCCCCAACAGCCGCACCTTTAAACAAAAAGCAAATTTGTCACAGGGAAAAAAAACCCGTTGCTGGCAAGATGGCGACATGACCCCATGGAGGATGTCCCCTGCCAGCCCCAGAAGGATATGCTCACGTGTGCAACTGTCCATGCTGATGGTGTATTTGCATTTCTGGCAAGATGTCCCTGTCAGAAGACCCTATGGGAACATCCCCCAAACCATAGCAGCCTTGTGCCAGCAAATACACCACACTCGTAAGACTTTAGATGAGGTTAACCTGATGCCCCCAGAGATACTCCCAGATTTGACTGCAATCTTGCTGCCCATCACCAGTCCTGGTGCACTGTCAGCATCCCAGAGCACACAGGTCCAGAGCCACTCGCCAGCACGGCCAGGCAGGGGCTGCAACCCCACAGCCTGCAGAAATCCTTCCCTTTACAGATGTTGCCTGTAGCAATTTAGCAGGGCTGGCTTTAGGTGCTCAGCAACGCCAATGACACGCTGCCATGCAACATGCTTGCTAGGCTTCTCTTAAGCAGCCTGGCTTTACAGCAGACAGTTTCTTTAAAAAGCCTGGGAACCAGCAGCTGATGGGGTAGGGGGAGCCATCAATAGCTCACTTTGAAATGAGCTTTTCTTTCCTCGTCTCTTTTACCATGGAAATTAATTCTCCTCCTCTGTGCTATTGCTGTAATTTTTCCAATTATCATTTTTAATAGTAAGTATTTTCTAGGAAATGCTGTAATACACAGGTGTGTGCTTCTAATTTAAATACTGACACCCATGCTGTGTTCACATCTGAAGTTTGCTCCTTCTTGCCGGAGATTCCCTCCCCAAACAAGAGGGGAACACCTATGGCACCACACCCCCAGAGATGCCTCGGCAGATTTGTGGGGCGGTTGTTTCCATGACAGATGCACGTGTCAGTGCTGAGCTGTGCTCCACCACACACAACGAGGAATCTCATTCTTTATGGCTCTTCTTCCCCTAAAGGTGCCAGAGCCACAAGATGTGAATTGGACCTTGGGGATCCCCCAGGGGCACCTGTCACCCCAGCCAACAGCTTCCTCCAGCAGCATCACGTCCCCATTCCCGCCAGCCCAGAAGCACTGGGAGCAGAGACCTGCTCCCAGGAAGCCCTCATGTCTGCAGATGCAGAGTTGTGCCATGCGCTCCTACAAACAGAGTAATCTGGGAAGGGTTTATAATTACTTGTATTGTTTCATTTTACATTATCCCAGCTCCAAAAATCTTAACATTGGATGCTCACCCACCACCACATTATCTGAGTACTATGTACTTTCTATTACTTCACCTTCTGTTTGTGAAAACACTATCAGAAGCGCTTTAAAAAAAAACCAAACTGTATTTAAGTAAAAGATCAAAGTTAAAAATTAAGTTTTATAATTAGGAAAGGAGAATTAATTTTTTTCTCTCTTCTGAAAGGACACATAATTGTGTTACGTCATAAAAACCCACACATGACCAAGGAAAATAAAAGTTCAATTTAGCATAAATGAGAAATGTAGCAGCCAGAGCTACAAACCTCCCCAGTTTTATCTCTAGTTTGCATCTGTTTAGGTTTTGGCTGCTTCCACATAAGATATTTAAAGTTTTGAGAACCTCAGACTATACTGACTGACCTGCATGCTGTAGGTCCATACAGAGACATGGATGCTGTTTTTAAAACCAGTGTAAGAATGCCAACCAGTTGAGATCAAACATTTCATAGCACATTGAAAAAATATTCAACTAAAAGTTATCAAAGTTTCTTATGTTCTTTGTTAAGTTCAAAGGTTTATTCCTTTAGAAATCCTTATACACTGTAATCACAATCTTCTCATATTGATTTACTAATTAAATCAACTTTTAGAAGATGTCTGAGCTTGTGAAGGCACTCAGGACAGATAATTTCAGAGTACTTTCAAGATAACAGGTTTCTAATGCCCACTGAATTGCAACTGACCTTTTCAATGCTCTGCAGCAGATACCCCAGAATCTCAAGATGAGGGTGCTCGGGGGGGTGGTGGGGGTGGGTCAGCATTCTTCCATTTAGACGTTAAATAAGACAAAATACAATACATGTAGAAATAGAGAAAAAGAGCTTGGGGTCTATGGGAGGGCAGTCTCTCTCATCTGGGCCTTCCTGCCTTACTCCTGGCACAGCCCATGCCCAAGGGGCCATGTGGCAGGGCTCGGGGGGGGGCTGCCGGGGCCATGGGCAGGCTGGGACTGGGCTCCTGCGGGGGTGCGGGCCTTGGTGGGCACCAGGCAGAGGACTGTGCCGGGGCGGGCAAGCCCAGGGTGCTGGAGGAAGGCTGAGGGGACAAGAAACTCTGTGTGACCAAAATATGCCTCCAAAAGGGGAAAAATGAAAAAGAACAGATTTTCTGTGGCTTATGCAAATAAACAGAAAAGGGGAAAATTTAACACACAAATACTTGCAGGGGCAAGTCTCCATTTGCTTCACGAGACTCCAGCGTTCTCATGCATTTTGCTCCTTTGGCAGCCAAAAATTACACCCAATGCTACAAAACAATTAGAGGAGAACAGATAGCCTCAACACCTGGTGAACAGAGAGCCGCAGCGCTGGGATCGCAGACCAACAGTGGAGGAGAGCACAGGGAAGAGCCGGGCGGGAACAGGCAGGGAGAGCCCCCCCCAGCAGAGACAGCATTAAAAATGCCCCAGTATGGGCTCAGGTAGCCCTGAACGAAAGTAAGTCTCCAAACTGCAACAAGATCCTCCTCTGAAGATACCAAGTGAAAACTGTGATTTACATAGCTGGGAAACACCATGAAAAGCGGAAGAGAAGGGAAAAGGAGTGACCACAGGGTGGTTTTCTTCTGTTTTGTGGTTCATTTCTCAAGAGCTGCTGCTTCCCCTTTTCTTCTTTTCCTCCTTTAAGGAGGAAAACTTTAAAAGAAATTGCAGAAGGCAATTAAAAATCTGAAGTTGTGTACTGTATAAAATAAGCATGTGGGAGAACTCTTAATGGTAAAACATCAAATGCCTGTGCCCTAAGGTGTTGCGAGGTTTTTTTTTCCCCATGCTGAGCTTTGTTAACACGTCCCTCGCACACGTGCCCAGCTGCTGCAGCGAGCTCGGTGGCAGGGACAGGAAATCTGGAGCTAATGTGGAAAGGCGGGAACACCAACCTATAATTTATTTTCATGATTCCTGGCACGTTATAATTGAATGATACTAATGTTGGACACCGGCATTGGAGAGGGTCTTTCAGTCACAAACACTGCAAAGATCCCCCCATGCTCTGCACACACATGCTCACAGAGACGTAGCCAGTGTCATTTGTCCCCAGCACTCAGGCCACAGGTCCAGAGTCCCCTATTTCCCAAATTCTTTCTTGATCAGTATCATAACTTGTAGCTGCATACAAAAATAAGATACCTTCAGTTATCCCAAAAGCAGACACAAAAAATCAGGCTTTTAGGTCTGCAGGCGCCTAAGGAGAAGACAGAATCTGCTCTGTTTGCCCCAGACAATTCAGCCAAGATTCCCCGGGGCCTCACAGTCAGGCTAATGAGAAACTCCCCAGCAACCCCCATGTAAAATGCTTTCATAGGTCTTTAAAATGCCTTAAATTCTCTATATATTTAGTAAGACTTTTTACTTCTTTAAAACGTCCCTTGTTGCTCCTCAAGATAATACTCTCGTGATGTATTACAACAGCAATGCAGCGTTGTCTGGCTGGACCCTTGCTTTGCAAATATTGAATCTTATTTTCTCTTGGCTTCGAAGGAGCAGAAAATCCTTTTTTAAAGCAGAGGTGGGTGCTTGCCTGCCCCCCCCAGCAGCCCTGCCCAGCCCACCCTCTGACGCTTTTGGAGTGAGATGGATGGGCTTCAAGCGCTGCATGTGCTGTTAAGAGAGAAAAGCAGGGGGAAGGAGTACTCAGCTGTGCTCTTCCTCTGGGACAGAAAACGTCTCTGCCTCTTACACAGCAAAACACTACTGACCTGCTATTTAACAGCAAACTAAGTCCTCAGAATAAGAGAAGAAAGGAAAAGCTTTTTTTCTTCCTTTTGCATTAGGGAAAAAAATGTTTACAAGACCTGAAGAGGAAGGAAATTCGCTATATGCCCATTGTTAAACAGGGCTGGTGGACATCCAGATTATTTACTCTGGCGCAAGGGCAGCCTCTGCCTCCCTATACATTTTCCTGATTCTCTAGGTTAATATATACAGCATTTCAGTTGTGGTCATTAATTTATTTTTTTTTTAAATCATAAAGCTATTTCTAGTTGTATTTAAAGTATTTGAATAAATTCCTCAATGCAACTACACCAAGGGTTGGATTCCTGCAGAGCATTTCACCTTTATGGGTTTTACCAGGAACAAGTTAAGCTAAGGCAGACAGCAACTTGCACATTCTCTGCCATAGGAAAAAGGATAGTGCCCTGTGCGAAGCCATCACCAACCAGACCCATCCGAGGGCAGGATATCTGTTGCCAATGTGTCCACTGTCAAATTTTCATGAGCTGCACTAAGCAGCTCCAAGCAGCCCCTCACCCAGTGCCATGCCCCAGTCAGAGATGCATGAACTGTGTGCCTTCAGTACTCTTCAGTAGCAGGCAAGCCCACTATGAGACATGGAGCTTGGGCCCCAGTGTTTGATGCGTCTTGCCCTGCACCTGTGAATACCTACGCCTGAGCTGGGGACAGACAGCTGTCACAGCTACCTGGACAATCCCCATGACCACGTTCAACTCGTACTCACAGAAAATTTCCAGTATAGCTTCTACTGGTTTGATGAACAAAATAAGATATAGCAGCAAAAGCACATTTTCTCCCTACAACTGCACCTATATAAATACTTTGCTAGTATCAAAAAAAATTTAAAAATTACATTCTAACTGCTCTTGCTGTTCCTATGTACCACACCACACTGGGACCGCCACTCCCCCAGCCCACAGCAGCTGTGCAGAGCACCAAGAGAATTTTTCAGAAGTCACTTTGAATGTGTTTGCAACACACAGAGATGTACCAACACATACAGGAGAAGATGGGACAGAAATATGTTAATTTGAAACATCTGGCAAATGTTTTAGAGTTAACAGGTCCTGGGTTTGGCCTTTTGGGTTTTTTTTCTGTTGGGGGGTCAAGGAAGGGGAGGCAATTTTGTCATTTTGGTCCAGGGAAGGAAGGGGCATGAAATGAGAAGTCAAAGCATGTTTTTTCACCCTTTATTGAACTTCAACATCACACTACTGGAGCTAATGCAAACAGGAAGATCATAAAAGAACATAATGAAAGTCTCGCACACTGGGACTGAGGGACTGGTTTCAGTTACTGAATACAGCTTTGGAGGCACACCACACAAAGGCCAGTGGCTCCATGCAGCCGCACCACCATGTACTGGGGCTTTTTAAGCTTCTTCTATGTAGCTTCTCTGTCATACTGCAGCGTGCAACCTCTGTCCCATGCACTGCGCCCTGTCCTGATAGGATACTGTATTGCATCTTTATACAAATGCACGATTGACATCTGTAGCTACTAAATGTATTAAGAGGAAAATACCTCAATTAGCACACATTTTCCTTAAGCTGCCATAAATCTTGCATACATTACATTTTATCCCACATCCGCTGTCTTGAATGAGAGCTGCAATTATGGGAGTAAATGAAGAAAAATGGAGGAGACTCAGATAATTTGGGAAAAGCCTTTCACAGGTTGTCTTTTATTTACAGCATAGTCAACAATACCATCCAGAAATCCCAAATTAGCTTCCGCTCTGCACAGAAATTATTTTTGTTCTTGCAGTTCTGAATCTCAGCCTGTGTTAAATTTAATAGAATTCAAGACTTGTGATAGATAACACTGGTAACTCCACTCCACTGCTGTTTGAGACGAAGGTCAAGCAAGAGAGCTGGCGAGCACTCTTTTCATGCACCGTTAGTTCCAGGCACAAAGGGGCCTTCGACATCGCGGCTGGGGGTTTGCAGCAGCAGCAGCAGCAATATTTGCTATCAAACAGTAGTGAAAACACAAACCATTCAAAACAGCCGTAGTGCCCGGAGAAGATGCACCTAGTGCAACCAAGACTGCAGTTGGTACAAAGGGAAATGCCACAAAGTGCCACGCAAAAGCAGTTTATGCCTTCAAGACCAGCTTGATGCTGCCTTCGGTAAGAAACAACTCCTGCGAGCCAGTGTCCCAGTGACTCTTACAAAACCCATGCTAACCAAGAATGCAGCACCATTGTTAATTTTCATACTACCGCTCCATTTACAAGCTGTTTGCATGTTGCTGCTGAGCTTCTAAGCAATCCAGTACATAGAGAGCACAAGAAATGCACTTACTGGCTTTAAAATAAAACATTTTATGAGAATTTCATAGATGTTAAAGACATAGTAGCCAGTAAACCATCTTTGCACAGGGCACAAACAGTGACTAAGATGTGTCTAGTTACTTTAAATGCGAAATAATTTGATACTTATCCTCATGTTTGTGATATTAATACATATTGCACAACTACAAACAAACTTGCTTTATCCTGATCAGATTCTTGAGCCTCTTTTTATTCAAATCAATGTAACACAGATGAACGAACCCCAGACGCGTTGTTTAAGTGTTATTACTATCAAGCAGACCAAAAGCTGGTTCAACTGTTACTCCTTTCTACCGTGGCAATGTACCACTTTTATTCTCCAACCCTGACAGTACTTTCTGATTTCCTTGAAGAGGAGAAATACACACATTCCAGTTGAGACCGAGGTTTAAAATTCCTATTAAAGCAGCTTTTATGTAATTAGATTGGAATGAATGTGCAAGAGTGCCCATTGCAGAAAACTTCAAAGTGGTTATACTGGAGAAATCACAACCCATTTCAGTATGCCCACAAGAAGAAAGAATAGCTCTCTGGAGGATAAGAGTATATTAGTCTCTGTATGTAATAGATTTTATTGACCATATGGAACTGATATAAAAATTGTGTTGCAGTGGGTAGTCTTGGATTTGCGTCAGGAATGTGACATACAAAATACAGTTCCTGTAAAAAGCCTGGCAGCTTTCTGGCACTTTTTGCAATCAGAAGAACCTAAAATATTTACCTGATTGAGTCACTGATGAGTCCCAGGTCAAAGCAAAATCTGAAGATTCACCCTCTTCAACTGAAAAAGAACAAAAATACGTTGTGATTGCTAAAACAAACCAATTGGAAAGCAAAGCCATCAGAAAACTAGGTTCACTACAACATTAAGTATTAAAACAGACTTCTGCACTGGTGAGAAAGAAATTACTGCTTCCTATAAAATAATTCATAAGGTGGAAATTTAGTAAAGAGATTTTCCCTACATTTTAACCTAAATATGGGATTTTTGTTTGTGGTTTCCTCCTGAACAAGTAACCATAAGTTCACGTGAAATTTTAATAGAGGTTAAATATCACTAGCTGCTAAGCATTCACAGCTGAAATTTTGTACACTCACAACAACTTGCATTTACCATTGTAAACGTAGAGGTCGTTTTTGAAATGTAGGCTGTAACAGAACTGTCCTATAAAGAGAAAATCGCATAACTTATATTATCTTAATATACTAACATATTAGGCATATTCAGAAGCAAGCAATATCTTAATTTTTCCAGAGTTCAGAATTTAAAAATGCTATTATAATGTGCAACCATGTTCTGTAATATGGTAGTCATAAATAACTGCATTTAAAGCTTACTGATGTGAAAGCTGTCAGAGCCAGGTGCTCAGCACTCGCAAGTGACATATCTATAACTTTCTGCCTGTTAAGAATTATAAAATGTCATTTGATTCTTACATTCTTAAAAATAACTAAAGAGATCAACTGACAACAAGCAGGGTAAAAAAGTGCCTGATCCTGCTGTTACTGAAATCAGGGGCAGTTTTACTAATGTCAGACTGGGCATTTGAAAGTGGTAACTGCAGAAATTCTTTTTTAATTGCAAAAGTTGATCATCTTCACCTGCCTACTCTGTCACTGTGTCACCAAACAGTTTTAAATCACGGGGCTTTATTTTCTGATGAAAAGTATTTAGACCATGCACTGAACAACATCTAACCCTTTTCTGTTGCATTCAAATACAAACTCCACATAATTCTGCAACTGAAATCCAAACCTTACTGCAAAGCCACGAGCACAGCCCCTGTTGATCAGATGGGACCTGTATGCCCAGGCTCTGGATCCTGCTCCAGTGATTACTTACATTGACTATTTACATTTTCATCACAAGATTCTTGATTTTATGCTTTCCTCCCTGTTTTCTCCCAATCCAGTAAGAAATTCTGGCATCTGCTAGTTTATCTATCAGGTTGATGTCAGTGGTGACATGTGGTGTCATCAAGAAGAGAGAAGACAATCTACACAGGCAGTGCCTTGACAAATTTTGATTTTATGTTCAGACCATAAACAAATGTGTACTCCACAGAGGGCACAGCTCCAGTCCTGATAGTCTGCAAGTTTACTAACAGAGGAGAACAGATTTTGGACACTTCTACTGAAGCAATCATACTTGAGATACAGTTACACTTTTTCCAAAAAGTCTATGTTAGCATAAAGGCCATGTCACATTATATTTAACTCCAGAATGATAGAGAAAAGCAAGATACAAAGCTACACGCTTACTGAAGCCATTATTGGTACTATTCCCAACGGAATGCTTGGCTCCCACATGGTCTCTCCTAGGGGCTCACCTACCATTTTGTGTTCTGTAAACCACCATATTGTCCCCATTTTGACCCATCTCTCTTAACAGAAAAATTCTGGACATAGTTATCCTAAACACAATTTCACTCTTACACAAATATATCTATCATTTTAACATCAAAATCTACATACATTTGGGAGGTTTCTGCTCCAAAACTAAATAAGCTAAGTTAGCAATTCGTCACTCAAAACAGACATGTGGAATGTGTTCATTTTATTTTATCCTTGACTGCTTTTTGGTTCTCTTGCTTAGACAGTTTTTTTTATATTACTACTTATATGCTGAGGGTTTTTTTATTTCTTTACATTTTATCTTGGTAAGAGAGGTGACAAAAAAAATCAGTCTGATAAAAAACATAAAGGAAATAAATTCAGTCCTAGTCAAGTAGGAGTATATGGGATCAGCACTGGTCATTGGCAATTTCAGCAACACACAGCCTTTCATATTGGTTAAACACTGGAGACCGCTCTAGTCCTTGAGCTGCTGTAGGGCAGCTGGCTCCAGCACGTAACAAAACCTCGGTTTTTGGAATCCCTTAAATGAGGGCAAAGGTTTGAGTCAGCCTCTGTTGGCATTAATTTGCTTTGCTCCCTAATGACTGAAAAGGGGACAGAAAACATATATGTGAGGATGATGGTGCTTAAATGCACTTTATATTATTGCAGTCATGGTTTCAGTTTCTCCCCCTCTATTTGCACAGACCCACCACATAGCTGAGAGTGCTGCACCTCCATGTGAGGAAGAGGCTGGTGAGATGGAGCCTCTTGAGCTTAGACACAGACACATCTCCCTGCAGCTGCTACTCACACCACTATTCCCCCTTTTTCTTTTGCTTTCTTTTCCTTTATTTTTTCTTTTTTTCATATTTTAAGCAAACATCACCTTTCATAGGATCAACCATATGAAAAAGCAACAGCCAAGCCTTCTCCAAGAGGTACTGCTATATTGGACTGATGTTTCTCTGGGGCAGCAGGACAGCATGTCAAATTGTCCCCTCGGACAGCAAGCACAGGGAGAGGGCACTGCCAGAAAGGGAGCTGGGACCACACACTGCTTGCTGCAGTGCTGGCTGGGGGTACCCAAACATGACCAGGCTGGCACTACTCAGGACTGGTGTTAGGTGGTGTTATGGAGCGGCACAGTCACAGTGACAGCCAGCCAGGAGCCCTAACCCAAGCACTCGATCCTCACCTGCCCACCTATCCAGCCACTAAGCAAGGCAGCGAGCAAAGAGAAACAAGGGGCAAAAGTATGCCACATCCAAAAAAGAAAGATTGGGTCTATACACCAGTGTAATTAAGAAGCCCCAGAGGTTTGGAAGGGAAGAGTGTCTGTGAAGCTGAAGCAAAAAAAATAGGTGATTCAGCTTTTTGTCACAGGCACCGAATGTAACTGTAGGGAGACACTTAACTCCACCATGCTTCTGCTCCCTCTTGGGCATAAAACCAAGAGCTGAGAGGTTCCTTGGTAGCTGCCTTAATCTTCTGAATATAAATTTGAGAAGCCAGCATTTGAAGTGGTATCGCTGCTGGCTTTACCTCAGCCTTGGCAATGAGCAGAAGCCACAGAAGTCAGAGGGAAAGATAATTGGTTTCTTCCTCCCAAACTCAAGTTTGACACTGAAGCAGTTGCAGCTCAAACTTGCCCTCGGTTGCACATGGATGCTGCTGAACTCACAGAGAGCAGGAGGAGCTTTCCTGGGCTGGTTGGAGACATGGGGACATGACGCTGTGCATGGAGGGGAGAGAAGTCGCACACACCCCCAGTTGGGGACAGACCCCCTGGGGGCTGCACTAGGGCTTGGCCAACCCTCCCCAGGAGGGCAGAGGGGGTCCAGAACAGATTTGGCTGCTACAACTGTGAAGGAATTTCTAGCTCTTGCTACTAAAAAGCAAGTAAAACACCCCTTAGTCTGCAATATTAGCCAGGGAATAATTCACTTAATTTTTCAGTTAAAGTTTCAGTTTCTTAATATTCTTATCATCGTTCCTTGAAACCTAGATGGACTCAGGTGACCAGTGTGCCTTAATGTTCACTTGTGGATACTATTATTTTAGTAGTTGTAAGGAAAAGCTGGTGAAGAGGTTCAACATCACTTCCAAAATACATCACACAATAAAACACTCCCTGTTTCATTAGCAGGAAAATATGTTTTCTGACACACACCAGCTATAATCATAACTCCTGAAATGAAGGACTAGACCTGCATCTGTGCTAGTTAATCACCCTGAATGTGTGGACACACAAGTCCACATCACTGATGTTCAGCATGGGCAGGAGTCACCCACACCCCTGAAACACTCCACAGCTTGGGAATACCACAGGAAACAGCAGCACAGTTTAAGATGGAGACCCGAGATTTTATAAAGCAACTAGAGATCTTGCATCAGCTGTAACTACTTTACAGGAGCCCCTGTGACGTAATGGTGAAGGCTCAGCATTTAATGAAATTTTGGAGGCATTTCATACTGGGCATTGAAAATTAAGACATCCAAAATGTTCACTGATGTGAACATTCTGCCCAAAGCTTAACAAGTGCACTTCACAGGTTTTTGTTGGATACTTCCTGTTTTCCTACACAAACTCACAGAATCACAGAATCATCCAGGTTGAAAAGACCTTGAAGATCATCTAGTCCAGCCATTAACCTCACACTGACTGTTCTCAACTCCACTAGATCCCTCAGTGCTGGGTCCATCCGAGCATTCCAACGCCCAACAACCCCTTCTGTAAAGAAATGCTTCTTAATATCTAGTCCAAACCTTCCCTGGCACAGCCTGAGGCCATTCCCTCTTGTCCTATCGCTTGTTACTTGGTTAAAGAGACTCATCCCCCCTCTCTGCACCCTCCTTTCAGGGAGCTGTAGAGGGCAATGAGGTCTCCCCTCAGCCTCCTCTTCTCCAGACTAAACCCCCCCAGTTCCCTCAGCCGCTCCCCGTACGACCTGTGCTCCAGACCCTGCACCAGCTCCGTTGCCCTTCTCTGGACACGCTCGAGTCATTCAATGGCCTTTTTGTAGTGAGGGGCCCAAAACTGAACACAGGAATCAAGGTGTGGCCTCACCAATGCGGGGTACAGGGGTCAGATCTCACCTCATTTTCTCCTCAAATTACATTGTGTGCTTGCATATTAAGCAATGGTTGCCACCACAGAAGTTGCTACGTAATTACACTCTTACCCTTGTCTCTATCTGCTCTCTCCATCCAAATGATAATTTTTAAATGCTTTGGAAAGGCATATTTTTACTCCTTCAGTAATACAGAGACAATACTGTAAGAGGACAGAAGTTCAGTCCCACTCTGCTCCATATGTCATCGACAGAATGGCACCCAAGGTGCAACACACTGTACCAACAGAGAGAGTACATACATCTCCCAGTGCCAAATTCACTATGCAGTTGAGTAGAAAAAAAAAAGATGGGCAAGAATCAGTTTCAAAGCCAAGTACTAAACCTTGATATCACCACACAGCACTGTATTTCTATTTTTAAAGCATTAATGGGTTTTCTTCTCTTTTGTAAATGGTCCATAGTATTTGCTGGCATAGAGAGACAAAATACTAGAAATAAAAACCAGAGAGACTCTTTTAGCTGCATCCTTTAGCATGATGATGATGAGAAAGTTATAAGAAACTCACCCAAGAATGTGCCTGCTACAACAGTCATGCCTTTGGTGAAATCTGGGGGCATCTATGCAGCTGAAACCCTTCAGGAAGGCTGGGTTTGACTTGAAAATAGCCTTGCTTTGGCAGCATAGAAAATCTTATTGTTAGCCCACTCAAAAAACTGGTAACTCTGTGCACTGTCCACCTGTGGTCTGGTGTAGGGAGGACATGGCCGGCAGCAGGAGGACACATGTCTGCTTCCACTCCCTGTTCTGCCCCAGCACAGGAGGACTCACTGCTGTCACCTCTGGGGAAGACCTCTGAAGTCAGACCAACTGATTGTGGGACCCGAATGCAAGAGCCAGAACAAGGACATGGCCAACATGGGGAAGAACCATGGGCAATGGCAACAACAAAATACATCACTCCCACACATGACAAATATTTGCATTTTGCCCGCTCGTCTCAGATGTTCTCCAAGGATGCTTATTTAATTGCTAGGTCACGAGTGCTGCAGGCTCAAAGATTTCCATTCTTTGTGCTCAGAGAAACTTCTGAAAGGATCAGCATCCATTCCCCTAAGAGTGAGAACATCTATTTATGGGGCCACCACTACCTGAACTCCATTCACAGTCACAGTGCTTATTTAACACTTTATCACTCCCAGGAAAGAAGTTAACCTTATCAAAGTAAGACGGTTCTGAACCAAATGTTGATTTCTAGATGCAATCAAGCTTTACAAGTGAGCAACAGCCCCTCAGTAATTCAGATGGCATATGTATGCTTCCTTATCCTATTACACAGGCTTCAAGGACCACAAGGACCAGTTTAACACTTCCCATAATATAAAAACTCCATCGTATGCTGACTAAAATGTCAGGAACTATGACAGTTTGAGAAACTGCTGAGAAATATGATGGCTTACAAGCAAGTCCCCCAGCTGATAGGGGAACTTTCCTGAATCAGGGCTGTTACCAAAAGCTGCATTTGGAACCAGAGCCACTCCCTCACCTGTGAGCAACCTTTGAAAACCCAATGTACAGAATAATCTGAGTGCAGAAAATGCTGGTGCCACTTTTTAGTTTGGAGGATTCTGTCAGATTTTGCTGGTGACAAAACGCTCTCAGATAAACCTGGGGAAATCTCATCGATGCCTGTGTATTAGCTGCAATGTACGTGTCAAGATTCACAGCTTTCCCTCTAGAGAAATACTCTAGCACCAATCCACATTGTAAGCCAGTCACAAAATAATCACATATTTTCCCTAACCTAGCTGCAGGTACTCACAAGCAAAGCTCTGTGATCTTCCATAATCTTCAGGCTTCTTTGCTGCCTTTCAGACACACATCTCTGTGTTGTCCTACTCAGCCTTTGCTCCGTCCTTCCCTTCACATGAAATTACATGCTCCCAAATCAGCATAGGACACAGAATAGCCCCATCCGACCACCATTCATCTGCCGTGAGTCATCCCACAGCACTCACAGCCTGGGATTTGATACAGTGCTCTTAATCCTGCAAAATGCAGAGCAGCTCCCATTTCCAGGAAGTCAAAGGGAGCTGAGGATGCTCAAAACTGTGTGGATTGAGGATTGTAAATTAGCCAGTTTCCAGCTGCTTGGCATGGCAGGAGCACAAAGGATGTTAACAATCTTTACACTTTAAATAGGCTGGTATTTTCCACTCACATCTAGAGTCTGTCCTTTGGAGAGGTGCGGATAGGCTTGCTCCTCAAACTGAGAGAGGAGGAGAGTCCTCTCACTCAGCCCGCTGCCCAGAGAAGTTCAGTTCTGCACGGCACCAGGAGCTGTTACCACAACTAGCATTAGCATACATTTAAAAAAAAAAAAAAAAAAAAAAAAAAAAAAAAGTGACAGAAAAAGTTTGAAATGGCTACTTTGAGCAGAAGCCAGCTAGCCCCTTCCGTTCAGATCACCTCCTAGCTGGGTGTAAGGCTTTCCCTCTCTCCTGCTTAGATGTTCCCTGTTAAAGATTCTCCACCTCCTAATATAAGTGAGACAAAAGTCTGCAAAACACAAAAGTCTGCAGAAAGACAGTGAAGGAAAGTAGCAGTATGAAAAACGGTCACACTTGTTTTTTAAATGAAGTGCTGCAACGGCAGAGATGCAGCCCGCTGCCCAGGAGCGCGGCAGGGTGGGGAGCCAGCCCTGAGCCAGGGCACGATGCCCACAAGGAACCCGGCTGTCCTTCTTTGTCAGCAGGCTGGGGCTTTCTCCCACCGGTGTGCAGAGGGAAACCTTCACATTCTGCAGGAAAATAGGAAGTTTCGTGGGGCTTTGCCAATGTACTGAGAATAGATGCCTGTGCGTGTATCCCGATGCATTTACTGTGCCTTGCAGCTAAAGGGAAAGGGAAAGGGAAATCCCCCTGGTGCCCCGGTACCAACATTCAAGGAGTCAAAAAGGTACCTGGCAGAAGCAGCCAGGTGTGCTTTATACGAGCCATTAGAGCCTATCTACTCCCTTTGGAAAAATTACCTTTGCAAGGATTCCTGCCAGGTCTCACCATGTTCACTAGGTATTTTTCTTGTTTGCATGATCACTTCCATTTAGCTTTAGTAACACTTTGTCATCTTTTTTTCCCTGGTGGTTGGTGGAAAGGAGCACTGGTACAACAGGGCATCCCCAGAGAGGCGACAGCATATTCCTCACCTCTGCCCTAACCCAGGGATCGCTCACAGGAACTGTGCATGGTCCTCAGCACAATCGCTCACAGCTCCAGAGCCGCCTCCCTGTTCTCTCCCCAGCACACGGCCAATTCAGCCATCGGTGGCCCTCGGCCAAGAGACATTTTTTCCACCTTAAATAGGACCGTTATATATTAGTCCTTTCATAGGCCAGCAGGCCAAGGAATAAGACAAGAGGGTTTACTGACATGGATTATTTAGCTAGTTCAGAGCCTAAATTTGCACAAGTTCTCTAGCTGCTTTTCTCCAAAGTCAGTAACAGGGCTTGGCAGAGACTGTGGGTTTTGCTGGCAAAGTCTGCCTTTTTGTGTGGAGGAGGGAGGAGTGGGGAAACCCAGATTGCTGTGTTCTTTAGGTCAGGGAAAAGAAAAAAAAAAAAAAAAAAAAAAAAAAAAAAAAATGAGACAAATGGGACAGAAATACAAAGGAAAACTGGAAAAAAAAAAGGAACAGAAAAGATGTGAAGGTGATTAAGGAAAACAAGACAAACAACAAAATAAGGTAGCACTAGCAGGTTTATGCAAAGGAGATCTAATTATGGGTGGCTAAATCCTCCAGGACATTAATATTCCATCGTAATGTGTCTAGTTTCCTCCTTTCCAGACATGGCAGGGAGGAAATGAGAATCACTTAGATACACTGTTTAATGAGCAAATGATGGACGATCACCAAATACAGCCTGCCTGATAAGTATCCATTAGCTTAAACTCGCACAGTAAATCTGTGCGCAGCTAACGGGCCTGCCTCTTCAAACGCTACAGCAAAACTTAATGTAACTGCAACTAGAGAAAGGGAATGGAGTAAATAAAAAGCTCATCTCTGCAAGACAAGAAAGACCATAGGACATATGTAATGGCTAATCACAGCCCTTCCCACAGACCGCACACCTGACGCATAAGCCAGAGCATATTTATTCCCAGTGCTCATATTTAGTTTTTGTGTTTCTAATTCACAGACTTCACTGGAGACATATATTTCCCATCAAAATCTATTATGTAAATAAATACGAGTGTACGGTGTAATAAAATGCAGTCAATGTTTCAGGTTGCTCTCAAGCTCAACATCTTATACATGCAATACCTTAAACTTACAGTTCTTAGAACTGGGCCTGCAGATGCCCCATTTCCATATTTTACATTATAGATTTGGGATCAATACTCTTACCAACGTTTCTTATAGCCCGTCGCTGAAGGTTAATCCTCGGGGGGCGGGGAGGCGGGTCCTTTTAATTGCAATACATGATATTTAATCTATGAAATGATCAGGAATGTAGAGTTGCTCTGGAAGAGGCACTTAACTGGGGAGCCCCTGCTCTGTGCTACATACAGGACACACAGCAGCAGCATCTTGGCCCCACCCAAGAACCACGTTATCCCGTCACACTGGTGCAAAACTGTCCCAGCAACAGCTGGCATTGGGAATTTCCTGCATCAGGTTCCCCAGGTTTCATCAGGAGGCATTGTGCCCGCACCTCTGCCACAGGGAAACACAGTCCCCTTTGCCAGTCCTTCCTCTGCCCTGCAGCAGGCTGTGCCACCTTCCTGTGTCCCCAGAACAGGGGACACATCTCTAGTGCCTCCCCACACCTCTATCGCCTTTTTGGAAAAAGTCTCTTTCGATATTGGTTGTTTCTAGTTGTTGCTTCCACCTCAGAAATGCAAGAAGGGGACTGGAGTTTGGGGATTCTTCTGTTTTTTCTGCCTAGAGTTTGCCTGGCCATGAGACTGGTAGGGGCACACCACCAACCTGAGGGATCCACCCCACTGGTGGCCTGTTCATGCCCAGCACTGATCTCCCACGGATGTGCTGCACCCCCAGACCCATCATCTGTGATGAGCTCTGCTGGAAATCAGTGGGGAGCACCCAGGGTCCCTACCCTCACCTGTCCCAGTCAGGCTGAGCCCCAGCCTCTGCCACCCCAGCTCCACTGGCATGAGAGCACAGGCATGGGGCAGAGAGAAGAGAGGTGGGGAGGAAAGTTGAGATGAATGAGGACACGGTGGCATGCATGTGGACAGGGCCAGGGAATGGCAAGCACCAGCTGCCTGTGGGTGTGCTCCTCCCTGCACTATTATATGCATTTCTAAGGCAACTGTCACCATAGTGTCTGCACCTTCTTTCAAAAATAGATCTACCATGAGTAAACAGGCACTTTAAAGCTCAAATGAAACAGAACAGGTGAATCTGGTACTCCCCATGTCGCTCATAAAACCATATATTTCACTTCAGCAGCCAATTCTTGCTCCACCTGGAATGCTGCTGGTTGACAGAAACATGTACATATTGAAACCCTAACTATCCAAAAAAAAAGAAAACAGAAAGGGGGAATTAACACACCTACAATTCATGGCCAGGACTTTAATTCCATGAGTTGAATTTGCAAGTTGTGAAGTGATCCCTTGCTCTGCTAAAATGCCAAAAGCAGGTGAAAGTTACTCAAAGGCAAGATGATGATGCCAGAGACCCATGAAAAGTGACAGACCAGATGGGAGTCAGCAAGTACAAAGACCAAGATGCTAATCAAATACCTGCAATTTCTTACACCTTCCTCCAAACTCTGGGTGTAGAAGTTGTACTGGTGAAGGCTCTGCACTTCTGAGCACAGATAGGTGGTGAGTTAAGGTACCTAAGTCAGGATTTGCAAACCTACGGGACATGGGGCTGGAAGACAGCAGACCTGAGACCTGCGGCTGGCCCAGACCAGGTGCACATGGCCGAGTTCAGCTGGAGGGAGGGTACAGGCCAAGGGGATCCAGAGAGGCCTTTATTGTTTCCTGAAGGTACAGACATGGCTACAGTGAAATGAAGTTTCAGAATGAAGCCAAAGCACCATGAAGTTCAAACACTGGGCTTTGCACAGAGGAGGTAGGATCTCACCAAGTCAGATTTATTGCATGCTTTGCTTCTCAAGGAAAAAAAAAAAAAAAGGAAAAAGAGCACTATTTTTACATTAGGGCTATAAAGCTTCTCTATAAGCAGGACACCTAATAAAATAATTTACATGTGCTGGCCCTGACTTGAGGCAGCTAATGAGGAACGCAAAGAAAAGGGAATGTTCGGAAATCAATTTACATAAACTTTTATATGGAAACAGGAACCAAACCAGGGAAGAAGAGAAGTAGACAACTAGGATCTGCAGATGAGCAATGGGGCAATAACTCCTTACACTACCTCTTGCTCTGGTAAAGCACATCAAGAGATTTATGTCCATCATCAGACTGAGTACACCCTACCTTGGGCTGCAGTGTGCTTCCCACTGCTACTAACAGGCATCGCCCCTCTGTGTTCTGCTTAGTCAAAACCATCTGACCAAGTGCAGTTCTATAATAAACAAACTCATAAAAAAAAAACCAAAACATTTGCTATCCTACCTGCTATGGTCAGACCAAGAGCCACATCCCTCCAGACTCTCCTGCCATGGACAGCGAGTAGCCTTTTCCTTCAGCAAGGAGCTGCCATCAGGATGCAATACTCTCCAGCTCATCTCATCATCACCATAAATCAAGTCCCACTTCACAGCATTTTTCCCACTATGGATTTTATCCAGACCCAACAGAAGCAGATGCAACATCTCCCATTTCACATGCATCAGGCATATTATTGTCAGCCTCTATCCTGAGCTGTCCCAGATGGCGGAGGGACCCCAATTTTCAGACTTAGGTTCAAGGTAGAGAGTTTAATGCCCATGAAAAATTCACGCAGACATGGTAAGAATAAAAAATTAGCTAAACAGCAGCAGTTACTCTGAGGGTCACTGATGAAATGGTAAAGCATGCAACTACTCTACTCTTACACATGTTTAAGTCTTTTCCTTCATAATACTTCAAAGCAGGTTTTACTACATTATGCCTAAAGCCCTCATCCCTGCTGCAGCGAGCTCCAGCAGGAGCAGAGCTGCGGTACCAAACACTTTGTTTAGCATCATGCTCCCTTCCACAAATACCCCATTCAGCACCTGGGGCTATTAATCATAGCTGGGGAGGAAAAAAAAAAAAAAAAAAAAAAAAAAAAAAAAAAAAAAAAAAAAAAAAAAAGAAGAAAAAAATCTTTGACCAGATTTCTACACCTCAGCCTAAAAAAATACAGATTTTTACTGCTAATCCTTCAAACCTGGACTTTTTTTCAGTGGCGAGCTATGTTTGCAACATAGGTAGCACAGGAAAAGAGAGGAGGCTTTTCCCGACCAACCATTTTAATTAGAGCTATGAGGGCTTGGAAAAACCTATTTGGTGAGTGGAGCTATTTCCCCCTCTCTCCTCCTCTTGGGATGCTGGTCCCAGTCAGAAAGAGCTACATTTCCAAAAGCATAAGTACACGAGGCTGTCCGTGCACAGGCTTCGCTGCCGTCGCGAGGCCATTGCAGGGGATCGGGACTCCGACGGCCGAAGAAGGAGGGCTTCAGCTTTCTTTAGTGAGCACAGGTTTGAGGGCCATTTGTAGGAGTTTGTTTCTCAAGCAAATAGCTCACTGTGGCTCTTTTGTGCATGCAAGCGTATGCGTGTGTGTGTGTCTGTGTGTGTGGTAATACTCCCCAGGCTCGCTCATTTTAATGCTGCTTTCTCCCCAGATGAAAATATACATATTCTTATTAAGAAAAAAAAATATGTGCAAAGTATAAATTTGCATCTATGATCATTTCTGGTTCATAAATTGTATTTTAATAATAAAACAATATACTCTTCTGTACTGCCTCTTAAATACTAACAGGAATGTCTGTCTTATTTGTACATAAGCCTAAATATTTTGATGAAGGAACACACAATGGTATAAAACAAACACTGTAAAGTGAAATATAGATAAAGGGGTAAACAAAAGCTGGTGTAAAGCTAACACATGGAGAATCTGGCATCATTCTGCCTCCTTCACCACAAGAAAAGTTTCTTTCATCACACAGAATGCCCACATGAGTGGATGCTCCACACTCCTCAGGTGTAGACATCCCACACTTTCCTACTGCTGAATTTTATTGCACAGGTGAAGGGAAATTCTCCAGCTGAGATTCTTCCTACTAGAAAGACGGGCTTTGTTTGCTAGATTAAGGTGAAAGAAATTACAATGAGGGAGAGAAAGTTGTATATATCACATATATACCTTCATAGTGTCAAATTTAATTTGCAGAAAAAACAACTTGGCCACCATAAAGTGGAAACTAATATTTTTTATGACCCCTTAACTACCTGTCCTTAGTGCTAACATACCATAAATAAATTTCAACATCTTGTTATACATGTAGTTTATTTTAAACAAGACTAAAAGGAGAACAGTTCTTATAGAAAATTGGCACACATGCAAAGGAAGGGGGAAAGCTGGCTTTTAAAACTTTATTCCAAAACCTGCTTTTTTTTTTTTATTCCTATTAAACTTACAACCTTTCCACTGAAATGAAACATAAGAGTTTCCAAATATTTTATAATTCTGAATCGATTTCCCTAGTGTAACAGTAATAATATTTTTACAGTTAAAAGATCCACAGATTTAATAACTGTGATTTGTGTATTTAGAAAATTCATTAGAGCAGACATTCCCCGACATTTTTTGATTTATTTATTTATTTAGCCTAATTTGGGTACACTACTTCAAAAGAACGCTTAGAGCTTCCCAGTTCCTTAGTCACTCACTAATAACATCTAATAATTAATAAAGACATGTAAATTCTTAACTCCCAGAACTATTCCAAACTTACTATCTGTATGCTTCATGTCATGTCTCACTTACAGATATCTGCATTATTTTGTTTCATAAAATGCTGAAGGGACACGTACTTATCTTGCTCTCCACCAAGAGTGAATATTCAGGCATGATGCAACCAAAGCAAAACTAAACGGAAGCCTGAGCAAACCTCTCCTCTAGGAGCCCACAGAGTTTTCCAGGCAACCGTGGAGGCTTTTAGCTGGTTTTACTGCCCGGTTGTGTCCCTTCTTCAAATGCCCATTGCCATCATGCTTATGTAAATGAACGCATCTGCGGGAGCTATGGGGGACATGCACATCTTCAGCGCTGTGCAGAAATGCAGGTGTGGTGTCAGGTGAGTACGTCAAGATAGTCTCAGCGCTATTTTTTACAGGTATTTGGGAACCAAGGGGGAATAAACCAACCAAAAATGTAGCTGCGATACTGAAAGGAAAGGAACAGTTTAAGAGTAAATGCTCAGGATAGTGAGTCCAAAAGTATCTGTAAAAACACAAGCAAACGACCTCATCCCCCTTCATAAGGCCACCAGCCCCTTCTGCCTCTGCCTCCAGAGCTGTTAAAATCCCTATTCTATGGGCAGAGACCACAGGGAATAATATTAGCTCAAACCATCTTTACTTGGAGGCAAATTATATTGTGTCTGCTCCTCTCTGACAAGTGCTCCTGTCAGGGCTTTGTGTTCTGCAACGTTTCCTTGTCATATTTATTTGCTTGTTTTGATTTCTGGTCTTCTGTCAGGAGGAAGACTGCCAAAACCGTAAGTCCTGTCTCCTACAAGTACTACTAAGCCTGGGAAACAGGGCATGGGGATTTCCACACATGGCTCAAGCTAGTACGTTGACAGAAGTTTACTTAAAGAAATACAACTTGTATAAAGTTTTGTATTTAAATTTCAATGGACTAAAATAATGGTACTCAAAAGAAGAATGAAAATAGCCCCACTTCCCTAAATAAAAGGTACCACAAAAGGTATTATGAATTGACAATCAGAATAAACTTCCCACACCAGCACCACACGCTGATGCAAAGTTATTCATACACAGTCAAACTAACTGTGCTGGTAGTTTTGCTGTGTGTAAAACAAGTCCCCCAAGTTTGAATGGTTTCTGTAATGACTTCTTATAATCTGCAAATCTTTTCCTCAAAGCCAGGCTGAGACAGAATGAAATGCAGAAAAGGTCCAATCTTTCAAAACAAAGAACTTCCTTCCAACCTAACTGGTATAAAAAAAAACCCATGCTCAGATAATTAATTTACAGTTGAGGCAAACAAGGTTATTTAGCTGAACTAATGTTTTTTCCCAGGCAAATTTCATCCATAGCTGAAGGGTCAGCAAAGCAAAAGTTTCTGTACAAATTTTTATGACATCTGAATATATTTCCTATCTACACTAGTTTTTTTCCCTGTTAATGAGCTTTCACTGTTGTTCTCTTGATTTCTTAACAGAGTTACATAAACTGATGGAAATCCTGCAGTAAATAGGAGCTGTGGTCGTGCTTGGTCCAGGCTTACTCACGCTTCACAATGTAGGCACGCTTTGGCCATGCGCACTTCAGTACAGAAACGACTCCAAGTCACACTGACAAATGAACTGTCTAAATAGGAGTATGGTACAGAGGGGATCGACTGCCAACATGCCTTCGGTATGAGTTACGGACACTACAGTGTTCTGGGAAACCATCTGTTTGTATTAGTGCTGACTGGTTTCAGGGATGGGCTCTTAAGGTGAACGTCACTCAAGCATATATAAAACCTTCTATTGATCAGAAAGACAACCCTGTAATCAATAAAGGTGCAGACATCCTTTCTCTTCCATCATGCAAGCAATTTGTCTAAAAATATGAAATCGTTCTTTTTTGTTAAGACAAGGTTTTGTGATAGTCCCTGTCTGGGAAGTGGCAGAGACGAAAGTTTCGTCTAAATACACGCAATCATCACCGTCATTCTACTACACTCAGGCAGACTTGGACTTGCCCCTGATCTCTCAGCTCTTCGTGCATCAGCCCTTTGGCATCAGCCACCACTGGCCACACCAGAGGCTCCCTCATGCACTGGTCAGTGCTGGTACCTCATGGGTGATCTCTTTGCCACAGCTTTACACACCGCACTGGCTCTGGGTGGACAACCCTGGGCATCCCTCACAATCTGAGTTCTCCACCTTGCAGACTACTCATATCATCTCTTTGATTCAAATTCAGGGGAATGGGATGTGTTCTTCCACATCCTTTCAAATAAACTGGAAATATTTTACTTCTAATATGAGCAATATTGCACTTACCCCTTCTCACTTCAACAGCTGCCTGACACCAAGGCAGGACGTGTCGGTATTTCTGACTGCTCACATCAATAACACAACCTCCACATCTGCTCACCAACAGCTCCAACATATGAAAAACTAGAAAGCTTGAGACCTTAAGGTATTTAACACTATACAGTATCTCAAGTCTTACTTAAAAGTCAGGGGTTTGGGTTTTTTTAGTAGAGAGCTACTAGCCAGCTTTCAAATAAGACATATAAGTAGCTCCTGCTGAAGCAGGAACCACACAAGATATTGTGCTCAAGCCTGGACATTTTTGTTCATCTTTCTAGAGTGCAGAACACCTGAAAGAGCCAACGCTTCCTCTAATTTCTTAAACCTTGAGAAAAAAAAATAATCTCCTGCTCTTTTAAAATAATCATCTACACATATTTAAAAAAAGAACACACTTGCATTTTAAATAAGTTAACACACTGCTGAATTAAAAAAATATATATATTCTTTTTCACATCTGTGCTTATATGATAAATGATGTTCAAAACCACAAATCAGTCTCCTAAAATACCACACTTCCACCCACTCAGCTGAACCCAGAGATCACTTTAAAAAGTCTGTTTCTGGGCTACTGGAGTCAGTAGAATTCAGAGTGAAGCCTTCTATTCTAACCAGACTCATCACTTATTTATGTGGAAATAACAAGACCATAACAGGCACCAGAGTAATGATGTACAGCTGAAATGCTAACTGGGTACCCACAGAAATGTAACTTGCACTCTAAAAGGACCAGAAGGGGAGGGGAGAATTTGGAAAGCAGCTTCAGGAGTGGCAGGAGATAGATTAGCTTGCTCCCAGCTCCTCCTCTGCAGCTTCACCCTTCCTTCCCCACACCTCTGATGTCCCACCAGAGTCAGCCCTGTGGATGAGTGCAGGAATGAATGGCTGAAGCTGGCTACAGACCATCCATGGAAAACACTTTCATCAAGTACTTTGTTTTTTTCCCCTCAAAAAACAAGTACATGTGAAGAAACCAACCTACCATGTTTCCAAATCTATAGCTTAAGTGATAACCTTTTAAAAAACCCATTTGCTTCAGCAGCAGTGAAGGATCATCTTCCACGTGCCTTGTATGTCCACACCACATGAAAATAACCACCCACAACTGGCTTTGTTGGCAATAAACATCTTCTGAAGTGTCATTACCTGCAGATTTTTCGCCAAGTGTGCTGACATAGCCAGGTTCGGGGTTGTAGTATCACGTCATTCAAAGACAGCTAGTTAATGTCATTTAAACTTTAACCGAAAACAAGACAAATACTCCTTGATCTCTGTCACTATTGTGCTGTCGAAGCATCAGCCGACAGGTTAGTGATCAGTGAAAAGCTTCAAACTTCTGGCAGCCAGGGTCATTTTCAAAACCAAAATAAGAGAGGTTTTAATAACTCAAAAATACAGCATGATGTGTTTTGAACAACAGCTTTTTATTTCAGCAAGTTTGTATTACAGTATATGTCTCCTTGAACTAAGAGATCATTTGTTTAAATTGCTCGATTATATGTAATGATACTTCTCTTACAAAACAAGATGCAACATTGCCACTGGGGGAGAGGGCAGAAACAGCACAGAAATTTAACAAGAAATAAAAAATATCACACAGCTCCTGCAGTAATAAAACATTAAGAGAATTTTCACTTGACTGCTGAAAAAGCAGATCTAGAAACATCTTGTTTTACCCCAGCTATTAACACTAACTCTTCATTCACAGAGTATAATGTACAGCTTTGATCAAGCTATAGGATCCACATGCTCATAAAATATTTAACTTTAAATACATAGTACAGAATTAGTCTCCAACAATTTAAGCCATTGCCTCCTGCCACTCTACATTTTCCTAAACCTTAGAGTCAAATTCACACGTGTAAGTCAGATTATTTTATTTTTAACCTAATAGGGATTGGATTTAATTTATTTCAAATCTGCCAGAAAGGGTATGGTTTCAAAGCAGTCTTTTGCACTTTTATGGATGGAAATGAGAACAAAAATTCAAATTTAATAAAATCCAAGAGCTAGAAAAGTGAAATCATTTACCAGCGAGTTGGAGAGCAGCTTACGCATATATTATGAAAGTTTTCTGAAAACGTCCCACAGGGCAGACAGGAAAAATAAGAGCTTACCTATTCACCTAATTTTTATTCTGTAACTTTTAAGAGGAAAAACATTTTGTCTCACTACACTTAATTGAGCTTAATTGAGGGAAGAAAAGACAGGCCTGCTCCCAAATGAGAAGAGACTGATAGAAGTGATGTGTTTATCTTGTTGAAATTATTTACCAACCCGGATCCTCCTCCTGCCTCCCAGAAGTGGCTCCCGGTTGCCCACCTTCATCAGGCTGATTTCAGCTTTTCCTAAGAGCCTGCTGAGGAGGAAGGAGCCTGTTCACCAGGAGGTGGGTGCTGCCCTCCTGCCTGTGGCAGTCTCTGGAGCAGAGGGTCCCTGGACAGCAGGTGAGGTGCCCTGACTGCCACAGCAGGACACCTCACTGTTTTCTGCTACCTGGGGACTCACAGCTCCTTCGCGGGATCAGGTCCTGCCCAAAGGATCCCAGAGCAGGGAAAGGCAGAAAACACAACACGGTGGGAGTAACTCAACCTAACAAGAGATTCATTTCTAAAGAAGAAAGGGGGGGAAAAAAAAAATCCAAATACAATAATCTCTCCATCATTCACACTTTATCATGAACTTAATCCTGAAGTCCTAGCTAGGTCTTAATAAAACTTCCCTCTCATTTAATTAAGTCTAACATTTGTATATTTGACAAGAACAGGGAACACTGGCTGCTAAATACACTTTCTAACTGCCCAGCTTATCTGCAGCACAGTAGCTGCACTATGAGGAGGGAGAACCACAAGTGAAAAGAATTGTAGAACTTTTGTAGAAAGGTCATGGTGATCTACACACAAACTGGAGAAGACATACCCTTCACAGCATCCCTTCATCTACCCATTCCTGTGAGATGTTATCACTCCTGAGCAACGCTTACTGCGTTTGTCCGCATGTCTGATGCAAGGTGAGAAAAGGAGAAAGATGCTCAAGAACTACAGTGAATATGCATGCACAGAAGGGATGAACCATTTCTAGATGTCAAAGCTTTCACTGATTCTTTTCACAGTATCTTGAGAACAGAATTGCCATTGCAGCTAAATTTAACCCAAACATTGCTATTTCGTGTGCTAACCATTCAGGGTATTATTTTTCTAACATATGTCAGCTCAGTGCTCTCTCCAACCAGCCACCTGGAAACAGGATATACTTACAGACATGTTTGGGGTTTGCTCTAGAAGATATCACAGATTCATATGCAGATATGTACCTTCAGTGTAGTATTTCAGCCACAGCATAAATATCTGTATGTGTACATGTATATTGCAACCTCTTTATTTTGAGCAGGGAACATCTGAAATGAGGATCTCTTTAACTTTTTTACTTGGCAATCAGGTCTTATGCTGTCGACTAACACTTTTTAAAAATTAAAGTAAGTTCCTGGCTACACAGACTGTTTTTGCAGAGCAATGGTCACTGGATACTCTGGGTCCTTCCAGGAAGATGCTAGAACTGGCCAAATGATCATTTTCACCCCAGTTTACAGCCAGGAGTTTGTGTGTCACCATGGCAAGGCAGGCCAGTCACCTGGGGTAGACAGATTTTTCAACATTGGCATCAAAACCAAAAATATTGTCCTTCAAGTGTTGCAACATTGTTTCAAGTGTTTCCCCATCCTAGCCTTGCTAAACGTTTACATTTGTCATTTAATAGTCAAGAAGGAATAAATAATAAGCACATACCCAAATAAATACATACCCAAAATACCCCAAACTACAAACAATGTTTTCAACCTTAAAGAACCCAACTTTCATTGCTCCCCAGCAGGTAGTCCTTGGTGTGCTGAAACCAAACTGCTGTAAGAAAGAGCCCTGCACTGCAGTACTCAGGCAGGAGCAGCCGTGTGACCCTGTCTGCAATGGGCAGGGGTGCTGCAGGGACGGCCACCAGACTGCAGGGCTGCTCAGCATCCTGCCTTCTCACTGCTTCCTCGCCTGCATGTGTGCATCCACAGTGTGTAACAAACCTAAACATGCTGTTACCCCAGCTAATATACAGCATCGTTTATTGTGGGCTAAACATGCTCATCCGCATCCATATTGACATGGGTATTAGTACCCAAAAGGGCAGCCTCTTCCTCTTCCCTATTATTACTCTTTTTATCTCAATAAACAGTGTTATTAAGCATATTTCTAAAAGATTGGTTTGTGTTCTCCAGGTGTTTTAAGGCATACAGCACTTTAACGTCAAATATAAAACAGAAAAATTAACTATACTACCAACTTTCCAGCAGCAACAGAGATATAAACCTTAATAGATATATTCAGGTTTAAAAGCTGATAAATTAGCTAAGGAGTGGAGTCAACATATGTTATCTATCTTCATTAAGTATGACTTCCAAATACTAAAGATGGGAGTAAATCACCCCCTGATGCCGTGGGCAGAGTTGAATTAATCTTAGATGGTGCTTCTCCTTCCTCAGGCAGGGTTCACTCAGAGATGCTGAAGGCAACTTGTAGGCCAGTGGTCATAAGCAAGTGTGGCAGCCAAAGCCAGCACCTCGGGCTCCAGGAGTGCTGAACACAACTACGGAGTTAGTAAAACATACCACATTTATTAAAACTTGCTCTTTGTAGGTTAGCGGTGTTTAAATCAACACCTTTGGTTTCAAGTGCTCACTTGTACTAGGGAAATAACATCCCTCCCTGTGCCTCAGCTACCGGCAGCCAGGCGCCACGTGCAGGGGTGCTGTGGGTGGCGAGGCCCCGGGGATGGCGGGGGTGGCTGCGGGGTGAGCGTATGCACTACAGCTAAGGTCCCCCTCGCTTTAAACCCAGCAGCAATGCAGCACAGGCGCAGTCCGGGCTGAACACCTCTCCCGGGCTCTGGGGACAAACGTGGTGTGTGGGGAGAGCAGGTTTTGTAGGCTGCATAGCATTTTGCCAAGATACCAAACTCCTGTTTGTTCCCTCTCTGCCAGTTTGGCTGTTTCACATGTAAGAACGGAGCTGCTGGGCAGATTTCCCCCCGCCATGGAGTCCAAAGATAGAAGGCACTGCACGCCCCCACTGCCCACCTGGCTAGCCACCCTGCCAGCCCACCACCCTCACAGACAGGCAGGGGAGCAAATTGTTAACTTTCTCCCCCACAGCCACTTTGGGAGCCAGCAGTCAAGTCTCCCCAAGCTGGGGAAGCTGGACACAGAAGATGGCTGCCAAAAAACCCTACCCTGCTCCTGGGTGGAATGTGTGGGAAGCTTGCTGCCATCCCTTAGGAGATGCCGGGGGCTCACGCCGTGGCTCTGGCTCCCTGTCAAGCCTCCTGCCCCAGGACAGGCAGCAACAGGGCTGCCCAGGGCAGGCAAACCCTCCAGAAACAACACCAAGCCAAACAAATGTAAATCAAAATTAGCAGCACCCAAAGGTGCTTGTCAGCCCAAGCAGTCACAAACTCCCTGCAAGTCAGGAGCACTCTGAACAGCAGAAAGCGTGTCAGCAGTCAGGCAGCGGTGAATACCAAATTAGCGGTCTTGAACAAAATACAATTTGAGAAATAATTAACTGCACTGTGAAACACTGTGATAATTTCAAGTATTAAAAATGTAATCTTGCATATTAAAATGAATTTACTAAAACCAAATCAATAACTCAGTGTCCTCTGTACTTCCTCCAGACAACTAATTTAATTAATCTTTTTGTTCACTTGGATATAGATTTTAGATTTGCATTTTACCATCAGAAAATAGCTTGTGCAATACTACAAGATTTTCACAAAGCAAATACATTTTTACATGGATTGGATTTTATTCCCTCAGCTGAAATTCTGATCACTGAGCAGCAAGAACGCTGCTGTAGCACACAGGATGTCACTCAGGATGTGACAGTTTCCTGTCGTTTTAAACTACTTTAAAAAAAAAAAAAATCCTTCTCAAATTAGACACAGAGTATTGCTTTTGATCAGCTGCAGCATGGACTGTGAGCACACTGGGCCCAATCCAGTCAAGAGTTTTACTTTTAACTTTGATGGAAATTAAATGGGAATTAAATTCAGTGCAGCAGAATCAGTTCCTTGGAACACAGTCACGGTGTTAAGCCTGTGACTGCATTTGTGGTGTGTCTCTCCAAACCCCTCCGTGCTGCCACAACACCCTGGCGCCCACCTGCAGGTCCTGCTCGGGGCTGCCCAGGGACAGACGGTGCACTGCTGCTGGCACCAGGTCCCCAGCACTGCAAGAGCAGGAGCCACTCGCGCCTGCGGGGATGTTTCTTCCCAGAGCTAGACAGGTGTGACCAAAGGAGAAAATACCCTGCCCAGTGCCTTCCGGAGGGTACGATAACACATCCCTCCCTCTTGTTCTGCTGCCAACCTCATCCGGTTACTGATCTTTGTAATACTCAAGTAAGTATGTGCAAATAAAAGAATCCAGTGGTGCAGAGGTTCAGACCCCAAATTGAATTTTGGGGTGAGTATTTGAAAAATTTGGTTTAGATTGCTTTTTTCAGGGTCCTTCCAATGCTATTTCCAAGTGAACCTTAAGTCAGCCACATCTTCTCAACCTGTGCAATCTTGATAACTGAACTTGAGAGGGTCACATCCCATACTGCTTCAAAACTCACTTACCCTTGACTCTCCCATGTTTGTCTTGGTAGAACTTTGCTTGAATAACCCATTTGTTGGGCTAACATAACATTTTGCTTGGCTTGCAAGCTCTATCTGGGTAAATGCACATTTCCCCATTTCATTTTTTGATAATTTTATTCTGCAGGCATTTAATTGGCCTCACAAAGATGTTTGCAGAAGTTTAAATGAGGCATAGTTAGAGCTTTCAAAAATACATATAATTACACACACCTACAATTTCTAAAGAAAAAATAAGGCTACACAATAACTGATCCTGAAGAGCCTGGCGGGAGATTTGCAAAGTTTCACAGCTCTGTATTTGGAGCTTAGACAGATAAAGAGACTTTCCAGAACTGGGCAACATAACATTTTCATACTGGTATCATCACTGCTAACTGAATCCACCACAGTGCTGTGGTGACTGAAGCTCTGCAGTTTGGGCAGTCCCTCTCTGACTAGAAAGGTGGACTTCACCTAGTGCTTTAAGAATAAGAACCCTTAGTGCATCCATATATGCCATCCCTCCTGGGAACTGTAACAGGAATCTCAGGACTAGCAGTGTCACACCACAGCCAGCTGAACTCAGGATGTTTTTTCAGAATTCATGCCAGTGGAAAAGTCTGATAGTGGGTACAAACCAAAATCCTGAAGTTACCATCACAGAAATTGGTTGTGCACCCAGAAAGCAAGATGAGAGATCTCATGTGCCTAATGAAAGCAGGGGGGTCAGAAACAGGCTCACAGCAGGAAAAAAAAAATAAATTAAATCACGCACAGAAAAGGGTGAAGGGACAGGAAGAATGGCTCAGAGGGGATGGCCACATTACAACCTTCTCCTAAAGGAAGGGCAAGTCTTTCTTGGGAGCTGGAGTAACCAGGTAAGGGTTAAGGCAGGAGGCAGACTGTATGTCAGCTGGGATGTAGAGTATTTCAAAGGGAAAAAAATAAATATAAAAAGGGAAAAGAAAGGAAGACTCGGCTGGACAAAAACCTAATCCTACTACTACTAGGGATTACGGGACCTGTGGGTCAGCAGCAAGTTGAGATCAGCTCTACTGCCACTACCTATGCCATGCTGAGAGCTAAAACCAGAGCAAATAAACCCGAGCAAACAACAGGTGCCACTTCATCACTTCTGGCCCCTTCCCCATCAAGCCCAAAGCAAGATGCACAGGAGCACTGAGGCACTCAGAAACCAAGCAGCCATCTCCAGGGGACCTTTGCCTACCCTCCATAAATATTTTGCAGCTTAGAAAGTCAGCGGAGCCCACACCTGTCAGCAGTCCCCATAAAGAGAAGAGACCCCCAATAGGCACAGGCAGATCTTTTTCTATGTAAGAAGAGCCCAAAAGGAGGTGCAAGGGTGGCAGGCGAGACAGAGCTGCACAGCAGCCCCAGCAGCCACCAGCGGCCATCTCGGCACCCTCCTGCAGCAGCAGTGCTGAGGTGCCGACCCGGGGAGGGAGAGGCAGAGGACGGACCGAGGGGGTTTGCTGCATTACTCAGGCCTCGGGCTGGCACGCAGCTCGGGTACGCGGAGCAATTTAGGTGGAGGCTGGCCGGCAGCTCGCACACGGACTGACACTGCAGTGCACGCCGAGGCTGGAAAGGGTCGTGCTGCTCCAGCTCTTCTCTCTGCAACATCCCGGGAGCCCCCAGTGCCAGGCGGTGCCGGAGCAGGAGGCCGGTGCAGTCCCCCCAGCCGCTCAGGTGTCTGCGCAGGCTGCTGCAGGCTCCTCCAAGACCGCCATCAACCCCTCCGGCAGATGGCTGCCCCCCGGCCTCACCCCACCCCTCACAACAAATACATAAATTTAAACAAGGCAGGGAAGGGAAAAAAAAAAAAAAAAAGAAAAAAAAAAATCGGGATCATTTCAGAGCGGTACAAATAGGAGGCTCCACTGGCTGCAGAAGTAACCAGCTGATGCAATTATCCTGGCAGTCGCCAGTAGACCATCTGCCCGGCTCCCGGGTTGCTGTTGTTGCAGTCTCAGCGGGGCTCGCTCCCAGAAGAGCGGGGCCCCTGCGGCCGGAGGGAGCCATCTGCCCAGCCCCGGGATGGTCGTGCCGCTCGCCACAGGGGCCAGCCCGGGGGCCAGCCCGCTGCCCGACAGCCTCCGGGCCACGGCCACGTGTGGCCGATCACAGCCAGAGCTCAGTGGCCGAAATAGGCAGCTGTGCTTTCTTTTCTGCAGCATATCTGCTCGCTTTCCCTTGCCTCTGCACAAACCAGCTGTGTTTTTGGAGCATCTTTACGCCTGCACATGTTTAGGGTTTACTTGGTGTGCATGCAGGGAGACCAGGACATCCCCTGACCTCCGGGGAGGTGTGGGGACTCTGAGGAACCACTGACATCCACCCCATCCCACAGAGCTGCCCCAAGGCTGACCCCCACTTCTGTACCCCATGATTTATCCCACAATGAGGGCAGTGCCTGCCACCTTCATTTCCCTTTTGGCATGTTCGCCATGAAAACACAAGTAGAAAATGATAACCCAAGGGGAAGGGACAAGCACCGACACGGAAACCTAACAAGCACACAGGTCTGATGACTTCCACTCCCATTGCAGGTAGGTGCCTTTGCTAAGGCACGGCAGGTAAATTCAATCGTTGTGGAGTTTTCCCAGTTACACTGAGTCTTCTGCAGGGTCTGGGAAGTGCCCTCCATCACCCAGGAACTGCACTGGCATCGCCCAGAGGCACGTTTCAGTAACAAGCCTGCTCTCACTGACAAGTTTTCCACAAACTTGGCAGGCTCAGACTGAAAGAGGCAAGAAAAGTTGTGGAATTTTTTTTGTCCTTTTTAACCATATCAAGTATGTAAACCTACTGCTAGCCCAGGCTCCGTCTCTGTGCATTCATCTGAAGTCAGTCAAACAATCCAGGGTGTCAAAGTGAACTAGTTTTCATTCTGAATTTAAGCTTCCAGTCTATAAGATTTTGCAGTTTTCTACCTCAAATCAATTGCTATTTAGAAAGGAAAAAGCAGGGAGGGGATGCTATGCCAACCTGTCCTACTACCTCCCCAACACCCCTGAGTCCCTGGGCACTGAGCACAGTGGAACTTGCCCACAGACAATTTCCTGGGTGGTAATTTCAGGGCTGGCGGCTTCAGGAGGGATGCAACGTCAGGGACAAAGTGCTTCCCATCCCTCACTCCCCCCCAGCTAATGCCAGCCCCATCCCTGCAGACCGGTGATTTCCTTTGAAACTAAACCATCTGCCCTGCACTGACAAGGCTGATGAACCCTTTGTAAAATAATAACAGAATACATTGGTTTAAGTTATCAGACCACATTTACACATCAGCTTTGATTTAGACAACACCTGGAAATGTTGTCAGTCACACGGCAGAACTATTAATCACTTGACATGAATAAAGGAAAGGAGCTTTGAATGTGACCAGGACTCGCCCAACTTGCCAGCACAGCCCCACTCCCACATGGCGCAGTCTCTCCCACAGCCACGCCAGTATTGCAAGCACTCGGCTGCACGGGCTGCTCGGCATTTGCTGAAGTCTTTCCAGCCAATTTCAGGGGTTCACCCCTTCTTTCACCCTGTCATTGTTTCTAGAGGTCTGGGACCACAGCTACCAGAGACAGCCACCCCCTGCCACGGCTGGGGAACACCAGCACAGGCTGAACCACCATCAAAGGGCATGTGCACACACTCCAATCAGGTTGGCTGCATAAAGCCCCACTTCTGCTGGAAACCAGGCTGAAATGCTGCATGTGACCTCATTATTTAGTGCCCATGTGTGATGATGTAACCAAAGGCTGAATCCAGTGACAAATCTAAGTCAAGTTATGCTCTGTAATAAACATCATCTTCAGGCCCCCTCATCCTGCACATTTTTCAAGGTCTTTTTCCCTTTCCTCTGTATCTCTTCCCAAAATGCAGCTGACAGCAGCGACAGGCAGGGAATGCTGGAAGTGGAGCCACTGCATCGCAGGGAGCCCAGCATGGGGCCAAGCAGGGACCAGAGCACCAGAGAGCAGCATAACAAAGGTAAAACTAGAAGAGGAGTGAAGTGTTCCTCACTGTACTCAAAGGAGGCTTATGGTTACTGCTTCCCTAGCTTATGACAATGCAAGACTAGGGGTACCCAGGCAAAAATAACTTCAAATTTCACGGGCCATGATTACAGCCTCAACCATGGTACTGCACAGTATGTAATGCAGAGGCACAGAGAATCACTCTCAAATGTCAGGATGCAAACGGTTAATATTGCTCACCAGGAGTCCTTCTCATGATAAGGATTCAAGGGACAAAGGGGGTTAAAATAACTTAAACTGAAATCTTGTTCTCCTGCAGTGATACAGGCTGCTGTTAAAAGAGTGTAAAAGAGATGAGGGACTGATGAATTTTTCTTTACAGGGAAAACCAGTTCTGATACCACAGAAGAACTTGTAGTGCTTCCTCTTCACAGGAAGGAAATTCTTCTAAGGCTTGTTGGCACTGTCCTTGTACTCCCCTCACTCAGCGGTTTTTGTCCTTGGGCCCACACTAGCAGACAGGCCAGGCAGGAGGACTCCAGCAAAGGGCACCAGCTCCAGCTTATCCCTCATGGCCCTGGCTGGGCAAGGTGCCTCTGCAGCACCCACGGACCACAGGGGCCGAGACCAGGGTGCTGATTCATTTTATTGTACAGATTGGAATAAAAATCTATTTTAAGATTTTATATGCCTTCAAATAATGTTCTTGTTGGTGTAGTTACCAACATAAACTAAATAAGAGCTCTGTCATCTCTAAAACACAATACTTACTTTTTACCAGAAGGGTGGAAGTGGGGAGGGAAGAATGTAAAAACCAAAACAAACGGGTATATTTCTTCTGAGATCTGCACTACAGATGAAATGCAAAGCAAGTCTCCCTCTCCCTAGAGAGTCTTTTTTCAAGAGGGAGAATAATAATAATGTAGTAATAATAAGCACTTATATAGCGCTTTACATTTTCAAAGAGCTGTGTAAACATCAACTAATGGGACACGGTAGAATAAGTAGTGTCTAAAATGAGTTTATGTACTGCATTATATTTTTCTACAAAGTGGCTGAGACTGTTTTTAAAATTAAATTCCCCCACATATTGATACTTGTGCAAATGGATTTTCTTTAAAGAAGCGCAACAAATACATTTCTGCATTAGTTATACTCCACAACCTGCATATTTCCAAATTCTGGCGCAAAGCAAATTGTTTAGACAGTTTCATAGACACAAAACACATTTTGCTTTGTAAGAAGAATAGGTGCACTAACTCCTTGGGATGATATATCAACACACTTTCAGGTACATGCCACTGTTCAAGAGAAAGTAACATACAAGATAAGAAGTAATTTCTCTCTTAAAACTTCGATTAAATAAGAAATACAGAGCGCTGTTACTATTGCTACCTTGTGGACAGAAGAGCAAGGCAACCAGCACCTTCTCAGTGGCAAGGACAAAAGTCCCTATACTGCGGCTATAAAGCAAGCACCACTTTCTAGTTTTTCCTGTTAATTCTACTCTATAAAACATCTTCTAGATTAGAGAAGATGAAAAACCACAAAGCAAGCCTGAATATTACAACATGAACTATAATATTGGTGTTCCATTTCACTTTTACCTATCCATCATCTCACAGCATTTAATAAATTCACTCTACTCTCCAAGGGACAAATGTTATACCCTCTTTGCATACAATCGAGATGGAAAATATTGAAAGAGAGGGGGCAAAAAAAAAAATTAGATGACACATGCGCATTCGTCAAGGAGCTGTGGCAGAGGCAGAAGAGAAGGCAGGAGGGGAGAAATCTGACTCCGAGTCTCTTCTAACAGCCTGGAGTATCTTACTATTTTGCAAACTTTTCATTCTTTATTATCAATAATTCGCTTTATAGCAAACCTGTGTGCATCTGTCATGAGCCACAGGCCAGCGTGCTATGCCTGTGTAAGCACAGAATAAAAAGGCTTCACAAGACTGAAGTGATTGAGGAATTATTTTTTTTTTCAGATATTCTCAAGCTAGGAATCAAACGTAAGTCAAAAACGGCATGCTGAATATATCTACCTTTAGGCATGCGCTTAACTGTAAGTATATGAGTAATCCCAACGGTTTCAGTTTTGGGGATTTTAATAGTTGTATGGTTTTCATAACTACAGGAAAAACCCTTTCCAACAAACTGCCAGTGTGACTCCCTGTTGTACTACACCACAATTACTGGAACATATTTGGTATTTCTCAAGAGGTTCAGATAATGAAGAATCCTCCAAATTTTCTATTAGCCCAAACTTAGGAATTCTGCATCAGGGAGTTAACAGCAGAAGAGACAATGTATGTTAGGTATTGCAAAGGAGAGAGAGACAGAAATATTTATAAAATTTAAAGCTTTTTTTTTTCTTTTAAAGTAAGGTTGTTCGAGAGCCCAGACTGCAGCCCAATCAATGCTATTGCACAAGCAAGCCGGGTTATTTAAGTATCTTACTCTCTTTTATTCCTTTATAAGAGACATTTCTTCATATTTTTCACAGCAAAATGTTTTCCCAAATCTGATCAAGATTAAAAATACACAGGAAATCACACATTAAACCACCCTATTTTATTCTTTGATAGACTATTGGTTTAGCACTGAATCACAAGCTTCTCCTAAAAAAAAAAAAAAAAGAAATCACATCAGTAGTTACACTTACAAGGAAAATTTTTTTAAAAGCAAGGAAAGGTACAATGTTGTGGTTGCTTTGGGGGTTTTGTTTGTTGTTTTTCTTGGCAAACAGCCAATTCTTCTACTTCCTATGTCTAAAAATAAGCAAACAAGGGGGGGG
>NW_020799113.1:12924907-12938207 GCF_003259725.1 Athene cunicularia
GGGGAGAATAGCCCTTCCCAACAGGGAAAACCATCGAAATTTGCCACATCAGAAAAAAAATCAAATCAGAACGCAAACAAGCACAAGCCTCTGACACACCACTAACAACCAGGCTGGCCCCCAGCTGGGTGGACCCAAGGACACTGGGTGTTTTGGGCAGCAGGGGCTTTGTCCTTCGCAAAGTCACTGCTACATAACAACTTCAGAAATGGGAGTCAGCCTACACACGAGGCTATAGGACACAGCAGTATTTAAGTCAACCATAATCAAAATTCACCCATAAGAAAAAAACCTGTATGAAGTAGCAAACCATCGTATCTCCATCATCCAAGCGCAGGAGACAGACCAGCATCTGCCAAAGGACCGTCTGGCGTTTAAGTGCCAGGATTAGCAGGAGCACCCACTTGGTGATGTGCACCCATGGTGACACAGCCTATGCGGCAAGCTAAAGGCAGAATTAACAAATCTCCCTTTTTCTTGAGACACATAATCTAATTTCTTAGTGGCATTATTTCCCCTAAATTACAACAGAGAGGAAAGCTGTTATCCAGCAATGCTGCCTCATGCAAGGCTGTTGCCAGCAACTTCCACCAGCACAGGAGCAGTGAAAGACACCAGCCAAACTCTGATCTCTGGGTGCCTTCCCTCTTCCCTGTAACACAAGCTCACTCACTCTCTCTCTGCTTTGCATTGTTCTTGAAGCATGGCTGCCAACTCAGCTGGGATCCTCATCCCGAGAGGGATGAGGAGCAGCCCCAGCCACTGCAGCAGGACACCACAGAGCACTCCACAGCTCACACCTCCACTGGGACACACTGGGAAAGGAGAGAGAGCAGTGAGCAGTTGTGCAATTGTCTATTCCTCATGTCTATTCTTCATGACTTTCAGTGAACTTCTTCAGGCTGTGCTCGTGCTGTTCTGCATCCTTCGCTTCACCACAGATTTGAGCATTTGCTTCAACAGTAATTTCTTGGACACAGCCATGGAGATTCTGCAACCTGCCCATCAGCCCACTACAGATACACACCCACATCACATGTGAGCAGCCACAGTCCAACCTTCCCAGTAGAGGCTCTTTTCAGACAGGTTTGACCCAAACACTGCCGAGGAGAATTGCCCTGCCCTGCTTGCCCAGTACTGGCCATACGAGACCTGCCCACGGCCAGTGGAGAGCTACAGGGTTACTTTTCTGATGGGCTGGTGGGTAAAATCAGCTCCTAAGAGTCCTTTGCTAGGTAGGCACCAGGAGTAGGAGCCAGAAACAGAGAGAGCAAAAGCCATCAGATGAGCCCTCACCTCATGCAGCAGTGGGCACAGCCACAGGACTGTGACGGGCAGCAAGGAGGCAAAAAACAGGGTTTCACAGGCTGAGCATAAGGTAACAGCAGCCCTGAACCAACCAGGATTCATCTCCGTGCTCCCTTCCAGAGCAGTGGAGTTTAACATATGCCAGTTTGCAGACTGCATTTAAGCCAGGGGCTGGTGTGTGTTTTCCAACATGGCAACATCAAATTTAAAAAAAAAAAAAATCTTCAGAAGAAAAACAAACCTGTTGGGATGTGTCAATAAAAGAAAATCAAGTCAAGCAAGCAGCAGACATTAAGAGAGACAGAAGAGCAGATAAATTCCCTCTAATAAGAGCACCAACAGCATTCAGCTTCCCAAAGCAGTGGGACAATTCCACCATGTATCCTTCTTGCTGTTGCCCTGGCAGGTCCCACCACAAGCTGAGCGGTGGTCGAGGCTGGGCTTCGGGCACACCGTCCCACAGGCAGGCCCTGGTCCTGCCCCCTCCTCTCCTGACTGCTTCCCTCACCAAAGGCTTGGCTGACCCAGGGATCTGCTAACACACTCCAGGGTTGTAGTTCTCCATAACTGCAAGGAGAGGAGCCAGCAAAGATTCAAAGGAGGAAAAACCAGTAAAGAGGCATCCACTTGGGGAGGAAAACCTACCCATAGGTATTCTCTCAAAGCAAAATACTCTCAAGCTTCCCAAGCTCCGAGGTAGGAGAGATGCTGTGGGAAGGGAAGCAAAGGTGCTAAAAGGGCTCTACCGACATCTTCACAGGCTACAGATATTAGGAAGAAAACAGGAGTGAAGGAAGGCAAAGGACACTGTCGCAAGGTTAGTTATGCACAATAATACCTTCAAGTAAGACAGGATTATTTTCTACTATTATTAATTTTCAGCTGCCTAAGTGATACAAGCATTCAAATACCAGGTGAAGGGCAGCTGCCTCTACCTGGCTGGGGCAGCTACAACAGCAGCTGCAGCTGCTCTCCTGGGTGGCGAGGTGCTGAGCACAGCCAGTTTTCCTGCCAGTCCCAAAGCCAGGCTAGTTCTCCTTCAACCCATCACCAGGTGTCTGTAGATTAAAAATCAGAGTTCTTGATTTCTATCTCAAGATAAGCTTTCATTAGGTAGTTTGAGGTTTGCTAAGAGACAAGCTGCATTTGTCAGCTGGGACACACGCCATCCCCGGTGCTCGGACAAACATGAACAGCAGAAGGGGCTGTAGGACATGCAGCCAGATGAGATGCTATTCTCCAAAATAAAATCTGTAGAAGCAATATTGCATTTTTTAAAGATTAATTTAGAGGGAGTTTTCCAGCAGCACTCTGAGTAGCACAAAGAAACATTTTTTCTTCCTTTTTCCTCAATGTTGCTGGACAGAGAGCTTCGAGCAGCCCCTGCTCTGGAGGCAGCCAGGACCTCCCAAGCCACTGGAGACAACAGTTTCTCTACCTGCCTTTTTGTTTTCTCAGGTTTTGCGCTGCATTGGCTTTGCTGGTGCCAATCAGACAGCAGCAGGTTTTAAGCCACTGGTCTGATGTCTTCAGCTGCGCTACTGACAGCTACGACACACAGAACATTTCTTGGATGGCCGTGTGTGGGGATACAAAAACCTCATTTACAACTTGGCATCTCAAGGAGGACAGGGTGGTTCAGCAGCAGGTGACAAATTAAAAGCTCATTTTTCTGTGCATTTTCTTTGGAGCCACATTTTGAATACAGACCCACTGGCAAGGAGGAAAAAAAAAAATCATAGCTGAGATGTCTCTTTATGAAAATACACATTTGGTCTTCGGGTGAATTCCTGGTGCATGTCAGAGTGCCCTGTAAACCCTGCTCGCAGGAGATCTGCCTGCGTGCCGCGAACAGCCCCGCCACTGAAGCAGCATCTTTCTGCCAACTTCAGGGGGGTTTTATCCCCCGGGGTTGCGGGAGCAGCAGCTCCTGCTGCAGCCAGGGACGCCCAGCTGCACAGGCTGGCAGCTCTGCAGGCAGGGCTCTGCAGGCAGGGCCCCGCAGCTCCCCGCTCCGCAGCACCCCTTGGTGCACTGGAAACCAGTCACACAACAGCTCTGCCGAGCATCTCTCGGGGTGGGTTTTTTCAGACCTTCACCTATAAGTTTGGCTTTATTACTGAATTCACTTACATCAAGAAGAATAAACCCAAAAGCTCTCTGTTTAGTGTATTTAAGACCAAAAATAGTAATCAAAAGAAACCAAATGGGAGCTTTAAAATAAATCTCACATCTGTTACCAAGCAGGAGAAATTAGGAAAGGAAACACCCTTGAAATAAAGGGAATCAAATCAGTGGACTCATAAACGAGCATTAGACGAGACTCAGTTCAAGATCCAAAGACAAGCATTCACAGTTTCATTTTAAAATGGCTAATAATATATTGTACCATACTCCTAAAGATGCTCAGAATGAGACTGAAAGTATTTTATCTTTAAAAAAAAAAATGTCTCAAGGCAGCAACTTTCTCACCCAGAGTTGCCTACTACATTCCCCACAAAGTATCACTGCCAGAAACACACCATTTTTGCCATATAAATCCAGCATAAACATAAATAAGGTGCAATTCACACAGAGCCCTCCTTCTCTACTTCTCCATCCCAGTATTTTCAATACTCTGCCACATCCCACATGCCCTCTGGGGGAACAGTCTGGTCAGTAAAAGCAAAGAAATTATGAAGGGCAAGGCATGCCATTTTCCTAGAAATAAAGGAGGCCACAAGAAAATCACCCCACTGAAAGGCATCCACAGAATTCAGCAATAAATAATATACAAGCTTGTCATTACTATATAATCCAGTATATTTCTACTCATATGAGTAATCTAATGAAGCAATAGAAATTTGAATAAGAGCTTGAATTAAAGCAAAGCTGCATTTACCTATCAAGCAAAATAGCCTGAAGGCTACCGCTTTTTTCAGAGCAGAAGGAGGCTTGTGCATCACAAAAAACTTTGTGTTTTGCAACCATGTTAGCTGGTCTAACAAAAGATACGACCTATTCCCCTAGATCTTCTCTTTCATGTGCATGTGAACACACATCATTTATATGTATTTGCGTGCATTCACATAATAAGTGTTGCAAGCCTACTTTTTCCAGTTACCACCCTGACCTCCTCCTCCCTCCAAAAACCCTGAACAATTAGGAGTCCTCACAGGCCAAGTTCAGATACTGCTATGATCATAAAATAGTTGAAACTTCCAGAATTAATGACTGCAATCACAATTGTCCTCAAATGTCTCTACATTAAACAGAAAACAACTATAAACCACAACAAATACACTCCTCCAGACAAGAAAGCACTGTCACTGTCTATTAAGAGCAGAAAGCTACTTTGTTTAGGTGTTTTACATTTCTAGCTTTTTCTTTTCTGCTTATGCTTAATCATATCCTTTTCCATGGAGTTGGGAGTCACTTTCAAATCTGTTCCTTCTCTCAGTCTTTAAACTAAAAGTTAAAAATAATATAGATGCAGCTCCAAGTAAGTAAACCTCTGTGCCAAAACTTTGCATCTAATCATCAGGCACCCTCCCTACCCAAATGCCAGCAACAGATTTCCCAGTTCCCTATTTTATTTCCATCTTCCTCTGTTCAGCATTTCTGCTTCCCCAAGTATTAAGTTCATCCTTCAACCATGTGTTTTCTGATTTTGAGGACAGGAGATAGAAAGGATACAGAATGAGTCAGTTTTGCTCATGTAGATAGATCTGTACCTGCTTACATTAACAGATGTTAAACACAACCCAGGTCTCTTGGGCTTCCTACAGTGCCATCAGGGAGCTCCCACAGCACTGCTGCATCCTCTGCACCCTGAACCTTTCCAGTGCTCTCCTAGAAATACCCCCAGCAACAATCTCACGGAGCTAGCAGAAGAAGCAGGAGATGCTCTCTACAACACTGGGTGCCAAGTGACTATTTCCATCACATCTCTTTACTTCTCTTGCTCTTTCAAATGCAACACAACAAATGAGAATAAAATCCCGTCCGCGCTAAGGTCAGTAAGAAACACAACCACCGAAAGAAGACAGAGGTTTCACCCCATGGCTCATCTAAGCTTAGGGCTACTCACAGCCCTCCAACATCAACTGGAATCCTGATTAACACCCTTAGCTCTCCAGCAGAGTCAGGGAGATTAGATTTACACTGCTAGCTTATATCTAAGCATCCAATCCAGCTCCAATAAGTGGCAAGGGGAAAAACTGTATTCACCCTAAAAGCTGTAAAAATGTGTCCTAGATGCTTACCTCATGGAGGACCTCATCTCTGCATTGCACCAAACACCCTCTTTTCAAAAGGCACAGCAACTCTGTCTTTATTAACCTTATCTTCGTTACCACCATGTGAAACAAGTTCCAGCAACCCCCAGGTAAAGGCCTGGCTAACCCGCCTCAATGGTAACCCAGAAGAACCTCATCTCAGCCAGGTCAGCATCATCAAGAAATGAGCAAAGCTGCTAATTTAAGTACCAGTGTACCAGTCCTGGCAGAGGTTGCCTGGAGCCTCACCCCCAGTTACCTGTAGGCAAATGCTACATAAACCCAGTAACAGCTTTTGTGAGTCCAATCGATTGAGTGGTTAAACTTGTACAGTCAGCAGACAACCAAGGGAGGCATATATTTTAATGGTAGATGTGGAAACAAAGGAATTTTGATTAGCCTTGGGACTGAAGGGGGTAAAAATACTGGTTTAGGATTTTCCCAGGATATGCATATTAAGAGCTTGTCTTTTTGCCCTCTGTGTAATTTTTTTTTAATATTTGGAAAGCAGAATTAGGCCACATTTGACCAAACCTCCAGAGCCTAGCAGGAACCAACAGAGACTGGTGCACAGCAACTTGTTAACTCTTGTACTTTTACTCATAACAGGATTTCACTAGTGAGCAACACATTTTCTGTAGCGCTATCAGAGGCTTAAACAAACTGTTTCTCTACAAGCAGGGACTTTTCCCTCTGCTTCGCTTTAAAACCTGAACGCATTGTTTACTTTCTCTAATAAGAACTGGAAATAACTTCTGCGTAAAGAAACTCCAACTGTTACACATCTGAAGCAGCCTTCGTTATCAGTACCAGACTCAAGGAGAACACGACTGCAGGTGATGCTACAAAGAGAGCTGAGATCAACCTCACTAGAAATTGCCCAGGAGAACACACAGGTAGGGTGGGTTTAAATGAGACCACGACTGAGATTATTTCACCCCCGGCATACCCAAGCGAGCCCTTCAGGTCTCCTGAGTGGCCTTTATCCAGCGAAGGAAACGCTCATCTGCCACAAAGGCTGCCTTACATTTGTACTTGCCACACTCCTCTGCGGTAGCAGTAAGTCCTTTACTGTTTGTTCAGCTCTTGAAAGTCCTGTAAAGCATTCACCATTCACCTGTCACACTGCACAAACTGAGCCCTTTGAAATGAAAATCTGAAAGTAAATGTGTTAGTCAACGGCTGCTGCTGCAACAAGCAGTGCCCGACACCAGCGCGAGCCTTCAGGCAGGTAATTCACTTCAACACGAGACTGGCAAACAACAGTATGTTTTATTTAATTAGGACGAACAGAAGAGATAAACCTCACAGCAGGGCAGGTAATGACAACATTTCAAAAATAATTCATGCCCAGGTAACAAAAGGACAAATTTCAATTACATAAAAAGCCAAAAAGTTGACTTAATACATCCAAGGGGGGAAAGAACAAAAAAATTAATAATTGTCCTGCATATCATTAACAAGTGGCATTTACAAGCCCTGCAGATTGGTCTTTCTGTTGCCTAATCTGTGGCTAGAAAGGAAAAGGTTTTCTTTCTAAGCAAATGCAAACAACATAATGAAGCTACTTATCGCTAGATTTAGATGGCCATTGCAGTGCTATCCGAAATAAGTCATACAGTGGAAAGCTAATGCCACACACCAACTCACTGTACCAAGGAGATTTGTGAGCCCCTTCCAAACGGCATCACCAGTTCCCAACCCCATCGGGTCCTTTGTTTGCACTTTAGAAAACAAACCACTGCAAGAGGTCGAAGCTCGAGCCTCCTGCAGCTGGAAATGTCACAAGAGACCATTTAGTCTCCGCACATCTTTCTACTCCCTAGAAGAAAGCGACTCCAATAAACCACCATAATTCACTGCTGCACGTATATATACATCTAACTGTTGTCAAGAAGATGTAGTACTTAAAACTCGCATCACCTTACTTGTCTAAGAGAACAAGGAACCAGCTTCTCTGTATTTAGTAATGGACATCAGGAAAGAAAACACACAAGAATCTACTTCTGGGCTCTAAAAGTATGTTGAATAAATGCAGGCGCGACAGAGAGCTCAGAGCTGGCCCTCACTTGGCTCCAGCTCCCGCCTGCACCCTCCGAGTCCACGTCCACCAGCACACACACCAGAACCAGACCCTCCCCTCCACCACCATTTGCCAGTCAGGATTTAGCAGGAGTCTGTAACAGGTTTTATATTAGTAGTATTTCATTACTCCAGCGCATTTACTAGGATAAAAGGGAACATAATAGCCATCCTTTTTCGGAGGCATTTAAGGAGAATACTGATGAAGTGATGAGGGGTTGGTGGAAGCATTTTTATAAGACAGTTCAATTATTGTGGGTAATTAATAATCTTTTGTTTAAGAGAATATTATAATACATAAGGAATTTTATTATCTTTTAGAGATTTCAGCCTAATGCATGAGACCAATAGATTTTTTTTAATTTTTTTAAAAAAATTTGGTTTGCGTTTTTCAAATGTTGTAACGAACTAAAACTGATTTCACAAATTGGAATTGGGACAACATAAATTAACTAGTTCGGTAAAAATAACAAACAAATAAGAGCGCATTTGTCAAAATAAAAGTAAACATTAATTCTACAGTATGAGAAAGTATCGTCATTCACAGAGCCAGCAGGTGAGGTAGGTTTTTTTAAAAACATTTACTATAATAACTGATTATTGGGTGCCACCCCAAGCACTTGTTTCAGTTAATATAACCAGGCTGAAACCACCTACCCAGGTTTAACCTAAAAGTTAATTTGGCACCAAACAATAGATAAAACCAAGCCAAAGCCCCATCTATGATAAGACAATTTGTATTTACACAAGCTTAACGCATCTACAAAACATCATTTTTATATCCAATTCAGAGGATGGCATGAACATCTGCTTTCACTTCAAGACATTAATTTTCAATTATTGAAGAAAAACAAAATAAATCCTGACAAATTACTGGTAACTGTAGAATCTTTTGTTACTCTATTAGTTTATAACAGTAATTTAGAAATCCTACAATTAACGTCCTAACAAGAGCTCTCTGATTATTTTTTTGCACGTGTCATCTGAAGCAATTCAGCAGTGAATGATGTTCTTTAACTTGCACTGATTGTACACAAATATTTTTGAAGAAAAAAATCAGGCATTCTGCGAGAGCCACTACCGTTACATGGTAGTTGTTTTTCATTGATGGCTTTAGACATAGCATCACTGAAAAGATGAGCTTTCTATTTTCTCCTTGTTCGTATTTAAACCCTTTGCGTTACCTTTCCTGCTCTACAATTTTTGGCCACATTTACTTGTTATATTCACTGAGACCAGTGGGAACAGGCCACAATTAAAAGGTGTTTGCACACAGGCAGGAGTTTCAATCAGTAAAACCAGTTAAATACCACCCAGATCCCGTCCAGTAAAGCATACCAGAGGGAGAGAAAGGCATGAAAATGGGACTTGTGGAGTTCAGGGGAGAACGCTGCTAGGCTTGTAGCAAAATACACAGGCAAAAATTAAAAACTGCAGGCTAATCCCTGAAGGCAGTGCTCGGTATACTGCATGGATTCAAACGCTCTCAGGGCACCATCCCCACAATGAAACACCAACATCTCCAATTACTCCTAATCCCCAAAAAGCTACACTTGATAAAGAACAATCAAGAGCATAATCTTATTTGATATGAGTTTTATCAATTTTAGCTGCTGCTTTCACTGTATCAATAAAATTCCATGGAAACTTGAATGAACTGTAAAATTAAAGGATAATCGCACAAGTCTCTTGTATTTGGCAATTATGATTATACTTGTCAAAATTTAATTTGTAGAATGTACTGTTCCAGTACCTTCAGGTTCTTCGCTATCAACTGGGAAAAAAGGAAAATTATATCTTTAAGACAAGTATGAAAGACATTGTTACTTCCACAGTCAACTCTGTAACTGAGCTCCGACATTGTATAATTGACTTTGCAAGCAGAACAACAGCAATATAACAAAGAAAATGTCAGTGTTTTCACAGCGCTAATCTATAGCACTAGGAGGGCCTCCTGCTGTCAGCCAGAGCTGACAATACAATAGCTTTCAAAGGGATATTACCATCACGCTTTTATTCTTGACATCAATCAAGACAAAGAGAATCCTTTTCACAAGACATTCAAAATCAAACCTTTGTATGAGCAGATAGGTAAAACAGCATTCCTTTAAAGAAGATCATTCATAGCAATCAACTAATTGGAACTCAGCAAATGGTTGAAGTATTTTTATTTACTTTGCAGATAACGAAGTAGCACGCAACCCCCCTTTTCTCGTCTTGACTGACACAAATGAGGCAGGTAGGGTGTGAATCAAAAGTTTCTATCAGCATTTTTTGCCAGCTGAAAGCAAAAAAAATATGACAGCAATTCTGCAACTTCAAGTAGGATAACAAATCTAGACTTAATTAGTGCATTCTTTTGCAAAACAGTTTGATTACCGACTAGCATGTTTATGCACAAAATACCCTTCCAAGCTGACAGCAATTTGCAGAACTGTCAAATTCAGGAACCAAAGTGCATCTGATGCTTAAAACCTTGTGCCAAGGCAAGCCCAGTCCCCACAAATTGCAATCGAGTAATTCCTCAATTACAGTTACATGAGACTAAACCTACGAGTGTCTGTGACCAGCATCTCAGCACGTCAGGTTCCAGAATCGCTTCCAAAGGCCCCAAACTGTAGCAGGAGAAGCTGCAGTTTAACCAGCAGGAATGATAAACGCCTGCCCTCCTCAGCCCCCACAGCACTGGGTGCCGGCCGCTCCCCAGAGCTGGCAGCACAGAACAAACTTTTAAGAACACTGGTGTTAACATCACTCCCCGTCACTCGTAACGGGGGACAGACTGTGTGTTTTGATGTTCGCAACTCTGTTACGGTTCTGGGGTTCGGGACCATGTGGTTTTAATGACACTGAGTGAGGTACAACTCTTCCTTACAGACAACTGAAAAAGCCCTCGGCAGATGTGGTTACTGGCAGCAGGGCAAAAGAAGAGTCTGTGCCGAGGAAAATTACTTTCATGGGCTTCGTTTGTGGTGTGAAGTGAAACGTCAGAACAGGCCAGTGTTTTACACCATCACTGCTAGCACCACCACCACCACCCTGTCACCAAAGCGTTTATTTTGTAAGCCAACAAAGACTTAACCCCTCCTACTTCTACTCCGTCCTCCTTGATCTGAAACGACCCTCCTTTAAGCCAAGTAGAACTTTGTCCCCAGCCACCAGCTACCAGGTTAGTACCTTCAACTCTGCACAAACTAATGGCCAAAACAAATCAGTGTATTGTATTGCAAATCATAAATCCCACGTCAGGGGGAAGTCCATGGCTGCTGCTGGTGTTACAGCTGCAGGAATCACTGCAAGTTTCTGCCAGGCTCAACCTGAGACCTGGTAATACAGCACGGGGGCCACATGACCTGCAGCTTTGCCAGCATCCAGTTTTGCTTTGCAATCACTTCATTCTAAATAACGTGCATCTAGGAGTTGTCAACATGTGATACTTCTGTCAAAGTCAGCCACTTCTTTAAAGTCAGCATCCCTTCCCCTTAACGTGCAGGCAACTTGCCTTTTGCATGCAGAATAGTCCCTTTCATCAGAGGCAAACACTGATTCTATTTTAATGTGTAATCTTTCTCAATAAAAAAGGATGCACAGGTCTCAGTAGTGGTTAACAAATAGCAAAGCTGCTATACAAAGTGAAATAAATATACAGAAAAGAGAAAAATGATAAATTATTTTAAGTCCTAAATGCTACACATACATCCACATAATTTATGCTTGTTTTCTTCTCAGTTGAATTGGGAAACCTGTGACCTCAGAGTGCCTTTATTTATTACATCTCAATTATTTCCATGGAAACGTGTACTGTGGCAATCTACTGGGTTGCCAGCTCCCTAGACCACAAAATGTATATGATGGACTTTTTAAAAGCAGATGATACAGATGAATATAAAGAAATGAAGAAATTCTTTATCCTATGTACATGTATGAGTTGCCTCCTATCATCCAAAATTTCACCCAGATTCGGCTCATTCCTTAGACTCCCTGTTAGTACGCTCATGCTAAGACCTGTAATTTACAGCCAGTTTATGCTGAAGCTGAAAACACATTTGTTTTGTGCCTAGAGACTACAGAAATATTTAGAATCTTTAAAAACTGGGCTTCACCCAGCTCACTGTTGCAAAGACCTTCTAGATATTTCTACATTACAGGGATAATATTTCTTTGCTATGACTTGCCACACTAAGTTACCTGCTTTGATTCATAAAAATGCTCTTGTAAATAGGGATCAGGTCTGTATTAGAATTAGGGTCAAATTTTCATTATAAAGTATCAATCCCTGGCAAGAGATACTGCTGCCTAAAAAGTAATGAGGTAGAAAACAAATTACTAATAAATGGTAAATAGCTAATGTTATTATGGCACGAGATGTAAATGTTTACTAACTGAGCTTCTAGGGCAAACACGGTTTTCACTGACACAGAACTATTTCCCGAACGTTAAATGTGACACTTTAGCACAGAAAAATATTTTAAACTCTAGAGGCCTGGCCACTAAACATGATCCCCTCATCCGAGGGAAGTCGTGACCCGAGGCCTGCACCACTGTTCTCAAACTGCGATCCTTTTAGTTTCAAACAACGTATTTCAGAGCATCCCCTAGAAATAGCTCTAGCTCTGCCCTTTCTTCTGCCCGCGGACTGTAACATTCATCTACCAATTACTGAAGTAGCTCCTTTAGCAGAGATTGTCTGGGATTGCAGAGGGTCACAACGCCACGCTGCAAACTGCCCCACAGCACAATGCTAAAAGGTACTGTTAGTCCGGGGGAAAAATGATTAAGGGTTTTGTATAAAGATGAAGGACTGACTTTACAAAAACTTCATAAACATTTGAAGCACGTACGACTTTCATTGCACTGATCTGCTAAACAGTGGATATTTCACAAATAATATAAAATGGCTCTGGATGGGGTTTCAATTCGTTCTTTAGCTGGTCAATTAACTGCATGCTAATTTTTTCCACGCACAAGTTATTTAATTACGAATGCTTTAGTCTTGTTGTTTCATCTTTTTGGGCATCCGAAGTTATGATCCTTTTGTGCTTCTACAACAAAGCCCCCCGGACCTCTGAGTTTGAGACTTTCTGCTTTGTGCAGAGGACAATAAAACCTTACCCAACATCAGCTAACCTCCTCGTGGCTAGGGAGCTAAAGGCTTCAGAAATCACGCCTTCCCCTCTCGCACCCATTCACTTAAAAGTCAAAAAGCTGGCAAGGCGTGTAATACGGCGTGGGGCTGGTCCCGGCCCTCCCTTTACGTTTGGCCAAGCAGCTGTTTTCTGATGGAGGTAAACAGGAGGTTTTAAATGCCCCTTCGCTGTGGATGGTGAAGAATACGGGAAGTTTAATGCTTTATTAATGCAGCTCTTCCTATATGGGGCTATTGTTTCTTCAAGCCCGAGTAAGTTTTCAAGCCGTATCTATCAAATCGGGTTTAATTCTTCTCTTCTTTCACCCCCCCTTACGCGCACTGGACAGCGGGAGGAAAGAGACGGCGCTACTATTCCCAATCATAAAGAAACATTAATTTCAAGCTAACCGGCTAAACCACGAGTGTGCTCCGTTCCTCCCTTCCCCAGCCCACTGATGCGCCGCCGCACCCGAGCATCACCGCGAAACTTTCCTCCCTCCCCTCCTCAACGAGGCTACCGGATCAA
>NW_020799113.1:12938257-12974726 GCF_003259725.1 Athene cunicularia
GTGGTTCCGCGGCCGGTCCCGCAGCGCGCGGCCCCCCGCCGAGGCGGCTCCGGTTGCCTTTCATGTGCATCGGGGCGGGCGGTGAAATCCTCCCCCCCCCTCCGACTGCGGACGGCTCGGCGGCCGCGGGAAAAGTTGTGGGGGGGTTTAAACACCCGCCGCCCGGCCGCTTCTGGGGAGCTGGAAGGGCAGATTTAGTTACTTTGCCTTTCCCGACGTGCTGAATTTAGCAGGAGCTGGAGTCTTGCGCGCCTCTCTGCTGGGAAGGTTTCTTCTAGAAGAATCTTAAGTGTTTTAAACTGGTTATCCCACGGCGCGCTCGATGCCCAGCTCTGAATGAAATTGCTCGAGAGAAACGCTCCGTGAATTTTTCTGCCCCTCGGCCGGGGCTTGGCCGGTTCCCAGGGCCGGTAGGGCTCAGCCGAACAAGGCGCTGCCAACGCGCCGCGGCCGCGCCCGACCCACACCCCCCACACCCGGACACACACACGAGGCACCGCGTCTCCACGCATCCTCTCCCCGGCATGGGACGGGCCCGTGGCGCCGCGGGTGCCCGGGCGGCTGCACAGCCAGACATGGAAAGAGAGGTGTCTGAGATAGAAGCAATACGGGGTGGGGTTTTTTAAGATCCTGTGAAAGTAGCCCTGGCAGAAGTAGCAGGCTGGGGCTACTCTTCCTCTTTTGGGTTGGCTTTTTTTTCTTCCACACCAAAAGAAACCCAAGTAACTCAGGAATGAGTTTGTCATTTGATCAAGTGAATTCAGTACAGAACTGTAGAGATAGGTCTTAACGCTGCACTGCATTTGGATGTTTAGTGGTGATTTTCTGCATCCTTAAGGTTTGACAGAAACTATTTGGGTTTATTAATATCATAATAAAGGTTTACAGTTCTGTCCTAGTGTATGACTCCAGATTACCACCATAGACTGGACATACAGTAAAAAATGTTTCCTATAACACAGCTATAATCAAGATATATTTCCTCTACATCACTGCACTAAGTATCAAATTGGGGGTTCAGAAAGGCTAACCAGGGACAAGGATGGTTTACTAAAGAGCCTGTGGCCCCAATTCTGACCCCAGTCGAAAATGGGGATAACTCTAGACAATGGAGATTCACTGCTACAAAAGCTGATGTGATACCAGTTTCTATAAAGAAATAAGATTTATTATATTTCAGTTATTATTATTAAGATGTATTATATTTGTTATATGTTATAATATAATAAATATTATTGTATTTAGTATTATAAATAATATTTTTTCCCCTTAACAAGTTAAAAAACCAAATTGTTGTGATACTGGTACACTGAAAAACACAACCAGGATCATGGTAAATTTGGTCAGCATGACCCTAGTTTCGTATCCGTTCAGCATCAGAGTTGGATCAGGAACTGAATTACTTCTGTATCCTCATCTTATTGGAGAGGCTTAATCCCCAGGCTATCAAATTGTTTCTGTTCTCTCACTGGCCCAATGAATATTTAATTATTCTTACAAAGCAGAACAGCTTCAGCAGGACAGATTCTCATCCCAGAATGTGCCAGCGGTTGGGCACTCTCAGAGGAGTTCAGAGACCCAAATTCAAATCCCCATGCAATCAGGCAAAGAGGGGATTTCAACCTTAGTTTTACACTTTTTATTTGGCAAGTAATTCCCAAGCCCCGTTGCCACCCCAAGCCCCTTTGCTATCCAGCCCTCTGCCCCCATATTTTCTATACTTTTTAAAAAATAATTTTGAAAGCTGCAATTAAAATGGACCATTTCTACAACTTTTCCCCTTTTTTTCAATTCATTAATAAATTATAAATATTCCTTTTTTTTTTTTTTTTACCTTTTCTATTCCCAGTGAGAAGGTTTACCTGCAAGACCCTACCTGGTCCAGACCAGCTGCTGGCAAAGTGAGGAGCCCTGTTCTGAGCATCCCAAACCCCTCCCATGAAAATGGTTCAAGTTGACTCTCATGGCTGTTGTCAGAGCAGCAGCACCCTTGAAACCCCTGCTTTCCATGCTGGCATCTGTTGAAAACCACCCAGTTTATAGCTAGAGATAAAGAAAGTGGGAGGATAGGTTTTGACATAAAAAAGGAAACACATACATAAATCTGCCTTTAAATTTAGAGCACACATATATAATTATTAATTCATTCCTCTCTATTATCGTCAAACCCAGAAATATCAGATAAAGATTTTCTCCGGGCCCTGCTCTGTAAGTACATCTCTGTTCCACAGAGTTTTTCAACATGTGCCTAAATGCTTTGCTGCTCTATTGTCACAACACATCGTTTGTGTATCTCCTCCAGATATATGTACAGGGAGTTTATGTGGTTCCCCCAGCCTCGGGTCCCACAGCCACTCTTGAGCAAAGAAAGCCCTGCAACCCTGCTGAGCCCCCCAGAGAAACGCAGAGTTCACCCATCCAGGCTCTCTTCCCAACACCAGAACTTAAACTCACATTGTCATTAAAATAGACACATTTGCAGAGTGCTAATAACAAGGGAAGACTTCACAGGCTTTATTAAAATATTTAAGGCAAATGACACCAGCCTGGGTGCTAATTTAATAAAAATACATTTAATAATTTAATTTAATTATGGTAATTTAAGAATGCAATAAAAATACATTTTTGAATCTATTATCAATCTTGTTTCCTCACAGATGCCTTTCCTTTTTATTCTGGGGAGTTTTAATAAAAGCACAAAGCCAAGAATGCTAAAGTGCAGAGCTGTTCTCTCTGGGAGAGAACCGAGAGCCCTCCTGCAGCTCCAGACGACGTCCGCATCTCTCAGGTCGCTGGGGTGAATTGGATGCCGCATTCTCTGCTCGGAACCCCTTTGGGGATTGTCACTGTCCTATATTATACATGACACAGCTCCTATACTACACACCACACAGCTGCTGGCGAGAGGGAACCAGTACTGAGATGCATCAGAGACCCCCGAGCTCAGCACAGCTTCTCTGAAGATGGGATCTGCTGGTGGAGGCAACCGACAGCTTCACAGCATCCACCACCTCCTCCATCAAATTTCCCATCCAAGTCCCGAGAGGCTGACACGGAGGCACCAAGCCTGGAGCCGGGGGGACGTGGTGGGCTCTGCCCTTCTGCTCACTGGTGTGCTCCTCAAATATGCCAGTGCTTGTACGAATTCAGTCCCTTTTCATGTAGGGGAAAACCCATAAGCACACTTGCTTTTCATGCCAATTAACTTAAGACGATGATTTTGGTTTGCCCTGCTGTCATCTGCCATGTGCATTCACAGTGAACATCATTTTTAAAGTTTGATGACATTTTCAGGAAGATACTGCCCATAGCAAGAGCAACAACAACCTCTTTTCTTTTCAGAAAGTGATTACACTATCCCGCTCTCTTGGGATATTATTCCATCCACATAGGATGAAGAACATCCAGAATATTAGCACTTTTAATTTTCCCAAAATGATTGTGTTTAAGGCAGAGACAATGTTATCTCAGGTAGTTCCACCCTGGCAGCATTGCAGGAAACCAATGGTTTGCCTTACTCTGGGAAATGCAGGCAGGACTACCAGCCTCTCTGTAACATACAGATTTATTGGCATTCAATACTGAGAGCAAAGCCCTATACATTTCTATATATAGACATAATTATTTTGAAAATGTTTCAGAATCAGTCTGAAATTACAAGTTACATAAAAATAGCACAATTGTGTAAAGGTAAAAGCAAAAACTTCATGAAAGATGGGATGTTCAACGGGGACTAAGGGAGTTAGGTACCCAACAGACTAAGCCTGCTTCAAGAAATCCAGCCTCAGTAAGGACTTAAACTTTCTAAAGCCAAAAAGAGGAATATCTTCAACACATAAAAGGACTGATCTGGTGGACACCAAATGACCAGGCAGCACAGGGATGATTACCTTAATTGTGGAGCAGCCAGTAACAGGATCAACCTTAAATTAACAAATATATCATACTCATAGACCTAATTAAGAGATGTTGCATAATATCTAAGAGAAATGTGGCAAAATGTCAATGCCCCAGAAAAAGCCATACAGCACATCTGATCAGAAGGTTTGTGTGCAGCTAAAAAGACTACACAAAATGGGAATTGACCCGTGCTGAGACCTGGTGCCCACAGCACCTCCACCTTCGCCAGCCCTCAGCACGGCAGGAACCAGTCTGGCTGAGGTTTGACAGAGGTGGGCGAACACCTGAGCTCCCTGAATGTGCAAAGGAATACAGGCACATGTAGGAAAGTATTAAAGGGCTGGATTATTTCTTAAAAAGAGATAATGTTTCCAAAGCACATGGCACAATGCACTCATTCAGCAGAGAGTCAAATGTCACAGTGGATACAGCTGCAAGACAGTGTCGCTCTTTATTTACAGTAAAATATGTCAAATAGGGAACACAAAGGCTTCATCAGGATAAACATGGGACTGGAGCACACAAAGGCAGGCGGCATCCACAGCGCATCAGACAACCTGAATAAAAGCCCCGACTACAATACCAGCCCAGTTTCTATGGTGTTCTTGAGTTAATGCCTCCCAACGCTTTACATAAATAAATAACTGGCATCCCACATTTCAGTCTTAAGAGAGGAGTGACATAGCCTGAAATTCGGGCTACAGAGCGGCAGAAACCAGAGGCACTCTGGAGGGTGGGTGTGCATAAAAAAGGAAAGCCTTTGCGGGAAGGGCCGTTGCTGCGTCTGCGGGCAGGATCCAGGCAGAGCGCCTCAGTTTACACTTCGGGAAGTTACAGTGAAAAGGGATTGAAATGTTATTGGATAACGCTGAAAAACAAAGGCAAAGTTTCACTGTGAAGTACACTTTACTGTGCACAGGACTACAAGCCTGTTCCATGTGCATGCATGCCATGTGAACCAGCATTAGCATTCATACACCTCTAATAAGCACGGTGATTTTAAATTCTTTTTCACATGTGTACAGCACTTACTTCTATCAATCATTTTTCTTTTTGTTAAAGAAGACATACAATAGTCTGAAATCAAGTCAGAGTAAGTGGTGCAGTTAGTGACACTTTTTGAAAAATACTATCATACGCTGGAGCTGAATTTAGCTCAAATATCACAAAATACCCATCTGTAGAGTAATTGTGCACACACACCCCTGCACAGTTACAAGAAAACAATCATTACTGATAACAGTGCTAAAGATACAGGCCATGCAGTACCCTACAAATACAAGCAGGTATTTTTCCCTTTCCATAGTTCACCGAGAAAAGTATTCATTTTGGCCTCTGTTCCAATTAGATACTGCAGGAAATGGTGTGGAAGTCAGGCAGAGGATCTGCACTTCATGACAAAACTGCCTTTAGCAGAAAAGAATTTTCCAGACTCTGCATCTGCATTTTGAATATTCATGTAAAGATAACTTATAGCATTATAATGTTACTTAATAACTTACAGTGTTTAAGAAAGTATCATGTTTCCACATTTTTATCACAGCTCAGAGAAAGTAATCTCTCTGTATCTCTCTGTGATGGACTTACTCTGGATTCCTTTCGTCCCTGTTGGATGTAGGTCTGTACTGCTTCCAAAGGACATAAAGAATAAAAAATACATTCTCAATCTGCATTAGTTAAGAGAGGGTGAAGCCCTGGTGTATGCAAGGTGCTCGATGGCTCTGGGGTGAGCTGGCCGGTGGAGGTACATCAGGGTCTCTCTCTAGCTGCTGGCTCCAGCACAAGCCCCTGGCCCTCACCCTCTCCTTGATGTCAGCTCAGCTCTGCCAAGCTCCAGCATGGCATTTCTCCAGTGAGGATGGGTCACTGCGTCTCTTTCCCCATGAGAGCACTTCACTGTGCCCACTCAAACCCCTTCTAACCAGGGTTGCCATCAAAGAGCTCATTCACTTTATGGGGCTCTGTTACTTGGGTGGAAGCTCCCCTTGTACTCAACAGGCACCTTCGCTGCTGTCAGACCAGCAGCTGTGGCAAAAAAGCACAATACAGGATTTATAATTTTATTTACATCTCTGCCAGCGTTGCTGACTAGGATAACGTCAAGAAACGGAGACAGAAAGTCAGCTAAAATGGCAAGGGCAGTGGGCGAAGCGTGGAGAGACTGGAGGAGAGGCACAGTGCAAGGGCAGCACCAGGGGTCTCAGCAAGGGGCTCCAGGAGCTCCAGGGCATAAACCATGGCAGCAGCCCTCAGGGCTGTTCATTCTCCACCAGTACAGAGCCATTTAAGCTGAATGTTGTGTATTTTTACATAACTAAAGGAGAACAAATACCCCATTAGCAGATAATTAGCACTTGGACTCAGAGTACTTATTTAAGGTATTATGGATCGACCTCCAGTATTAGGAATGATTCATGTCCCCCATATATTCAGGCATGCTTGTTTCTTTTTATGATTATAAATATCTGTGCCATGTATCTCTGTAATGTTTATGAGACGTTCCGAATTACACTCCGGAGACAGAAGATTTCTCTTTATCCAGAGAAAAGGTTTAGCAATGTTAATAACAGTGGGCCCATCGCCTTTTCTTACACCTTGCAGTCAAGAAGTCCCATTCATGCTCGACCAGGGTCATCTCTAGAAGTAGAAACTGGATTTCCAAAGACGTTAAATCTGGTCCCAGCAGGGTGTTAGGAAGTGCTGGGAGGCCCCGGGGCAAACTCACCCTGGGAACCAGACCTGGCAGCACCCACACCATGGAAACTGTCTCAAAATGCTGTATCAGACACTGCCAAACACAAACCTGGCAGCAGCCATCTGGAGCGGTCTCCTAACAGCAGTCAAAGAGCAACCTGTCGCCAGGGTCTGGGCTCTTACAAGCATTTTACACGGGCAAGCACAGCTTGTCTAAAAATTCCTCTATTTCCAAAGGCTTCCACTCCACTGGTATATTCCCAATAAAATAACAGGGAGAAGCGACCTCTACCCACCTCTGTTTCCTCACGAACCAAACAAAAATAGTAAGCCTTGACCATATTTCCAATCCTGCCATCTACTACTACTGCTGCTTCTTAAAAAATCATGCACCAAGTAAAGTTGCTTACACTTTGCATCAAAACCTCCTCACCCTTGAGATTGTCTCTGCCATGAAAACCATCACTGACAGCTTTGGCAACCAGTGGTGTGAGGCTGGTGCTCCCAGCTGCAGTATAATGTGTTCCAGCTCAGCCCCATCCCTGCCCGACATCCCTGTCCCAGGGCAGCAGCAGTGTCCCCTCTGCCTCTGCACCCCCAGAGCTGCTCAGGGGTCCAGGAAAGCAAAGTCCAAACAGCAGCTTCACGTTAAATCAAGTGGCTTGAGGACGGGCAGCCAAGCTGCTGCTCTCACCTCCTCTTCCAGCTCCTTCCCACTGCACCAAAGAAAAGAAAACTGAAACACAAATCAAGTCTTATTCTACAAAATTAATAGTTTCCACTTGCTTCTTTTCTGTGTCTGCTTTCACTCTGTAATTACGCAAAAAGACACGGCGTACTGCGTGGTGCTATTGATTAACAAACCCCACAGCTGCACAGGCAGACCCCCAGGCAGTTCTGAAAGTGGCATTTTAAAGAAAGTTTGTTCTTTAATATTGAGATATTTATGGTCCCCCCTCTGAATCAGTGTGATAATGTGAATGAGCTTGTGGTGGGGAGCAGGTGGCAGTGTGAGAACATGCAGTTTTTATTCTTGTGAAAAACTTCTATAGAAATTAATAGAAAATTATCTCCTTGCTATTGAGTAATGTGAGATGATGCCAAAAACCCAGGGAAAAGATCTCATTCTCTATTACATTCGGTAAGATTTGTCAAGTAGTTTCTATAGAATCTGTCCAGGTTTTTACAGATTGCTCTCGGTTTCATCTCTCCACAGGGTTTTGGAAGGGTCACAGAATATTTCCCTATTACCAGCCCCACTGATGTTCTGTATAAATCCTATGATTGGCAGTGTTTATTCATCTCTTATTACGGCTCCTTTCTTAGATAGAAAGGAATAAGCCTTATCAGTGATAAGACTTACAGTCAGCTGGGCAAAATAGGAGAGGCCAGAGGATATTAAGAGAACTGGGATTTTTACATTTATTTTTGTTTGTTTGTTGGTTTGGGTTTTTTTTTAAAAAAAAAACAAACCGCCAAAACCTAAAGCACATCTTTAAATGCAGCAGTGCAAATTCTCAAAATATGTATAACAATACCGCTTTAAAAATTGCCCCACTGTTTGTTTATTTTATTTGGTTGTCTTGCTACGCTGCCCAATATTATTGTTGTGTCCTCCAACCAGGCACCAAATGCCCAGGGCCCCGGCATGTGGCGTTTCCCAGAGGCAAGCACAAACATCCAAGAGGGCTGTGAAACACTCCCAACCTGAAGCCTGCACCACCAGGCAACCACCACTGCTGCCTTAGGGTGAGCCTGTGCTGCAGGACCAGCCTCCCAGGGGCTGCTGGGTGGCTCTGGGCTGTCTTGGGTCGGCACTGCCACAGGGGCCCGTGCCGTGTGCCGGTGTGGCAGGGCACAGCACAGCACGCCATGGCACAGCTGCGCCAGGGCACATCGAACCCTGCTGCGCTGCTGCCGGGCGCGGTGGGTGCAGCGAGGCCGGCTCTGGCCAGCGGTAGCGGTGGGCTGCCCTGCTGAGTGCCCGTGCCTGCAGCGCCCAGGGGACAACCGGGCCCAAGGCAGCCATCGGCTCGTGAGCCATCCCCACGCGGGGAACAGTACAATGTGACGTTCCGGCAGGTCTTCGCAAGAGGGGGAAAATGCACCCCTGTGATGACACGCCGTGGGAAAGGCACCCAGTGCGCTGCAGAGGCCATGGCTCTGGTGTGGTGCCCAGCCCCGGGGCAGCAGCCTGCAGGGGCTCAGCAGCAGCGCAGCCCAGGGCGTGGAGGCCACGCTGGGAGCAGCTGGACGGGCCACAAATTCCTGCCTGCGGCCAGCCCAGCGGGGCATAGCAACGGGAGCCAGGGGAGGAACATGAAGCAGCGGGAGCTGTGAGAAAGCGAGTGGCGCTGCGGGGTGAGGCGGAGGGATGGAGGGAGGGGGCGAGCGAAGAAGGCAGGGGCAGTGAGGCTGGGGGTGCACAGCGCCAGCAGCACGGGCTCTCCCGCTGTCTGCCAAGCATGGACAGCCTCTCTGAAATGAGTTTTACACCATCCTAACTCACCATTTGTGTACTGCTTTGATTTATGCCAGCCCACATCTGGGCTTGCTCGCCTCAGAGCAGCCCTCAGCCTCTTCTGAGCACAAAAGAGGTTTGGGTTCAAGCAGCACACAGGCCTGCTATGTTTAGGAAACCCAAATGTTACCAACGCATTCCCAAAGAAAGGAACCGAAGCTGAGAGCACGTGATGGTGCTGGCGGCTGTGAGTGCTGGCCCGGCATCCGCTGCCCGCCCCGGCCCCACGGGGGGCTTTGCCTTTGCTTTGTGTGCAGGGCGGCCGTGGGGGCCCCATGCTCTGGTTGAGCTGGCCGGGGAGGGACGCTGCCTCCGAGTGACCGAACACGGCCCCTGGAGAGCCTGCGTCGCACACGCACGCTCGCTGCCGCCAGCCCCGCCACAGGAGTCAGGGGCCGCCTGCTGCTCTCCCCACTGAATCCCACCGCTCCCAGCCTGAGGCACAGATTAAGTGTCATCGTTATCATCTCCCCCCATTTTTGGGCTGCCAGTCTTTCACAATCCTGCGTTCTTGGCCAAGGATTTGTAACGGCATCACTCCCATGCACAGACTGCGGGGGCCGTGGCACTGCTCCCCATGTACACAGATTTCTTCTGAAGTGCCATGGCACCGGGGTAGCTCCTCCGCTTGGCACAGCCATTGCTGTTTTGCACAGGGTCCAGCTCCCAAGATGAACTAGCCCTTGCTGGGGGCAGTCATTGCTCTGCCACTAGATTTCATGTCAGAAAAGATGTTTTACTGCACATGAGTGTGGTTCCTCTGCGTGAAGAAAATGTTAATCAAACTGCAGAGGAGACACAATAGCTGTACAGATACATTAAATATCTAGTTACTATGCAATAAATAATTAATAAAGTTAATCTATTTCACCATATTCTGCTCAAGTCATATCCTTACAACCAATCAATAGCAATAAGACGTAACTTTTGTATGAGGCTTCACTTTCTTCAAGTGCTGTGTGATCATTAATAACCAACAGATGAGCACTCCCGATACTGCAGGCCAGCAAAAACTTCGTGAAGTTTTGATTACATCAACGGTTCTGCTTTTAGTTTGTGAAATGCTCCTGAAGTGCCCTGGCATATCTAGCAGGCCCATAGGTTGGAGTTTCCCAATGAAGTTAGCAAAGCTAATTGCCAAGCTTTTGTTGACTTTCAGTGGAAACAAATTCCCAGCAAATTCAGGCCTTTTCAATACCTCAGCCTTCATATTTTGAAAGCTACACATACATAGTATCAGGTTTTTAACACTTCCCTACTTTTAGCCACAAACATGGTCCTCTTCTATATGAGAAAGAAAAATGACAAAAGAACCTGGTTTAGGAACTGAAGAAGATTGCTTAACTGTATAAAGTTTACAAACCCATCACTACTATTTCTGTTGCAGCATTAGCAGACATCTGCACCTGAAAGAGCTCTCAGCTCAAGGCTACCACAGGGCTGTGAATCATTTCAGTCAGTAGCAACAACCATCCTGCTTTCCTCAGGAGTTAAATTAAAATAGTTCCCAACACAGTAGTTTGTTTCTTCTCCAGCGATTTGAAGAGGGGGATTTTGCCCCCACAGAGTGAGACTCGGTGTGTGGGGCCAGTGCTCCTCCCAGGCCACTCACCTCACTTCCCTGGAGGGGTATGCACATGGGGCCAGGAGCACCAGCCCCTTGGAAGCAGCAACTGAGCTGAAGCCAAGACACTGAGTTCTCCTGCAGACCACCTCCTTCCAGATGGTCCAGGCTGCCCCCCGGCCACAGCTGCCCCCAGGCTTTCAGTGGGGTCAGCCTGTCTGCCGGCTGCTGCCTCAGGCACTGCCACGGCAGGAGGAAAAAGATGGATTGTCCCTCCGAGGGTCCCTGGCACCAGCCCTGGGATGGCTGTGGAGGTCTGCCTGCGGGTTTTGTACCCCTGCTCTCTGTTCTGGGGGAGCCACACACCCCATCCAGCACCACCACCCTTCCACAGTGCTCCTGTCCTGGTCAGGGTGGTGTCAGGGTGGGGGGTTACTCCCAGGGACTCTTGGCAGCTCCTCCAGCTCCTGGGAGCTACTGACATCTGGGTAAACAAGCGAGCTTGCCTTCTTGGGGAGATTTTAGCAGTTACCTGCCCAGTGATGGCAGAGTAAAGGCAGCCTAGCTGGATGGGGACAGGTCACTGAGACACAGAGACACCTGGTGATGTGTCAAAGCTTGCCAAGGCAGCCGGCAGCAGAGCCGGCCATGACACTGACTGCCCCTAAACCCCAGGCTGTTGCCCTGCGACAAGCCCGTCCCTCCCCTCTGCAGTTAGCTCCGGCAGTGCATGCAGGCAGGCCACAGACTGGCCGTACCCACACGCCCGGCTGCTGCCCATCCCGTTGTGGTGCTGTGCTTGCGTGGCGCGGATGGACACCCCCTGCACTGAGCGCCACCACCACGCTGGGCGGCGGGACTAAAGAGCTGCAAGGAGGAAGAATATGAGAGCTTTGTAGAAATATGTATCTTTTACATCAGAGTTCTTTGTATATACAAAAAATCCCACCCTGCTGTGCTAGGAGAAAAAAAATCCCGTGGGCATTTCAGACCAACCTATTTTATTAATGTAAACTGCCAGATTCAACATGCAAGCCAGCCTGAAAAACAAGACGCTGGGAAGGAGGAACATATCCACAGACAGCACTCGGCAGGCCCGTTGGTCACATCGCCCCTAGCTGGACATCAGAAACAGAGGTGGCCAAGTGATAGCGATGCAAAACAAAGATGTCTAATTTGGAGTGGGTTTTGCCAGCTCTGCCAGGGGCTGTACAGTACCTGCCTTCTACTTACTGTCAAATGACCTGAGTGTTCCTGGGCAAAACAGCAATGGCAAGCATGTTTTGAATGTGGAAAATGTTCATGGCAACTGCTGCCTACATTCACACACCTGAGTGTGTAGAGTTGAAACATGGCTGCACATGCCCCAGCTGGGCCCATCTGTGACACTACAGTGCTAACTGCCCCATACAGTGTCAGTGTGAAATATCCATTTATCCATAGTCCAGTGTATAGTTTCAGGACATTTGAAATTATTTCAGAATAACCACATTTCACAAAATGCCTATAAAAAGAGCTCTCAAGAAAAGACACGTGAAAAATTTAAACCCCAGCTCATTAAATATTCACAGTGATGTATTTGCTCAGCTCTAATCAGAGTCTGAGGAGGGATGATAAACGCTGCTTACGAACAGTTCAAACAGCAGGATGGGTCAAAGTGAAAAAGAATGTTAAATCCCAGGGTATCAGCCATCAGTACAGGGAATTAGTTGTCCAACAACAGGGAAAAAAAAAAAAAAGTTGGGATAAAAGGCTTTCCCAGATAAATACAACCAGCTCATTCTGATGGCTATCTCTGGAAGTGCAGACACCAAAGATGTCCCAGGGAGAGCCAGACCTCTGGGTGCTCCACCCATGGACATGCAGAGAGAAGGCATCCCTCTGCCCTTGCAGGTTGCTCTTATCTACCCCCCACCTGAATAGACTGGGTGCCTTTGAGGCCTTTGCCTCTCTAACGCTGTCAGAAGCTGGTACAGACATGCCCACACAGAAGAAGGCTGCAGAGTCCTGTTTCACTATGTAACCACACTGCAAAAGCCTCTCACTATTTTTAGTTGGTAGAAAATATGCCCATGGAGGCAGGGCACAGAGGACCAGAGCAATACCGGCAGAGATGGGAGCTGGAGCAGAGACAAAGGTTAGGCTCTGGAGCTGACAGAACCGTGACCAGGATTTTGGGGAATATTGTATGGCCTTGGGGCAGAGCCACAGGACTTGGGCTCTGTGTCCATGTGAAGTACAGTTACCTCTAAAAACTGCACATTTGAGTGTATGCCATGAGGAAAACAATGCTCTCAAATCACTCTGACTCAGTTTCACCACTGAGCAAACGGAGCCGATAACTGCTGCATCTCTCTGGGGAATGCTCCACGACTCAGACTGTATTTAGGTCATAGGAGACTTCAAAGGTCCTTTGAGCAAAAGCACTGAAGTGCTGCAAAATATGGCAGGCACTGGTAGACAGTGACCTGGCAGTAACGTATGTCAGAACTACAAAATTCTTGTAATCTTTTCTCTCCAGCCAATTCTGTCAGCCCTGCAATCACTTTTGCAGCTCTTCCTTGAACTCTTCCCCACTTTCGATATTTTTTTTGTACACAATGGATGCCCAGACCCATCATGCTGTGACCCCAATGAGATCCCAACACACCTGGGTGGTCTCAGAGGGGTGTGAGGCCCAGCCCCACTGGCACCCCCTGCTCCCAGCACCTGTGGGCCGTGATGACGAGCCCTGTGTCCCTCAGGAGTCCAAGAGCTCACATGAGGAAGAAAAAAATCTGAAAATGAGGGAAGAGGCTTGTACACTGTCAGAAACCAAGCCATGGAAAGAGCTGGCAAAGATTTGTTACTGAATATTTTAAGACCAAATAAACCTGATGTTTAAGAGGGCTCTGGTCCACTATTTTTGTCCAAATTATATGTGCATCCTCTGATATATACCTTCACAGCCATAAATACAAAACATGAGAGGGACAGAGAGAGAAAAATCTTGCTGAACTAGGGAGTTACATACTGTAGGAATGCAGGAGCCTGTGATCTGCGTTATTTCTTTGCTTAAGGCCACCTAGCAACAGCGCATAGGTTAATCCTCCACAGACTGAACAGACAGCATCCGCCAACAGGAAAACAAAACATCCCCGCTAGAAAAAAATCAGAACAAGAATTACCCATTTGCAGGAGGGTTGTAGAAACAGGCAGCAACAAATAAGAAAGAGGTATACATGATATTCCTGCAAAAGGAAGATTTCCTTGTAAATAGAGTTATTGTCTACCTTGTTATTAAAAATACAAAAAGAGCCTTACAACATTTACAGAAAATCTCTGTGGGAGCTGCAGAAGCCCTGCTCCACAGGGAGCTGGGAGGATGAGCTGGACTGTGGTCAAGGCTGGTTGCCATCTTAGAGAGCACCTTTAAATGATAAATAGAGCATCCTCTAAAAAGATAAATAAACCTCTGGAGCTGTAGTCCTTCTGCCAGGGGTTAGCAGCACCTGCAAGGGCAGGTTCAGATCTCTATGAACATCTCTTGGACCTTAAGACATATCATCGCCTTCTCAAAGCCACTGTTTGCAGTGGCTCAGCCCACCCTTTGCAGCTCTGCCAGGCTACCCCGCACCAGGATGTTCTGCTAAAGGGGCCTGGAAATAGAGAATTAACTCACCAGGAGATCCTCAGCGTGCCAGGGCTGCCCCACACAGCTGCTGTGCCCTGGAGAAGACACCCTGTGGGGCTTGCTGGCACCAGCACCCGCTGTGCCTGCAGCGCCTGCGCTTCGGCAGAGTACTGGGTGGCCCTGGCAAAGCCTCTGCCCAGGAGCAGCGCTGTGCCCCCCACTGCCCCTGCCTGTGCCGCCCCTCCCACTGCCCCAGGGGTAGCGACCAGGGATGGGATTTTGGAGGAAAACACAGCGAGAGGCCATCCATCGCTCCTCGCCAGCCTGCTGCAGCACGCTGCCTGCCTTCCCTGCCGCCCCAAGCTGAGTGTCACCTGCTGCTCACCAGTGCCAGCACAGCTGACACTGTCCCCAGGGAAGCTGCTGACCCAGCTTTTCCGAGGGTCTTTGCGACATCGCACACCTTCCCGTGCTCGCCGAGGGATGGCGGCCAACGTGGTGCCACACATACCTGCACGTCTGGGATGTGATTTATTGAGGGGTTTATTGTTGCTCCTTTTCTGCTGTTCACCAACAGATGGTAGCAGCACCGCTGCTGTCATGCTGGGCCAGGAGCTGCTCGCCAGAGGAGACGACTTCTGCTCTGAAACTTTTCCTACCTGATGAAAAGTCATGCTTGCCCGTCCCCTTGAACCTCACTAGCTGCATTTCCAGAGCCAGCTTGGAGAGCAAAGCAAGTATCAGCCAGCACAGCGTATTCTCAATTCAAGGCTCTAGGGAGGGACACGGGCAGTTGATGGAGTTGTGGCTCTGTTCACTGAGGCTGGTGAATTAAAACATGCTCAAGTATACCAGCAACGCCTGGGCTGGGTGCCCCAAACCTCCTGTGCTGCATGGGGCTGCAGCACTTCATCCTGCCTGGCTCTGCCCATAACGAGCCGTTACCAAACAGCGAGCAACACCCAGCTCAAAGATGGGTACCAGCAAGGCCCAAATTAATTAATTTCTGTATTATTTACAAATATAATTAATGGGCAAAATCCGATTATTTCCTGTCCCTGACTGCACTGGCCGCTCACACCGGACAGGGCCCCGAGCCTCTTGATGCCTTTGCTGGGTGAGTGCTGAAGCCAGCTGGAGTTTTGCCTAAGCAAGGTCTGGCTAAGATGGAGCTAAGTACAGACCTCAGGATTTGGTCTGCGGTGAAGCTGCTCTGCAGAGGCAAAACAAACAAACAACAACTCTGCTCCAGAGGCTTCCCCTAATTCTGTAAAGTGCTTTGAGGCTTGTGAGCAGCTTCATATAATCAATAACACCATTAACAAAAAGGTGGCCGAATGGCAGCTACCTCTGATTAAAATAGAGCCCTTGGTGTATTGCAGCAAACAGCCATGGAGCCATTTCTCTGACCAGAACCAGGTCTTTCCTAGTGTCATATAATTCATGTTAAAATCACAGCAATAAGGCAGACTTCCTTGCAGCTGTTCAGAAGTCTTTGGAGGCTGCCATTATACTTCACCTTTTTAATGCTTTATGTATTACAGCTTTATTTTCACCTAAGGCTGTGATCCTAAGCTTCCTCACAGCCTTATCTACAACTCATATTTCAAAGCCTAATTTTCCTGCCCCCAAATGTAGAATAAAATAGCTTGCAAAAAGGGCTGCAAGGAAGCTGCAAGTTCTGCGGTTTTACAGCCTTTCTCCATTGGATCTGTATAGGTACTATTCCTCATGGAGCCAAAAACTTCCTGAAGAAGTACTATAGCTAGAAGATATTTCTTGACCTGGCGTACACTCTGTCCACCCTGGCTGGTGGAGAGATTATGAAATTTTAATTGGACTGAGAGCAAGATATCACTATAATTGGAGCCCAAGTGCCTGCATGAGCCCAAGAGCTAGGACTTGCTGGAAATCCTCGACAGCTGCCAGCAGCCCCAGTGCCCGAACATGCCTGTGCCCCTGTGTGGAGGCAATACACATCCTCCTTTCCTCTTGTGCTGCAGCCACTGGTTCCTTTCCAGAAATAAAACGTTTTGTGATGCCCAGGCCAGTCCAGGTTTCCTCTTCCCCTGTAGTGGCACGAGCATCAGCATGACAAGGAACCATGAGAATGTTTCAGCTCATCCCAGCACAAGCTGACGTCTGCCTTTGGGAACACACATTCCTCGTCACAAAATTACTCTCTGCTGCAGCACTGGCAGTGGTCTCTCGCTCTGCTGAGCTGCAGTCCCCTTCTCCAGTAACTGGCTGCCGGACAAGCCTACCATGGCTGTGTGTGCAGCAGCTCTGTGGCGGGCACAGCTCGCCCCACAGCACAGCATCTCAGGTCTACACACTGGCTCTTTTTGTACCACCATCTAGTAGGACATAAACCAAGTACCAACTTCCACCACCTCCAAAAGGCAGGCAGGGGCCATTGCTTAGAAAAGACGGGCATGCTGGAGGAACGCAAACGGTGGGGTTTTTTATTATTCACATAGATGCTCAGCCCGTAGTATGTCGCCTGGCTCCATGTAATCGTACAAATCACTCAGTTGAGTCAGTGATCTAACTGTAGACCCCACAGCTCAGGGACTTGAGTGATCCCAGAAGGACTGTTTTCAAACATTCATGCCCAGATGACACTTGCTCCCATGCATAGTTTTTAAATCTTTGCCAGACATGATGAGAGATCATTCTGCATATGTCACCTATAAAATAAGACCTCAATTTTACCAGGAAGCCCACACTGATGAATCTTCAGGAAAACAAGGAACCACTACAAAATAACAGCCTGAATGCTTAGCAGAGATTGTCTTTATCGAAAGGTCAAAGCAAGCCTCCCTTGCATAACATGCTTTTTTTTTCCTAGGTAAGTACAAATCCAAGCTTCGAGGTAGCCAAGTGCTCCCCCTTCCTAATAGCCATCTGCTAATAGAGCAGCATGCAGCTCTCCCTGCTCTGGCCATCCCTGCTGCGCGGGGCTTAGCGCATTACTGCTACTGTGGGAAATCTTGACTCCTGACATCAGAGCTACGAAGGCGGCTGTTGATGAAGCACTGTCACTTTACAGCGCAGCTCAACAAAAGCTTTGGCTTCATTTCTACCTGTAATGCCATAAAATCTCAATGGGCAAGTGGCCCCATGTCTGGGCAAGGAACCAGCTTTGCCAAGTGATTTCACTGGCAATGGTCTTTGTTTATGCTGGTGTGAGGGGCAGGAGACCAGGACCTCCCCGACACTCTGTGGTTGCTGTACCAAGGCCCCCCCCGCACTGCTGTCTGGTCTGTGCTATCCATGGGACGGGCACTGCCGAGGAAAGGCTCTGACATTACTGACAGGCTGCACAGTGTCCCAAGAAATTGAGTATTTTTGAAAATATGTCAAAGAACCACGGAAGCAGAAGGACAATTGAAAGCAGTTGTGTTGGGCAGAGGCATCCTAGGGGACACCTGAGCACGCTTCCTGCTGCAAGCTGCTGTTTCAAAACTGATGGGCAAGTTCCTGGCCCTGACTAAAGGCAATAGCACAGCTGGGGTTTGCTTTGGTCAGGTCTCCAGCACCAGTGTCAGAGCATGCTTGGGGACTAAGGCTTAAGTGCCTGATCTCTTTCAACATCAGGATTGCTAAACAGACAAAAAATATTCTAAAAAAAAACCCCAGGCAGTTGAAGGATGGACTGTTTTGAGATACAGCATTCACTGAGGCAGAGCTGGGAACAGAATGTGTGACCACAAGGGATGTCCTGTCCCGTTTAGTGCTGGCCTCCTCCCTGTGCTCTCTCACCTCCCCTTGGTCCACATCTCCCATCACATGCCAGCAGAGCTGCAAACCTGCACCCCTGTGCCAGGCATGGCCAGGCCTTGCTCTGCCCAACACCCTAGCCAGCCTCCAGCCCACCTGTGCAGGAAACACAAAGGGAAAGCAAACAAAATAACCAGTAAGAAAATGCTTTACATTTTTGTTGCAGTCTTCATCTGAACAAAGACTTTTGCAAGCCATGCTGAATTCAATTAACGAAGCCTTCATTTCTTCATTCATTGAAATCAAGTTGTAAGATATTGACTATATTCACTTTTTTCTCTTTTGTGAGAAAATTAATAAAAAAGAATATTAAAAACCTCAGTCTGTATTGAGTGGGAAGGGAAGGAAATCCACTTCTTTGTTATAATAAGCTATCTATATTTTTTTTCTTAAACATTTTCCAGGCAGGCACACTCTGCGAATCTGAAGCCAGAGTGAGGTCCCTGCCCCTGGAGCGCAGTACGTCATTTTGGGAAGAAAACAGCCTGGAAGCTCTGATCTGCCGCCAGCACTCATCCCACAGTGACGGGTGGCCCAGGAATGGACCTGCCCAAAGCAACCAGGGACCAAAGTCAAACAGTACCAACCCCTCCGTTAGCATAAATAATTGGTTTTCCAACATGAAGGCCCCCACAGTGACTTTCCCATCAAGGAACTATGTGCTACTAAGGAAATTAAAGGTTGAAGGTTCGTTACTGGGACAAGTAGAGCACGAACTTTTGCAAAATGCCTCATCGATTAGCATCATCTCTTGACCTAAAAGAAAAACTCTAAGGAGAATTGATAGGAAGTTGATTCCTGCTGGGGTTTATTGCTATTAAGTATTATTATTATTGATTTTGGCTCGTTATTTTTCTTTATTTAAAAAAAAAAAAAAAAGAGGAGGAAAGAAAGAGAAGTTCAATGGGCTTTCTATCAGCCTGGCTCCAGGTAAGGCTATTCACATTGCGAGGCAAAATAGAGTTGCACATACAGATGCTATTAATACTTCCTTTCTAATTAAATTCCACAAGAAATTGTGCAGGATATTTCTGTCCCCATACTCATTCTAGTCCCATCATCTTTTGATTAACTATCCTCATGCACTAGGAATTAAGGTGTGACCTCTAACTTTTTTTGAGAGAGATGTGCTGTTTTTAATATTAACAGCTCCATCTTTTCATTGTTCCTTGAGCAGGGTTGGGAGGAGAAATATAATTACACACAATGGGGGTATAATTCATACATTAAAAGTGACATTAAAATGATAGGTAGCAAAATATAACAATATAACAGCTTGTCTGTCACTCTTTTATGGATTGCTGGCACCCTCCAACCCCATTACAAACATGTCCCTGGAGGGAGCGTAGCAGGAAGACGTGAGCGAGATTAACGCCAGCGGAGACCTCATGGCGCTCGGTGCCGCAGGGCTCCCTTGGCAGGGATATCCAATTTAAACTCCTGTTGGGTCTCTGCTTCCCACGGGTGCCCTGTCCACGAGCTGCCTGCCGCAGCCCATGCCACCAGCATCCATGGGTCCCGTTCTCCCAGCGAGGAACCGCCCCAACATTGCAAATACCTGAAGCAGAGTCCCAGCGCTCCTGTTAGGAGATAACGTTATGCAGTTTGATGTATCTGGGGCATGGGAGGCCCTCCTACATAGCACACAGGAGAGCAGCTCTGCTGCCCACAACATCGCCTCCTTCCCTGAAAAATGAGCTGGCCCTGGCAGCAAGGAAGCCAAGCACCCATCAGCAGGGAGGCACATGGAGAGGGGCTGTTTGCATGGAGCCAGGCTGTGGGTACCAGCCACCCGCAGGACAGGGGGTGCCCAGGCTCAGCTATGGCTCTGCTGTGTGTCACGCCTGGCCTGGCAAGTCATTTGGGCTTTGCCTGCCCATGGAAGCTGCAGTCCAGTTTCACTTAAACTGTTTGTATGCGCCTGCAGAGAAACTGGTGCAAACCCGCATACATGCAAATTTGGGGATTTTTTTTCTGCTTAGCTGCAGGGTACTCCCTGTCAGCATAACCTAAATGCAAAATGCTGTTTGGAAACTGAATTAGGGCATCATCTGTTGAACTCACCAATGTCCAGCATCCTTCCCCTCCACATGGCTGCTGGGCACCCCTCCAGGGTTCCCGCACCAGCTCACAAGCAGACAGGTTAGTATGTGGTTCCTGCCAGCCACTGTTGATCTGCCCTAACGTGACCCTTTTGAGCTGAAGTGAATTAGAAAACATCCACACGGGTGGGAGTCGTCCCCCAGGGAGGGAGGCGCAGCCTCCTCACAAGCCCAGCTGGCTCCAGAGGAGGATGCTGCCCATGGGCAGGCAAACTCGGGCTCAGATGGTTTCAGTGTACTCCTGCCTCTGACTGCAGAGAGCTTTCTTCTGAGAGCAAGCGCTTTGGCCAATGGTCACCATGCTTTGTCTACTATGAAGATCAAATTAACTTAAGCATATGCTTATATTTAAGTGTAACTGTCCCCTTGGTTAAACCCTACAAAGAGAATTCTGTGATCACTCCACTCTTGATAACCTTCTTGTGACACTGAGCCCACACTACATTGCCTGCTCGAGCTTCACAAAGTCCTGGTCTTCCTATTCCTTAAACAGAAACAGTAAACATTGCTTCTGACAGCAATTAGCTAACGTTCAATTACAATTTTTTTCAGGTCCAGTTCTGAGACCTGGAGATCCTGATGGATTAAATACAAGCATAAAGACATCAGTTGAAAATTCATCCAGGGCTGTTACTGGAGGAGTCTGAAAAGATGCAGCTCCATATGGGAAGGAAGATGAAAATCCAAAAAAGATCCAGCCTGAAACCTTAACACAGCAGCCAGAGAAAGTCCAGCAGCAGGAGCTTCACTGGACTCACAATATTCTAGTCAAAATATGCTAATCATTCATTTTTGCCTCATAGTGAAATGTGCATTTTAAGATAGGCCTGTTTTAGAGAGCACCAGCCCTTTCTGCTCCCTACTTCTTACACCTGCAAATCTCATTTAGACACCTGTTAATGAACAGGGAGGTGAGACCATTGGGGGTCCCGCTGCAGCAAGCAGTTTCCTTGCCCTGAGTCACCCTGCAAATTTTACTGCAAGATTTTTGCCACTGTTTTCAGGAAAATGGACAATGGGAGGTCTCCATGCCAGGGGTGCATATCTTGCTCTCTCCAAGCCCCTCCCAGACACTGCCCTGCAGCTCAGGCCCACCAATACTCAGTGCGCAGGAGCTAGTTTCATCCTGGCTTCTTTTTTTTTCTTCATTATTTCCCCTCTTTTTTTCCTTTTTCCTTTTCCTTTTTCCTTTTTTAAAGCTAGAATATTTTAGTCCATCCTTTAGCACTCCTCACCATATAAACATAAGGAATTAACTGACACCAGAAGCAAGGTTTTGCTACGTTAATTACAGCAGCCCCAGTTCTTTCTGAGCTGTGTGGAGCAGTGTGCATCGCAGCAGCCCCTGTGGAAAACAGATCACCGACACTGCGCTGCGCTTTCTCAGGCTGCAGCACTGAAAGCAACCCGAAGGAATTAGGTTTTCTTGATGTCTAAAATTAACTGGAAAAAATAGTACTTGCCATGGTGGCTACCCCAAGTAAAAGCATCAGGCACTTTTTGTGGCAGAAATTTAAACCTGTCTGATCTGTAATACCCACCTCAAGGAAATCCATTGTCGTTGCAGAGCAACAGCCTGCCCAAATTGTAGAACAGGGGTGGCTGCTTCAGCACCCATCCCTCCCCTGGGACCCCCATCCCACACAAGGTCCTGCTTTTCACTCTTGGCTCATCCTGCAGGCCAGGACCAAGCAGACAACCTAAACCAGGAAATGAATCTCAGTCCTCAAGTACACTTGGTATTAAATAAAATTGGTTTTGATGTCACCACAACTTTCAAGTCAGCTGGCATTTGTGGTTATACAGATTAGTGCGGTCACAGATGTGCCATTTCAGTCAGCACAAATACAGAAACTAAAATAAATTCTTACCACACCACATTGTGATAAACAGACATCATGTTAATTTCTGAAAACCTCCAGAATGGTAAATGTAAGTCTGAAAAATAATGCACTCCTAGAAAATGTAGGACAGTTGGGATGTGAGGTTAAATTTTGTGATTTGTAGCCAGCTCTAGTTTTATGCAGTCTTTGAGTTACATTCTATTTTCCTTGGGCTGCTGGTTACTGAGGCCTGCTTTCTTGTTGGCCAAAAAGGTAGAAGGAGGGTGACTCCTGTATTGAAACTTTATGGGAGTAAACTGTTTTTTAAAAGACAAAAATATAAAATATTGGGGTATGCATTTATCCCAAAGTATATGCTCTTCTTTTTCCCCATGTAGCCATACCCACAACTACCATTTCACACTCCTGAACCCTGCATTGGCTAAAGAAAGACTATTTAAAGGCACCCATAGCATGGATAGACTTTCAAAGTGCCATACCACCATCCAATTCCAATATCTCTGGAAGCCCTAACCGATGGGCAGCCCAGTATGATTGCACAGTACGAGGAATCACAAACTAGAAAATCACTCCAACACCACAGCTTTAAGAAGCTCTTTTACATTAAAAGCTAAATCCATCTGTCTGTCTCTGTCTACCTAGTATTTATGCCAAGATTATCACCATGGCACTCAGGAAAACAGGCAGCTAGGAAATCCTTGGTAAATTATACATATATGTAACTACCCTTTTATTAAACAAAATATTTATACAGTTAAGGTATTTTTGAGCCTTGTGCTTCCATTCTCCCTGAAGCCTTTACCTGGGTATGCTCATTTTTATGTTTGATTCTTAACATAAGATTTAAAAGCATGTCTAGGGGTTTAGGCTTTGGAACTGGAAAGCTGTCCATGGACAGTGAGTCATTAGCTGCAGCTTACAGCAGCCGAGCACTGAGCCTCTGGTGTAAGAAACAGGGGACTGGTATTATTCAGGGTGGCCCACAAGCGCCAGAGTGGAGCAGTGCCGCAGGGTGCGGGTCTGGCCCTGGTGCATCAGCCTCAAGGAGTCTCTGGTCATGTGGTGTCCTGGGCATCTAGAGCTGCTGTATTGCTACCATGCTGGCATGTCACCCCATAACTTTATTAAATAGCACCTTCGCATTTGTTCATTTTGCACATCCTAACATCCTCAAATTACTTGAGAGGGCTGTTCAATATACGTGGCTTGGAAGAAAAAAGCTAGAAAAGATATAGTGCTCTCTTTTTCCAAGACAGTACTGGTAAACTTCTACACTTGTTCACTGGGTCTTTTCTATGCACCTTCCACTTGCAACCACCGACCCACCCTCCAGCACAGTCAGGTTGTTCACCCATGCACTTGCAAAAGCAATTTCAGCGCACAGATTTAAAGGCTGCTTTTGAAAACAGGTCCAGCAAGACTGATGTGTAGTCTCCACAGTAGGGCCAGGCAAAGGTCTTGCAAGCTACTCACAAGCAGAAGCATGGGGGTAAATGTCTTACAAATGCAATTCTGTACAAGGAGATGGTGCTAGAGCATGGAGAGTGCGAGAGCTGGAGATGGACACAGCCCACAGGCTTTGTATATTCAGGATGCCTTGCTCCCTGCGGAGAGGATCGGATCCATTTCACCTCCATGCAGCTCTGAGAAGCTGGCTATGATGGTTTTTAACAGCAGCCACAGATAAGGCTGGGTCCTGTCACTCCCTGGCGGTGCAGGGTGGCAGCCAGCAAGTGCCCAGGGAGCAGGAGAGTGTGGGTCCCAGCCGCAGTCTCTGTTCAACTGCTGACATTTCCTTTGGCAGGAACGAGGTGAGACCTTTGAAAAGGAGCTTGAAGGAGGTAAGGGGAACCCCAGACATGAACCCATCCTGTTGGGATTCTAGAGGACTTTCTGCGAGAGAATGGACATGTGAGCAATCCTCCGTGAGAACAAGACTGATAAGAGCCTCAGCCTGAGCAAGGATGTGATAAGGATGTAACCCTGACTGAGGGGGGAGAAACTCGACAAGACAAACAACCCCCGGAAGGGGTTGGGATGGAAGAGGAAGATCCACAAGGCAGGAAGCCTGGCAAGGCTGATGTGGCACTTTTTATCCAATCATAAGAAGGTTTAAGGCACAGGCTAAGTTAACTGTCCCATCTTGAGGACTTGTACTGCATGTTACTCACGTGTGCGGGAGAACATTATAAAAGGGCTTTCTTAGTTGTAATAAACGGACATTGCTTGATCACATTGGTCGTGTGCGTGCTCAGCTCTCTCGCACCATCCCTATTGAGCAATGCAAGTGGAGAAGTGGTCCAGCTGTCAGCAGCAGTACCAGGCATCAGCACTACTGCCCACCCACCACAAACTGCAGAAAGTCCAGAAGAGAACAGCAAAAACCATAAGCAGCTTAAAAACATGACCTAGGAGGCCAGGTTTATTGATGTGACTACAGGAGAAGAGGCTCAGGAAGGACATGCTTACAATCTCCCCGGAGGTAAAAGTTTTGCTCCAGGTCCAGGGCCAGGATAATGCACTCTAACGGCATCAGGGAAGACTTAAGCCTGGCACAGAGGAAGAATGTTTCCATTAGAAGCGCAGGAACAAGCCATCTCCAGAGACACTCCAGCCCTTTTCTCTTTGTTTTTCCCTACCAGGTGAGGCAAGGAGCTAGTGACAGTCTTGATAGACCTGGTCCTGTGTCACAGCAGGGAGATGGACCGAGCTGTTCCTGAGATCTGCTCCAAATCTGCACTCCTGCAGTTATCCGGTCGTAAAGCTTTCCAAATCCTTTCATGTCAATTTTTATCAACACAACTGTTTGAGTTTTAAGTGGATAATCTGCTCAGCCCTGCCAAGCCAAGTAGCACATTTCAAAGAGTTACAGGCCCCTCATTTGTGAGTTTTTAAGACTGGCAGGTTCATATACTTCCTGGGTAAGCAGGGTGGCAGAGACAGACAGCACTGTGACACGAGGGCATTGCCAGCAACAAGCTCCACAGCTCACCTCACACAATTTATATTTCCCTACAAAATTTGGGTGCTGCTCCAGGTAGCCAGAGCACCCACTACCACCACCTGCCTGCCAGGAGCCAAGGCTTTGAAAAAGGAAGGGATCTTGAGGTGGCTGGGAGGTTGCACATGCTCACAGGTGACAGGCAAACATGAATCTATAACAGAGCTGATAAATCCTCTGCACAGACAGCACAGTTTTCCATTTTGCCTTTGCAAGCTCCAGTAGAATGCCTCTCACATACAGTATAAAGGAGTTTGCATTTTGGGGAGGATCACTGCAGATGAGCTGAGCATCTGGAGCTCCCATAAGACTCAATGGCAATAGCAGGCACTTGGCTTCTCTGGAAATGGACAGCATTTTACCTTTCCTCTCTTAATGACAAGAATAGGGAAACCAAGTGGATTGTCCTTACACCTCCAAAGTGTATTTACAACCTGATAGACAGATAATGGACAGAGAGGAGTCCCAGCCCCGGGTGCTGGCAGAGGAGGTGCCACAGCCGTCGTTGCTGCCAGCAGTCCTGCCACGGCGGGGGAGAGGGCACGCTGCTCACCTGCCCCAGGATTTCTCATGGCACGTCCCATTGCTGCTGTTAGCAACCCGGCCTCTGGGCCAGCACAGCCATAGACCTATTGGGCCCATCCTGCAGCTTCGTCTAACCATGATAGATCTGCTCTAAAAACACATTTCCTCTTTACAGAACTGTTTAGTGGTTCTGCGTAATTATTCCCTGTGATATTATTTTCCATAGTTTTAAGAGCCAATGATTTATTTTAGTGCTGTCCATCTATTAGATTTTCATCTCCTCAGGAACACAAGTGCTGAGAAAGAAGATGGTGCAGACTCCCTGTGATTGTACATGAAGCATCGGCAATAAAAACTTGCAGCAAGTTTTCATTTTCCGCTTTCTTGAGCTAAGTTTCTGGAGAACCGACATCCATTTGTCAAAAGGCATTATTATGAAGCGATACCTATGAGCGCTGATATTGACTTACTGTCTCTGTGAAATTTCTTCTCATCTCTTTCCAACAGAGCTGAACATAAAGCTGGCACCGTCTCCAGGGAGCAATTCAAATAAACTTTTAAGCTAGTACCAATGCCCAATGCACCTCCTTCCAGGACTGGCAAGACTTCAAGAAACTCTCTGGGAAGAGCTGTGCAAGTGCTGCTATGGAGAGCTGTGAGACGCACTCCCCTCTGATCCAGAGGGGATGATGCTCTGGGGGATGTCATGGTGGTCACCCAGGGGATGAGTTATCGCTTTCACCCACGCACAGATCTCCCAGGAAACAGCAAAACACCCTCTGCAGCACAAAAACATCCTCTAAATTAAGAAATTGAGTTGAAAAAGGGACATAGCAGCCAAAGCAGAAGATTACACAGCAGAGGGCAGGGCTGGTTCACAGCACACAGGTGTGTATTTACCCCCTTTTTCTATCCAGCAGAGCAACCCAATGCCTTGGCAGAGGAACAGAAAGCTGAGAGTGGGGCAAACCTAAGGCAGTCCAGGCTAATTTGGGTGTGAAACGCCCTGCGCCTCCTGCCATGTCCTTCGTATGGGCAGTGCAGGTAGACTGCTGTCCCTGGCAGGCAGTGGTGAGGAGCCAGTGCACCCAAAGCCTGTATGATGGAAATGGCAGTCTGTGATCATAGGCAGTCTCCTACCATAGGGGCAGAAAAAGTTTTGGCCGTCTTTTTCCCTTGTCATCTCTGCCTGCCATTATCCCTCCTTGTGCTGGAATAAGGAGGTCAGCCAGACCCACACAATTAGAGGAAATTGTATAAGGTTGACCTTGTACCCTGCCAGGTCCTTTCAAGCGTGGGCAGTCTTTATCAGCAGCAGCATAGAAAATACAGAAGAGATGTGCTTATAGGTGGGAGAATGGGATTGTTAAGACATTTTTTCCCCTCACTCTCCGCAAACTAAGATAGTACCTCTGCCACTTGGGTGAACTTAGGTTATTCCCACTCATATCTGGCAGCCCATGGTTTCTTCCTTCATCTTGACTTCTGCTATTTTCATTCTGTGATGTCTGTACTTTTGCACTATTGGGAGTGGATTGTGTGTGGATCACTAACTTTTGGACAGGTCAGCTATCTCAGCCTGAGCAGCACTAGATGGATACTAATAAGAGGAAACGAATACATCAAAGAAAGTTCTCTCTTTTTCTCCTCATATCCCTCTCCCAGGCACGCTGCTTTCTTCTGCTCTTGTTGTTGCTGCCCTCTCTCGCTCTGCGTTTATGCTCTGATTTCTGCAGATGGTGCTGTACCAAGAAGAGGTGAAGATTGACTTTTTAGGTCTGCTGGAACTACACGAATGAGCCTGTGTGGAGCCTCCCCTTCAAAAGGGACGATGTAAAAGAGAGAATGGATGCTACAAACCACGCACAAAATTTAACAAAACAATTAGAGACGTGGCTGTTAAGAGAGAAGTGACAGCGCTGTAGGGAATGCATCAGCAGAGTGTGGAAGTGGCTGTTTGAAGGAAAGATCTAAACCCCGGAGTGCACAGAGGCCTCCACTCCAATTAAGTCATTTGACAGCTGGACTTGGCTGTAGCTAATATTTGGCCCAGACGGATCTAGATAAGTGTACCGTAGTTGTCACTTCCTTGGCAGAAGATTAGATGCAGGAGCCCTGTAAGAGCTGAGCAAACACCCCTTCATTTTGTACAGCTTTAGGAGACCCAAGAATGGAAGCCTAGGGGGCCGCTGTGGTTGCTATAATAGTTTTTCTGAGGACACTGTCCAAACGTTAAGATCAGTGTCCCTTTATTTGTAAGTGGTGGAAGCTGGTACAGGGCATGACTGACCATTATGTCCATAACAACTGTATACTTGCCCTACCTGCCACAGACTCAATGTAACTCAACCCAGTGACTCTAGTGAGTTGGTCATACAGAAATGTCAGGGACAAGAGTCTCTTTGGCCACACCAGTCGCAGCTGGAGATGTGCGCATGTCTCAGCTGCATTGGGGTAGCTGTCTCTGGGGGCCTAATTTGGCCAGAAAAATCTTTGCTACTGATGGCAATCCTTGAAAAGGAATTGCTCCAGCTTAAGTGTTGGGCTGGCTCACGATGGCTGCAGTTAGGAAAAAACATCCCTTCACCAGTAAATCAGATTTGGAATCAGCAGAATACAATTATCCTGGATTCCCAGAACACTGTTTCTACATCATTGGCGCTTTGAGGAAAAGCAAGTATCATACAGGGCAGGAGGACTGTGCTGGGTGAGAACTCCTGTTTTTGTTGCACTGGCAGATTACAGGAGACCAGGCTCTGAAGTTGAGAAATTTGGTGGTTTGGACCTGTGAATTCAAGTTCAGGCCCTGGGAGTTTTGTGGACATCTACCTGCATTGGGACTCAGGATATGTTCCCAAAGCAGTTTGGGTTACCTTCTTTGGAAATACATGAATCCAAAAATTCCCCACATGGCAAAGGTCTGCAGGCCACCAACCATTAGGTATGGCCCGGGGAGCACAATGGAAAACCTGCTGATTTCCACCAGCAGGGTCAGTTTGTGGGGTAGTTAAGGATGCACAGAATACTTGTTAACCCCTTGCTGCTCTCCTCCGGGCTTTTTCCTTTTCTTCCCCAATTTAAGCATCAGCCATAAGAACAGTGGTGCGGCACAAGCAGTAAGGATACGCTAACTCCACCCAGTCCAACCCGAAGTGCTCACCCTACCTTGGCTACATTATTAGGAGGCCTGGGCACACCAAACAGTTGGTGGAGGTGCCGTGATCTGCAAACGAGCCCTGAGACATGGCCCACATCAGAGGTCTTCCCAAGCTGGTAATTAAACACAGCAGAAAGAAGCAAACCAGAACTGCGTGACAAAATGGCTTTGCAATTTGTCACTACAGCAATAGTGCAAGCTTGGGTCTGCAGATCCTTGGGTCTGCTGCCTGGTACCAGCCTCAAGGTGCTCTGGGCAGATAATGTATGCAACATGTTCTTGAAAGACACAGACTTTGAGAAATAGATTTCAAATCTGTTTTCAAAACCAGTAAGCCCTTATTAAACTAATTCTTCTAATTAATTAAGCATCATCTGTATTATTTTAGCAAACAACTGAGTGCAGAAACACTGAGGTTCAGTGACCAGTTGCTTCCTAGACTCCTTTTTGCATGGGCTATTTTTTTAAAGCTGTTTGAATGGCCATACATGCCTGTGCTAAGTAAAATGGAGTGATCCTTCCATTAGTGCAACTTGGAGATGGCATCTCACTTGTGGTGTGTGTTTCAGACACATTAATAACTACAGCCCATATTAAATCCCAGGCTCAAGGACTCGCTCCAGGTCTGGTTATTAACAAGTCGATAGGAAGCTCTGCTGACTCCGGAGCAAAGCCAGCCTGACCCCCATGCACAGAGGCAGCGGGAGATGCACCCAGGGCTGGTCCATGCAGCCCTGTGCCCCTGGGGCACTGCTGGGGCAGAAGCCAGCTGCCTGCCAGGGCAAGCTCGGGCATCTCCTCCCAGGGTTGCACATCACCCTACAGACATACACTTCAGCAGGCTGTGTGTATATCATTCCATATACGTGGGTCAAACGCACACGTGACCTGCGGCAGCACAGGCGGGCAGGGGCAGAGGTCAGGGCAGCACTGCGCTCCCAAGGAGGGTGCTGCCAGCATGTCCCGTGGCTGTAGGCTGGTACATCCCGAAACCTCATGCCCGTGCTGAGGCTGGCCGAGCAGCTGGTCACCAGCTCCTGCTGCAGCCACCTGCCATCATCCACTTCGGCACAACAGCCCAGCAGCCCCAGCCTTTGCTCTGTGCTCTTGGTTCACGTTTGGGTTTCCAAATACATGTTTCATGCAGTATTTTAAAGACTATACACCACTGACCTCTGACACTGCTTGTTTTTAAAACTCCATTCAATATTTGTATGTGGGGCTGTATTTTCCCTGGTGGTTGTACTGAGAAATTATGGTAGATTTAAGTTTTTCCAACATAATTATTTTCCTGCATGTTTTCTGCTAGCTGAAAAATAGTACTTGGGGAAAAAAGGAACAACAACAAGAAAAATCAAAATCCTAAAGACACATGGTCAGGAAGCATCGTCCCACATGGCAGGGTGGTCCCACCTTGTGTTGAGGAGCTCACAGCTGCCCCCACACAGCAGATGTCTCAGCCCAGCCATCCTCCTTTGGTCAGGATCTAACACTACTATTGCACCGTGTGAAATTGGGATACCACAGTTTGCTGAAGAAGGTGATGCCCAGCGTTGTCAACAGCACTGGTGGAAGTGTTTCCACCTTCAGAATTTTTCTGTGCACATCAACCCTTCTTACCCAACACAGGGAGGTCAATGCTGTTTTCCAAACACCCCTGGTGAGACGTGAGGTAGGTAGAGACAAACAACCCAAAATGATTTTGGTGCAGGTGCCAGGGAGACCTTACAAGGACTGGACCTCAGATGAAGAACCATCTCTGATACCAGCAGTACCCACAGGAAATATGGCCAGCCTTGGCTGTCACTGTGCCACCAGGGCAGGCTGCTGGCCAGCACAGTCCCTCATTGTCCAGGCAGAGACAAGCCAAAACTGATGAAAACTACTAACCCAGACCACTTTGCCCCAAAACAGCATGAGAACACTCATATGTTCCCATATGCCACGGGGGACCCTCTGGGGGAGGGAATGGACATCGAGGAATGGGAACATCTTCCCCACTGCAGAGAGATGTCACCTGGGTTTTGCCCCCATCCTAGCAAGCCATAGCTCACCATTTACAGCAGTCATTTTTGGAGGAATTGGCTGTCTTGGGACTGCCCATAGCAAGCCCCCGCATCCTGCAGAGCCCCTGCGGCAGCACAGCCCTCCCACTGGCCCACGTTCGGCCACCCCCGCGTCTCCAAGCTCTCCCTGTTTGCTAACATCCCCATTAGCTGGTAATGACTAACATTTAGAAAACATATTTCCTCCCACATAGTTCCAAAGGGGTTTGCAAACTGAGCGACAGAGCTCAGCACAGGGACCACTCTGCTCTCTGGGGCGAAGCGCCGCCGTAGCTCCAGGGTGCACCACAGCCCAGGAGAAGCCCCATGCACCAGCATCGCTGTGGGATGGTGGTGATGCCAGCAAGGGGCTTGGCACTGGGGATAGATTGCTGCATGCAGAGTTGTCCTTGCAGGGTAGGTAGCCCCCAAACCAGGCCAGCATCTCCCAGGTATCAGTGGTCTTTGGTGTCCTCAGGCAGCATTGCATTCTGGCCTGGTTGGCGCCTGGTGGGCAAAAGGTGCCCAGGGACCACCAGCACTGGGGGGGGCTTTGCACCACTGGCACCTGCTGCGGGGGCCAGGAAAGCCAGCAAGACAACAACCGTGACAAACTTCTGCTACTTTCCTAATTTTCTAAATGTCCAGCCATTAAGAGTTTATTTCAAATTCCTTGCCACGAAGTCATTACGCATTCAGGTGGAGAGGAAAGTGAGCTCCGCAGGAGGCTGACAGTAATTCTGCATTAGTTAAGCATTAGCTGACAGATGTACAAAGCAAAGCCATTACTCCCGTCAGCCGCTCTGCCCTGACTCCTGTCCCTATTGTGGGGCTCCTCCAACCAACAGCTCCAGAGCACTACATAAACACAGGGACGAAAGCCTGGCGAGAGGGGGGGTCAGTCATAATTAGAGGTGAATCGAAATGGAGGGAAGGATTTTGTCTGGAACAGTTTGGCAAAGTGTTACCATTGCCTTTATTTATTTCAGTGCTTTTCTGTTTGAGCAGTGTCGCAGATACAAACCTTTCTGAATGCATGCAGGCCATTTAGAGTGGGTATGCCAGAAGTAAAGCTTACACAGACTTCAGGTTGCTAAATACTAAACAAATATGAATTTATTTGAAATTCAGCCCATTAGTAATTATACTGAAAACTGCAATAACTGCCTAGAAAATTTGGCCTCCAAATAGCTTTGACTAAATCACTTACTACATACTAATCACCAAGTACTATTAATAGGAAAAGGAATATATGAAAAGATCACTGGGTACAGCCAGGATCCAGAATTGTATAAAAGATCAATGGTGCTTTTCTGCAGAGTAAACTTTAAAAAAACATTAAATACATAGAAATCAATGCAAATTACAGTTCCCTATGATTACTGCTGCAAAATCAAAGATACAGGGAGGAAATAATTAATTATCTGTAGCATTTCTGTACCCCTCCGTCATCAACCTGACCGAGCCTTGCCCAAGCCTGAGCACTGTCTCATCAACAAAGACTGAGACCCCACGGTTAAGAAACATGTTCAAGGCTATCAGAAAGAAATTTCCAGTGCAGTAGAAAATTTAATTGTTGTTTCAGACAAGTCCTTGTCTGACAGGTGAACCAAGGCTCAGACAAGTCCCTCCTATTGCACACTATTTAGTGCAAAACTACGACCAGAAATCTAAATAGCATGTTATAAAGTGCCTAAAGATACAATAAGACAAAAAAAACCCCACAATCCTCTATTCTTACTGTTTACCAGATGACATACAAGTTAAAAGCTTTTGCACAAGCAAGTGCAAAGATACAGTGGGAACAGGACCCACACTTCTTGTGTGTCAGTCTGTGTGAGGTCCCCTGCAAATAAGGTTCAGGAAGAATTAAATTTTACCACTGTATGATCCTGATGAGACTCAGCAGAACACTTATTTTCAAACATCTGAATAAGATCTGTTGAAGTTTCAGTGCAATTATGCACTGCATAATAATTGCAATGCACTCCCAGTACCAGTGCTTGCTAATTCTGTCTCCAATACTGTCCCTGCTGTGCAGTTTCAGTCGTTTCCCTCTCTGTGGATGGACAGTGTCAGCAGTGAAGATGTTTCCCTTTAATACACCTCAGAATAGCTTTTGTCTGCTTTTAGTCTCTTCTGCAAATGGACCACATGACAAGAGGGAAGCAAGGGTGGCTGGTGCAGCACCACGAGCGGGTGGTGCCTCGATGGCTGTGTGTGCCTGACCCCCCCCAACAGCGCTGGGCTGCCTGCAGGGCTGCTTTGCGGGTGCTCTGCCCCAAGTCCAGCAGCTCAAGCCAAAACAAACTCTTTCTGTGAGCTAAACTAATAGCAGAGGAGAAAAGAACAGTGAATTTTGAGAACGAGGAACCTCCTATTGTATCTATTCAGTTTTAAGTTTAAATCTAATTCACAGATGAAAGACCCTATAAGCCCCTCGTTCCCTTTAAGATCTCCATGGAAAGGCACAGAACAAAGCTCACACCTGCCTTAATAGTCCTGCAGTGCTTCTTGCCCAACACACAGAGCCTGTCTTACCTTCTCTCTCCCACCTTTAACTACTTGGACATTACCTGCCTTTTAATGACTGGTTTCAATATTTTATTGCCCTGTACCACTTTCTGTTAAACCATCTTTTATCATTTCCCTCCTGCCTGTTAGATGCTCCCCCTTAATAAATTATTAAAGCATATATTTAGATCACAGAAGCAAAGAAATTAGATTACATTGATCCACGGCAATTTGCTCTCACACTGTTTCTTCGTGAAACAGCATCCCTGCTTCATTCATGTTGGACCTCGACACTGAATGTTCACTTCCAACATTTTCATCAGCTCAGCGTGTGGCTAACCTGGGAGCCAGGGCAGGCACAAGGCAGGGGACACCCTATACGGTGGGGATGCCCTCAGGCTGGCATGGCCATATCTCCACTAGGTGGCTGCTTTGCAGGATGAAAGGAGTCCCCCACAGAGGAGGTTATGAAACATAAGAAGGGGTATTTCTTCCTTCTTGTATTCCCTTTCTCTTTGGCAGCATTTTTCTTAAAGAATAGACCAGACAGACTTTGAATTAATTTCAAGACTTTCCTGAAATACCAATGTCTGCATACAGCCCTGCGTGCTGGCACGGGTGGCTGCGGTACCTCCCAGGGACAGCACACTGCCACAGGCCTGTGATGGTGGTGGCATAACCACATACCATAGCACTGTGGTGGGGAGAGGCAGTCGTGGAAGGGACTCCCAAATGCAAATGTATTGGGAAGAGATTGTAAGGGAACTTCTATCCGTTTTTATCCATGGGCTAAACAATTTTAATCCCCACCTCCGCCAACCCCTCCAAAACGTGGTCTTTCTCCAAAACACTCCAGTTATCTCATCCTGCTGTGTCACTTTGACACAATAATTTAATTTCAAATGGAAACCAGCAAAACCACCAGAGAAAGTGTCACCTGCAGGGTATCACAGATAAACACTACCAGTACTAAAACCAGGCTGTGCCTCTGGGAAACTCCTCCCATGGGAAAGGCTGGGACTGGCAGGCAGTTTGGAGTGACCACTGGGGCCCCCTGGCTCTTTCTGCACTGGACAGGGGCCCGCAGGCTCTGAGGAGCACAGCTGAGCACAGCGCTGGCTCCCAAGTGGGGCACTGCCCCGCTGCCTAATTGCAGATGACATGCAACACATGCAAAAACCACTAAGCTTAAACAACTTGCCTCTGTGGGGGAATTCATCTGGATCCAGCTCGGTGTATTCAAAGCAGAATAGCTATTTCTGACCAACTGAATCCATTATCAACCTTATTCCAAGATCTAAAATTAGCCGAGGCTGAAAGTACAGATGAAGACTAACATTAATCAGGTAACTCGGTTTGTGCCGAAGCACAGGAGGTGACTTTGCACACCAGTGGGATGGAGGATTGTTTTCTACAGGGACAAACTATTCCACTTCTGAGAGTATGCAGTTTCCCAGGGCAGACAGACCCAGGACGCTGGCATGAGGCATCCTGCTCTGCCCAGGCCAGCACGCAGTATACCCGCAGCACAGGAAGGTCCTGCCTTCACAGGACTGTGGTGCCAGGTCTCTACCCTTTGCAAGGAGGATGCTGCATGTGTCAACCTCCCCAGCAGCCCGGTGCACCCCTTGGCCAGGTGACCTCCCAGCCACAGCCACATTCCACCCTGTGGAAAAAGGAGCAGGTATTTTTCTCCTAAAACTTCTCAGTTCTGCCAAAAGATATTAAAAGGGATCAGTTTCATTATCAAAATAGGCAAAAATAATCACACATCTGTACAAAATAGCAGCAGCCGGGGCACCTCCCTTTCAAAGAGTCCAGAACCATGTGGCTGGCTGCCCTGCAAGGCACTCATGATGCAAAGCCTGCTATTGCTAACGTTGTTAACTTCTCACATCAAAAAAAACCCAAAAAGAAACAGAACACTTTCCTTCAGAGTCTCATTTGAGGCTTGAGAGCAAAGAGTTTCCAAGCCCTCTTTGCCACTAAGGGAAGGCAGGAGAGAGCCCAATGTGCAAAGGGGGCTTTTCTAACTCCAGAAAGTGTGGAAAAAGCCAGCTGTTTAAATCCTATTTCCTTTATCAGATCTTTCAGTAGCATATTTGGGAGATTCTTAACGGATGAGCAAGCCTGTGTTCGCTGTGTGTTATAGCGAATCAAAGTAACACACACAATTTTCTCCAGGTTCTGTAATGTCTAGGCAGGCACAGTACTTTCTGCACAGCGGGTGTTGTGCTCTCAGATATCTGTCTCTTGGTCCCACTGTCCCTGAACACTGGGGTCACCCCCTCCAGGGCAAGCTGGGGTGGTGGGCAGAGGCATGGGTGTTTGTTTCTGATTTTGGAGCATTTTTGTTTGCTTGTTTTAAAAGCTCTGAGGAAGATGGCACAGAGCATTCCCCTTTCTAACCTAAATCCATTTCAGTGTTTGAATGGGAGTTTCCACTTTTTTAACCAAATTTTTAATTTCATTACACATTCTCTTATAAACACTCCAGGTAGGAAGCAGAACAAAGAAACTGGAAGGAAATCCAGGAGCAACTTTCTGCCCCTCTCCTCCCTAGTTCAGCTATTCAAGCTTTCAGCAGAACAGAAATGGTGCAGAGATTGGAGAGGACCTTTGAGTTTCCTCAGACAAAGCAACTTTAAATCGAAACTCCAGTTTTCCTCAAGCGAGGGCTGGTGATCTGCCCAGCCTCGTGCGGCCGGCTCCGGCCCGGCGCACCCCTGACCCACCCCGCACAGCCCCGGCTGCTCAGGCCGCTGCTTTCAGACGTACGGGAAGGGGATTGTGCGAGATACCCCTCCGTCTGGGGAAGAAAGCCCTCGGTCACGCAGAGCTCTCGCTCCTTTCTGTTCTTCCCTTCATCATGTGCCGGCCCAGGCTTCGCACTGCACAGATACACACAGCGTGGTGCGTACACAGACCGGTACCACCGAAATGATCAGTAACTTCTAGCACGTTTTTCTGACATAAACATCCCGACCGAGCTGAGCAAGAGACGCATTCTTTTAATCCATCCTCTCGCTTTTTCCCCCCTCCTTTCTCTTTGTGAGAGCTTCCAGCAGCAAACGCCGACCTGCAGCGCCAGTGCCCCGCAGTCCCTGCCCTGCCAGCACGGCTCCGGCCAACCCCGCCCTCCCAGCCCCCCGACACCCTTCTCAGGGTCCTGGCGGGAAACTCACGGGGTTAACACGGGCGACCCG